>NC_041411.2:62383638-62733919 GCF_900747795.2 Erpetoichthys calabaricus | reverse complement strand
CACGTAAACACACACGTACGTACACACGTACACACACACATGTACGTACGTACGTACACACACGTACGTACGTACGTACACACACGTACGTACAACAACAACAACAACATTTATTTATATAGCACATTTTCATAAAAAAAGTAGCTCAAAGTGCTTTACATAATGAAGAGAAGAAAAATAAAAGACAAAATAAGAAATTAATATAAGACAACATTAATTAACATAGAAAGGAGTAAGGTCCGATGGCCAGGGTGGACAGAAAAAACAAAAAAAATCTCCAGAAGGCTGGAGAAAAAAAATAAAATCTGTAGGGGTTCCAGGCACGAGACCGCCCAGTCCCCTCTGGGCATTCTACCTAACATAAATGAAATAGTCCTCTTTGTAGTTCGGGTTTTTCACGGAGTCACTTGATGCCGATGGTCATACAGACTTCTGGCTTTTAATCCATCCATCATTGTTGGAACATCATGGTGCTTTGGGTAGATGGTGGTGGCGCATGCCACCACCAACAGGACACCGGAAAGGAAACAGAAGAGAGAGGAGGGGTTAGTACAGATTTTGAATGAATAGTTATTATAATGAATTAGATATACAGAGTATCAGGATTAAATTACAGTGAAGTTATGAGAAGGCCATGTTAAAATAATGTGTTTTCAGTAGTTTTTTAAAGTGCTCCACTGTATTAGCCTGGCGAATTCCTACTGGCAGGCTATTCCAGATTTTAGGTACATAACAGCAGAAGGCCGCCTCACCACTTCTTTTAAGTTTTGCTCTTGGAATTCTAAGGAGACACTCAGTTGAGGATCTGAGGTTGCGATTTGGAATATAAGGTGTCAGACATTCCGATATATAAGCCGGGGCGAGATTATTTAAAGCTTTATAAACCATAAGCAGAATTTTAAAGTCAATTCTGAATGACACAGGTAACCAGTGTAGTGACATCAAAACTGGAGAAATGTGTTCGGATTTTCTTTTCCTGGTAAGGATTCTAGCAGCTGCATTCTGCACTAGTTGCAAACGATTGATGTCTTTTTTGGGTAGTCCTGAGAGGAGTGCGTTACAGTAATCTAGCCGACTGAAAACAAACGCATGAACTAATTTCTCTGCATCTTTCGATGATATAAGACGTCTAACTTTTGCTATGTTTCTTAGGTGAAAAAATGCTGTCCTAGTGATCTGATTAATATGCGATTTAAAATTCAGATTACAATCAACGGTTACCCCTAAGCTTTTTACCTCCGATTTGACTTTTAATCCTAATGCATCCAGTTTATTTCTAATAGCCTCATTGTATCCATTATTGCCAATCACTAAGATTTCGGTTTTTTCTTTATTTAATTTGAGAAAGTTACTATTCATCCATTCTGAGATACAAGTTAGACATTGTGTTAGCGAATAAAGAGATTTGGGGTCATCAGGTGCTATTGATAAATACAGCTGTGTGTCATCAGCATAGCTGTGGTAGCTTACGTTGTGCCCTGAGATAATCTGACCTAATGGAAGCATGTAGATTGAGAAGAGCAGTGGACCCAGGATAGAGCCTTGTGGAACACCATATAGAATATCATGTGTCTTTGAGTTGTAATTACCACAACTAACAAAGAATTTTCTCCCTGCCAGGTAGGATTCAAACCAATTTAAGACACTGCCAGAGAGGCCCACCCATTGACTAAGGCGATTCTTAAGAATATTATGATCAATGGTGTCAAATGCGGCACTCAGATCTAAGAGGATGAGAACAGATAAATGGCCTCTGTCTGCATTTACCCGCAAGTCATTTACTACTTTAACGAGTGCAGTTTCTGTGCTGTGATTTGTTCTAAAACCTGACTGAAATTTATCAAGAATAGCATGTTTATTGAGGTGCTCATTTAACTGTATAATGACTGCCTTCTCTAGAATTTTACTTAAGAAAGGCAGGTTAGAGATGGGTCTATAATTTTCAAGAGCAGAGGGATCGAGATTATTTTTCTTAAGTAGGGGTTTAACTACAGCAGTCTTAAGACAGTCTGGGAAGACCCCCGTATCTAATGACGAATTTACTATGTCAAGAACATTATCACTAAGCACGCCTGATACTTCTTTGAAAAAATTTGTTGGTATTGGGTCAAGGGCACAGGTGGAGGGTTTCATTTGAGAAATTATTTTATGTAAATCAGGTAAATCTATCCTAGTGAAAGACTTTAATTTGTTTATTATGGGGTACTGGGGTTTAGGAGGATCCTTAGTGTTGGGGAGATATACTATGTTATTTCTAATATCATTAATTTTTTGATTGAAAAATACAGCGATAGCCTCACAGGTTTTACTGGAAGTACTTAGGAGGCATTCCTTTGAGTTACCTGGGTTTAACAGACGATCAATTGTCGAAAATAACACTCTGGGATTACTAGCATTGTTATTTATAATCTTAGAGAAATAGCAGCGCCTCTCAAGACGGACTGTGTTATTGTATTCTGTTATTTTAACTTTTAATATTTCATAGTCAATAGTTAGTTTAGTTTTCCTCCATTTACGCTCAGCTCTACGGCATGTTCTCTTTAAATCAGACACTCTTTGGGTCTTCCATGGTATAACAATGCTAGAAGATTTTTTAACTGTCTTTTCAGGTGCAACTATGTCAACAGCAGCCCTCACTTTAGTATTAAATCTTTCCACCTTACTATTTACATTCTCCTCGCTATTATAGTTGGCACTATAAACGGACTGATTGGTTAGAATGTTTGAAAGTTTTAAAGCTGCTGATGAGTCAAAGAACCGTTTTTTAACAATATGCTTCTCATGAGTGTTTTCTATCATTATTTCCATATTAAAGAGTAGAAGAAAATGGTCTGATAGACCCGTATCAATGACCTGCTTTATATCAACTTTTAGTCCTTTAGTAATTACTAAGTCTAACGTATGACCTGCTTTATGTGTAGGCTGATTAACGAGCTGTCTCAAATCAAAAGAGTCCAGGAGGTTCATAAATTCTTTTACTTTCTGGTCACATTGATTATCTATATGAAAATTAAAGTCGCCGACTATTAAGAGTGTGTCATAGTTCGTAATTAAGATTGACATCAAGTCAGAGAATTCCTCAAAGAAAGACGCGTTGAATTTTGGAGGTCTATACACGGATAATACTAGAACGTGAGAATCTCCCTGAATAATAATGGCGAGATACTCAAAAGACTTGAATTTACCAAAACTGATATTTTTACATTTTAACCCGCTTGAGTAAATGTTCGCTAGCCCTCCACCTCTCTTTCCTTGGCGATCAGCACGAGTAAAACTGTAATCCGGAGGCGCAGATTCGATTAAAACAGCTGCGCCATCTGAGCTAAGCCACGTTTCACTTAGTGCAATAAAATCTATTTTTTTATCACTAATAAGATCGTTGATAAAAAACGTCTTGTTAGTTAAGGCTCTAATATTTAATAGTGCCATATTCAATGTTTCGGAGGAGCAGAGATGAATACTATGTGCGTTATTGATATATGGAACAGGAATTAAGTTATTTTTATTAGCGCCGCTCTGCGTGTATTTTTTGTTTAATCTATGATATGTTTTTATAGTTTTAATACATTGTTCATCTAAAGTAGTAACTTTAATTAAATTATTGGTGTTTATGCCGTATTGCCTAGATTTTCTATGTGCATTAAGATTGGTTATTACAGTATTTATGTTGTGCACTTTTATGGAAGATTTTATTAAACAATTATCATGACCAAGCACAGGAGTGGCATTTCGGAAGGGGTTAAAAGCAGAGATAGATAGTCAAGATAAACGAATTACCTTGGATATGTTTTCGGAGAGGACCCGGGCGCCGAAGCTATTCGGATGCAGGCCATCTCGCTTGAAAAGACGCGGTCTTTCCCAAAAGAGGTCCCAGTTGTTGATGAAACCGATGTCTTGATTCTTGCAGAAGCCCTGCAGCCAGTTGTTTAAACCAAGCAGACGACTGTAGTACTCGTTTGATCGTCTGACGAGAGGGAGTGGACCCGAGATGAAGATCTTTGCCGATGGGGTCCTCTCCTTTGTGTCTTTATTTAATGCAGTGAAGTCTGCCTTGAGGATCTCGGACTGTCGGTGCCTTATGTCGTTTACGCCAGCATGTAAAACAATTGCTCCAACTGCCCTGTTCTTGTAGATCGCCGGCGCACGTCTCGTCACATCTCGGACACGAGCACCGGGAAAACAAGAAACAAAAGATTTTCTATTAGGGCAAGTGATATTGAGGTTCCTAACAATAGAATCACCTACCACTATTACATCACTAGGAGCTGAAGGCGAACTGGGGACGCTTAGAGGGTCAAACCGGTTCTGCGTTACGATGCTTGCCTGTGCCGATGGAAGTGTTCTGGCCTTGAACCCCCGCCTGCATTGCTGAAATACACCGAGGTCATCATCGGTGTCGCTCCTACGAGGCGCGGGGGTGAAGGTGACTTGAGCGGCACAAAGCGGGGTTGATGTTACGCTGATAACAGATGGCGAGGACGGTTTATCCAACAGCCGAGCCTTCAGATCTCTGAGGTATCTTCGTCTGGACAGAAGTTTCTGAATCTGTTCATCGAGTGCCTGGAGTTCCTCTACTACAATTTCAACGCGATTCACCTCACTATCGGCCATTGTCCGCTTCTGTTTCTGCTTCCGCTTCCGCTTCGTACCCTAGGAAGAATGAGAGAGAGATAGGTTAGAGCTAAACAGTAAACACTCATGCTCACACACACACGTACATATGTACACACATACACACACACATACGTACACACGCACACTCACACGTACGTACACAAGCACACGTACGTACGTACACACACACACGTACGTACCCACACACACGTACGTACGTACACACACACACGTACGTACCCACACACACGTACGTACGTACGTACACACACACACGTACGTGCACACACACACGTACGTACACACACATATACACACGTACACACACACGTACACACACACGTACGTACACACGTACACACACACACACTTACGTACGTACGTACACACACACACACACGTACGTACACACACATATACACACTTACACACACACACATACACATACACACACATGTACGTACGTACGTACGCACGCACACGTACGTACGTACGCACGCACGCACACGTACGTACGTACGCACGCACGCACACGTACGTACGTACGCACGCACGCACACGTACGTACGTACGCACGCACGCACACGTACGTACGTACGCACGCACGCACACGCACGTACGTACGTTCGTACGCACGCACACACACGTACGTATGTACGTACACACACACAAGTACACACACACACATATACACACGTACACACACACATATACACACGTACACACACACACACGTACGTACGTACACACACACACGTACGTACACACACACGTACGTACGTACGTACACACACACACACATACGTACGTACGTACACACACACACGTACGTACGTACACACATACACACACACACACGAACGTACGTACGTACACACACACATACACGTACACACACACGTACGTACACACACACACGTACACACACACACATATACACGCATACACACACACGTACACACACACACACACGTACGTACGTACGTACGTACAAACACACACACACACACACGTACGTACGTACGTACACACACACGTACGTACGTTCGTACACACACACACGTACGTACGTACACACGTACACGTACACACACACGTACACACGTACACACACACGTACGTACACACACACATACGTACACACACGTACGTACACACACATATACACACATACACACACACGTACACACACACGTACGTACACACTTACACACACACACGTACGTACGTACGTACACACACACGTACATACGTACGTACGTACACACACACGTACGTACACACATACACACACACGTACGTACACATGCACACGCACATGTACGTACACACGCACACGTACGTACGTACACACACACGTACGTACGTACGTACGTACACACACACACACACACGTACGTACACACACACATGTACGTACGTACGTACACACACACGTACGTACGTACACACACACACACACGTACGTACGTACGTACGTACACACACAGACGTACGTACACACACACACGTACATATGTACGTACACACACACACACACGTACACACACGTACGTACACACACACACATATACACACGTACACACACACACGTACGTATGTACGTACACACACACACGTACGTACACACACACATACACACACACACACATACGTACACACACACACACGTATGTACGTACATACACACACACACACGTACGTACGTACACACGTACACGTACACACACACACACACACGTACGTACACACACACATGTACGTACGTACGTACACACACACGTACGTACGTACACACACACACACACACACGTACGTACGTACGTACGTACACACACAGACGTACGTACACACACACACGTACATACGTACGTACACACACACACACACGTACACACGTACGTACACACACACACGTACACACACACACATATACACACGTACACACACACACGTACGTACGTACGTACACACACATACGTACGTACACACACACATACACACACACACACACATACGTACACACACACACACACGTATGTACGTACGTACACACACACACACGTACGTACGTACACACGTACACGTACACACACACACACACGTACGTACGTACACACACACACACACGTACATACGTACACACGTACACGTACACACACACGTACACGTACACACACACGTACGTACACAAAATTAATGAGATCAGCTGACTCCATTCATTCTTTTAAAAAATACATTTGAAAATCATCTGTTCAGGAAGGTTTTTAATATAACCTGACATTCCACCTCCTCTTTCAGTCTTCTTCTCTGTCCAGATGCTCAGCATAATTTCTGAGTGTGTGTTATATCACAAGTTATGTGCTCTGTTCAGACATTTTTTTGGTATTGAATTTAGTATTATTCTCTGGTTTATTTTTTCTTTTATTCTGTTTCATTCTTTGCATATCCTGTATTTATCTGTTTATTGTTCTGTGCAGAAATTATTTGTATCTTAAGCTCACTGACCATGGGAAAGACGCTATATAAATAAAATGTATTCTTATTATTATTGTTTTTTTTCTAAGAGAATGGAATTTGAACCTTGCAATGATCCGTAGTGAAGGCCGATGTCTTGATCATCTGATTGTCTGTTGATGTTCTGTGCAAGCCCTGATTGTGAAACGTCACTGATTTTGATGTCTGATTGACATTTTTTGTGGTTGGCAAGTAGGTCTACTGCCTTCTCTCAGCCCATCTCTCCTGCTGGCAGTCCTGGCAATAGTACAACAGTCTTAATTGTTTAGTTCATCTGGTTTTGAACTGCAGGGCAGGTGTTACAAAGTTTGTCGACTGTATTTCATTGCTTAGCGACATGCTGGTATCTGTTGCTTCCCAGAGTTCTCGAATCCCCCAAACCCCTCGATCATTAAACGTTTGACATTTCCTCAAAGTGCTCAATGCTTTGCAGGATACCCAAACCCCCCAAATGGTCAATCAAGTGTCTAAACTTCTCTGTAGACACATTTACAAGATTACTGGGATTTATAAAGGTCAGTCAGTCAGTCATTTTTTAACCCACCTAATCCTGAACAGCATTGTGGGGGTCTGCTGGAGCCTATCCCAGCTAGTATAGGGCACAAGGCAGGAATAAACCCTGGACAGGACAGGGCATCAGTCCATCGCAGGGCAAATACACACACAAACACACAACCTCTCATAGGGCCAATTTAGGAAATGCTATTCCACGTAACCTGCATATCTTTGAACTGGGCGAGGAAAATGGAGCACCCGGAGGAAACCAACTCATATATTCAAACTCCACAGAGGAAAAACAATGTAAATGTAAATTGTTCAATCTATATTTAAATTTTATGCACTGAGCTAAAAATCGTCTTTTTTTTAAATCACTTTGTTCGCTGACAGTGCTGTATGTGGTTCAATTTGTGGCTCAAGAATGAGAGATTTCACTTTTTTTACTTTTGCAGGAGGTGTGAATAAAAATCAGATATTTTCTATGGGTGTCAGGTATAGATAAAGTTGTGAACCACTGACCTAGACACACCTGATCTATATATGTGTGGTTCACTACACGGGCAATATACATTAAGACAAGTGCAAATACTCAAAAATAAGTAAATCTTTAAAATGAAAATAAGACCACCTGATCTGAGGAATTCAGCAGATTAAGCCCCACCGTGCAAAGCAGCGCAAATTACAAGTCGTGCAGTCGCCATCTGCCGGTGATTAAGGGTACAAGACAGAACGTGTCGAGGTAGGCGGGTGCGGAGATTTAATTGGCTGCATTGTAGCGCTGTGACCCAAATAAGACAAGGCTAATTCATCAAAAAGCAGCCACTGACGCAAACGAGCCCCTTGACATAGTCAGCGTTTAGCAAAACACCGTTTTCGTTTGCCTGTCCTGCCGTTGTTGGTTCAAACTAATGAGTTGTTTCTCTTGTTTAGGGAAACTAAATGAAATCAGCGAATCGATCGTTTGAGACTAAGTGAATTACAAGAATTGACTTAGTTAGAAACAATACATATGCCCATTTGAAGTGCATGCAATTTGACCAAATTAAAGAAAGGCGCCCCGTGTGAAGTGAATAGAAATCTGGATCTACGAGTATGGAACTGTTACTATCGTAGCATTTGAGTTGATTCGTTTAATATTTAACATCTACTAGCAGGAGAGACTGCCTGTTAGCTGGCCCGCCCTTAACAGTGCTGGTTTAATTAAGACCACCGCTAGACCCATCTGTGGCAGCAAGAAGGGAAAGTGCAAAGCTGCATCCATTAATTTTCTGAATGTAATACAAGAGAGACAGTGCCTGAAAAAGACAATAAGACAAAAGAACTCCCGAATAACGTGTTACCTTATCAGCGCTACGCCCAGACGTGATCACACCAGGCCACTTACAATATGGTTTATGACCTGTGAGGAAACCGGATTCCTGTGTAAGATTCAACCGAGCGTGAGAATTCGCACGGTAAAAGCTGGGTAGAGCGCGCCATCTTGTGGCCAGATGATGTTTTTGCGGTTAATCTGTAGAGGTTGCTTCATCGTTGACAGTCAGCAGTACAGAATCTTATTCGATGTTGTCTCCTGTACGGTTCTCTTCTGTTTTGCTCTTTCTATAGATCGGGTGTATACTTTTATTTTGAGACAGTTTGATGCAGGCTCGCAACTGGAAGGACAGACATTCCCTTAAAACTTCAATGAGAAGAAAGTAACTCTCAGGTGAGAAAATAGAGCGTGTACACTCACTGGAGAAATTATTACAACACTGTACTAATACTGGGTAGGACCTTCTTTTACTCTCAAGACAGCCTCAATTCCAAGTGGCATGCATACCACAAGATGTTGGAAATATTTCTTTGATATTCATGTCTATGCTGACATGACTACGCCACAAACTGTCTGCACATTTGCCAGCTGCACATTCATGCCGTAAATCTCCAGTTCTGCTACAACCCAAAAGGGTTCTAATGGATTGCTAGGGAAGGCCACTGAAAAGCACTCAACACATTGTCATGTTCATGAAACCAGTGTGAGATGACTCTTAGTGACATGGTGCACTATCATGCTGGAAGTAACCAATAGATGATGGGAAAATTGTGGCCATGAAGGAATTGATTGGTATTAATTGGCCCATAGTGTGCCATGAAAACATTCCCCACACCACTGTACCACCACCACCACCAGTATGGACTGTTGACCCATGACAGGTGGGGTGCATGGATTCATCAAACCAGGTTGCATTTTTTCCATTCTTCATCTGTCCAGTTTTGTTGAGCCAGTGCCCACTTCAGCGTCAGCTTTCTGTTCTTCGCTGACAGGAGTGGAACCCAAAGTGGTCTTTTGCTTTTGTAACCCACCACTTGAAGGTCTGATGTGCTGTGTATTGTGAGATTTGTTTCTGCTCTCCACAGTTGTACAGAGTGATTACCTCAGTTACTGTAGGCTTTCTGTCAGCTGGAACCAGTCTGGCCATTCTTCTTTAACCCCTCTCATCAAAAAGGGGTTTCTGTCCACAAAACTAATGCCACTGGATGTTTTTTTGTGTGTTTGTTTGTTTGTTTTTCACTCCATTCTTAGTAAACTTGAGAGACAGTTGTGGTGTGTGAAAATCCCAAATCAGCAGTTGCAGAAATACTCAGACCAGCCCGTCTGGCACTGACAATTAATAGCACAGTCCAGATCACCGAGACTGCATTTCCCCCATTGTTGCATTTGATGTGAACATTAACTGAAGCTCCTGACCCGTTTCTGTATGATTTGATGTATTGTGCTGCTGATTCGATAACTGTATGGATAAACAGGAGTAGACAGTGTTGCTAATTAATGTGTCTGTGAGTGTATATTGTAATGTAAGTCAGTTTGCATGAGCTGCAGCCAGTAAGTGAACCAAACGACTCACACCCGTGGACCAGGCGGGAACCTGCAGGCCGAATATGTGTATGTGTGTGTGTGTGTGTGTGCAACCAACACATATGCAAATGGCAGCCAGGGCCACCACCACCATTAAGGTGAAATGGGCATTTGCCTAGGGTGCAAATCATAGGGAGCAGATCAGAACAGGCTTTTGGCACACTGATAAGCTTGGCCTGGCAAACAAAATAACCTAACATTGGCACTGGTGGCAGCTAAAGTCCACTGGGGACTGTCTCAGGAGACTAAAAACCTAGAAGACCATGAATAAACTGCACCATAACACACACTTGGTTAGTATTGAGTGGCACTGCCTTTTAATTGCTTAACTTGAATCAAAATCTTCCACGAGCTTCTCACAATACATGGCAGGAATTTTTGACTAATTCCTAAAGACAGAAGTGGTGTAAGTCATTTAGCTTTGTGGACCTCATTGCCCAAACACACATTTTTAGTTCAGCCCACAAATGTTGTACAGGATGCAGGTTGGGGATTTGTGGTGGCCACCTCACCTCGTCACCTTTAAGCTATTTTGTTTCAACTTCGGTGGCATGCTTACCATGATTGTTCTGCTGGAAGACAAATTTGCAACCAAATCTTAATTCTCTTGCTGATGTGTTGAGGTGTTACTTCAGAATGTCTAGATAATCCTCCTTTATCATGATGCCACTTATTTTCTGAAGTTCCCAAGTCTCTTTACCCCCACAAAATGATTCAGCCACCCCATGCTTCACAGGTGTAATTGTGCTCTTAAGATCCTCACCCTTCTTCCTCCATACTCAGCGGTGATCATTATGGCCAAACATCTGACCACAGACCTTTCCTCTAAAAGCCCATGCACTTAGAGAGAATGAAATTGCTTTTTTTTAACTGTAAGTAGTGATATTTCATTAACACACAAGACATCTGTGATGCCAAGATGAGACGACAAATGTCACGTTTCAGTGGCCTCTGTCAGCTTGTGATTCACTTAATTTGAGGCAAAGTAGCTTTGTACTGTATGTGGTGAATAGCTTCTTGGTAGGTAAGGTAACCATCTGAACCCTCAGTGTTTCAAATAGCCATTAGTGTTCATTGTAACAGCAATCATTTCATTACATGTGTCAAGTAATAGCGGATACCCGCTCAGACACATGTCCAATGTGTAAAAGAGGAGACTTCTGTATAAAGAATATACAAGCTGACATAGGTTGTTGGTAGCATGGTGGTGCAGTGGTAGTGCTGCTGCCTTGCCTGCACGGAGTTTGCATGTTCTCCCCGTGTCTGTGTGAGTTTTCTCTGGGTCCTCCAGTTTCCTCCCACAGTCCAAACACATGCAAGTTAGGTGGACTGGCGATAGCAAACTGGTCCCAGTGTGTGTGCGTTTGGTGTGTGTTCACCCTGCGATGGACTGGTGATGAGGCCAGGGTTTGTTCCCTGCCTTGTGCCATACGCTTGCTGGGCTCCAGCAGACCCCTGCAACTCTCTTCAGGACAAAGCGGGTTAGAAAATGACTGACTGAAGTAACTTCTCTTTTGGTAAATTTGCAGCAGTAAACTAATCCATAGTTACATTTGTTTATTTGGCTGACATCTTTATCTAAAGCACTTTACAACATTTGAGATACAATTGGTTACATTTCTTTTCTTTTTTCCAGTTGGAGCACATATGGCTGAAGTGACTTGCTCATGGAATGTCAGAGGTGGGATCTGAATCCACAAACTCAGAGTCTGACGTCCAAAGCTTTAACCACTGCGTCACACTGCCTAATTAAAAACATACAGAATGTTTCTTGGTTTCAGAAGCGTCACCCAAACCAAATCTTAACATGAGTATTTATGGGAGTGGGCACATGTCAATATGAATTTTCAATATTAAATGACATTAATTCTTAATTAAGTCTAAGATATGAGAACTAATTAATAAAGAATTGGTGTCAAAAGAATTTAAACTAAATGAACGGCAGCAATTCTGACACTGTAGTCAATTAAGCGCTAGATTGATGAGATGACTTGGAACAAGAAGTCAATGGCATGAGCAGACATCGGAGCAGATCTTTCATTCAGAAACCTCACTTGAGGTAAGCACAATCACACAACCAGACAACAAACAAGTAAGATGCTGATATAATATAAAAATACTTTAATCAAGTGTTATAATAATGAAACACTGTAGTCTATAATAATTACAGACTTAACAGAGCATCACCAAGGTTGACAAATTAGAGAAAACTTTATTTGTACCCAGTGGGAAATTTGGCTTTTTACAGAAGCTCTTTAAATAAATAAATACATAAATAGGTAGAGGCAGCACGGTGGCGCAGTGGGTAGCACTGCTGCCTCACAGTTAGGAGACCTGGGTTCGCTTCCCGGGTCCACCCTGCGTGGAGTTTGTATGTTCTCCCCGTGTCTGCGTGGGTTTCCTCCGGGCGCTCCGGTTTCCTCCCACAGTCCAAAGACATGCAGGTTAGGTGGATTGGTGATTCTAAATTGGCCCTAGTGTGTGCTTGGTGTGTGGGTGTGTTTGCGTGTGTCCTGCGGTGGGTTGGCACCCTGCCCGGGATTGGTTCCTGCCTTGTGCCCTGTGTTGGCTGGGATTGGCTCCAGCAGACCCCCGTGACCCTGTGTTCGGATTCAGCGGGTTGGAAAATGGATGGATGGATGGTTTATTCTTTATCATAAGGTGTCATTTCCTACACAAAATATGGTCCAGATGTGGCCTAAAATTGAGGGTGTTTCTGGTCTTGAGAGCCAAACACAGGGGCAAACCCCAAAACGTCTGACATCTTGCATAACTACAGTAGGTATCAAGATGAGAATCATGGTGTCATTTTTGGTCCCCCCCTTTCTTACTCCACCCACATAAACCACATTCAGCGGATTCAGCGAGTTGGAAAATGGATGGATGGATGGACAGAAGCTCTTTAAATAAATAAATAAATACATAAATAGGTAGAGGCAGCACGGTGGCGCAGTGGGTAGCACTGCTGCCTTACAGTTAGGAGACCCGGGTTCGCTTCCCGGATCCTCCCTTCGTTGGGTTTGCATGTTCTCCCCGTGTCTGTGTTAGTTTCCTCCGGGTACTCTGGTTTCCTCCCACAGTCCAAAGACATGCAGGTTAGGTGCATTTGTGATCCTAAATTGTCCCTAGAGTGTGCTTGGTGTGTGTGTGTGTGTGTGTCCTGCGGTGGGCTGGCGCCCTGCCTGGGGTTTGTTTCCTGCCTTGTGCCCTGTGTTGGCTGGGATTGGCTCCAGCAGACCTCCATGACCCTGTAGTTAGGATATAGCGGATTGGATAATGGATGAATAAATAGGTAGATATGTAAGTAAGTAAATAAATAAATTTACATAATCTGTGTGTGAATGACTAGACTAGAAAGACTAGAATGACTAGAAAGCAAGAAAATTAAAAAGAAAGAAAAGTTCGGACTTGGCTGTCACAGTCTCAGTCTCAGTGAGGTGTTATGCAGGTGTTTTGCTGGTTGTATCAAGGAGCCCCCATAGCGTTTCTTGACACACTTCTGCTGAATGATTCGTTGTCTGAAAGTCCTCAGTGTTGGTGTGTCAGAGAGAGGATGTGCAGCATTGTTCACAATGGCACTCAGTTTTATTTTAACTCCCTTCTTTGCTCCGACCGCCGTACGTATGTTCAATGTAGGCTAAGCAGTATAAACACCATGGCAGGTGCAGGACATGCACACAAGAGGGAGACCAAATGACAAATCACTGCGTGTGGAGACCCCAAGGTGTGTGTTCAGTTTAACTTGTTTTAGTCTGTCTGTGGCCATGTCATTCATAGTGAACAAACAACATTTGTTTTTCAGTCTGATTCACAGATGAGACCAACACTAACCTTTTCCTACCACTTGTTAGCTGCATTCCCTCCCCAATTACCATCAATGTGGGGGTCTTCTGCTATAATAACAGACTGGGAGTCAGCCTCTTTTCCAATCATCTCTGTAATAAAAGCTGAAATAGTGATTTTATGCAGTTGCTACTATTTGTACCGTAACATTTTAAAAAAGAATTCTCTCTGTCCTCTGTGTAATTATAAATGATCAATATTAATGACTTTACACGTACACACAATCTCCCACCACATGTAATGCTGAGTTACCACCAGCACAGAATAATCATGGTGGCTGGAAAGGTGCCTTTGAATAAAAAAAAAAAATCACGTGTTTAATTCTTAGAGAATTCAGAAGTGGATTCAGAAAGTTTTCAAATCCCTTTAACACTTTATTGTTTTGTAGATTTAATTTTAAATGGATACATTTGCCATTTGTGTCCATCAATCTACAATCAGTAACCCATATTGACAAATCAAAGTTTGTTCCCAGAAATGTTTCCAGACTTACTAAAAATCAAAGACTGAAATCTCTCATTTATATCAATATATTCTGACCTTTAATTTTACTTTGGAGAAGCCCCTTTGGCAGGAATTACAGCTTTGAGTCTTCCTAAGTAAGTCTCTACAAGCTACGCTCACCTGGATTTGGGCAGTTTATCCCATTCTTCCTGGCAGATCCACTCAAAACTCCATTAGAGTGGAGGAAAAGTGATTGTGAACTGCCATCTTCGGGTCTCTACAGATGTTCTGCAGGGTTTATAGTCTTGCTGAGCCAAGTGAATAATATATAGGGGTGGGCAAAAGTAGGTATACAGTTGTTCGTATGGAAAAAGACATGCAGGTTGTGATTGCTGCACTCAAGCATACTTTAATAATAATAAGAAGAAAAAGAACACAAATAAGAAGACTAATAATGCAAATCAATAATACAATAATTAAAAAATAAATAATAATACAAGAATAAAATCTGTGTTTTGAGTACTCAAAATGGTAAACCTACTTTTTTCCCACCTCTGTATATATATGTCTAGAGATAAACTTTAGTGAATTCTGTTTAAAACTGAGTGGGAACAATTAGACGGCTCACTTAACTGTTAAATTTCTAAACCGATCCAATACCTCATGATGGTGGCGCTCAGAGTAGGGGCAGTGATTTTGAGCAGCAAAGATTAATGATGTTCGTGTTAACTTGCTCCTGATTATGATGAGCTGTCTACAGCTGAAAACTCTCCTAAAAAGACCCCTATAAACATATTAAATGTTTGTCACATATGTGGAGAGCACATTGCACATGTTAGAAATAAACACAACCTGTTTCAAGGGAAGAACCTTTGTGTAACATCAGATTATACATTTGAAGACAGGAATGGATTAGTGGTGAAAGTGAACGATACAGGAGCTGTCTGTTGTTCAGTTATGATGATAGTGTTAGGAGTTGTTGTAAGGCTGAAGAATTGGCAACTGTGTTAAAATATGAATTGCAAGTCCGTCTAACCCCTCTGCCATAAACACCTGATTGATGGAATGCTCCTGAGATGGTTGTCCCATCTCAGCAGAGGACTTCTGAAGAGCTGTTAGAGTGACCATTGGGTTCTTGTTCACGTCCATGACCAAGGCCTTTCTTGCCCAATTACACAGTTTGGCCAGACAGCTGATTCTAGGAAGAGTCCTGGTGGTTCCAGACTTCCAATTCTTGAGACCATTCTCCTCCTGGGAACACTCAAAGCTTTAGGAATGGTTTTATACCCTTGCCCTGATCTGTGCCTCACTGCATGGAGGTCTACAGAGTTCCTTGGACTTCATGATTTGGATTTTGTCCTGATTTCCAGTGTAAATTGTGGTCCTTCTATACACAGGTATTTGGCTTTCTGAACAATGTCCAATTAATTCAGTTTGCCACAGGTGGATACCAATCAAGTTCTGAAGACCTCTCATGGAGAATTAAAGCAAACAGGAGGCACCAGACCACAATATGGAGAGCCACAGCAAAGGGTCTGAGTACTTACGAATGACAGATTTCAGTGTTTGATTTTAATACACTTGAAAACCTTTCTGAAGACATGTTTTCATTATGAGTTCTTGAGTGCAGATTGATGGCCAAAAATGGCAAATTTCTAAATTTGAAATTCAATCTATAATCCAATAAAGTGTACAGAAAGTCAAGGGGTCTGAGTACTTTGATGAATGTAACTCCTACTTAGCATATATTAGCATTTCACACTAAACTGATTATTTGCCTTAATGTATGTCAGTTTTTCAAATTGTGTATGTGTGGCTGCTTATAGTCCTATGAGAAATAGCAATGTTTAACTTGTTCAATTACGTTTCAGAATTCTCTTGATTTGGAAAAAATTTCTATTTTTGAACTGCAGACTGTTCATGTTAATTTTAACTATTTTGCTCAAACGGACCAGGAAAGACTGAATTTATAGGACTTTAATTACATGCATTGCAAGCTTTCCTGGTACATTCTTCCTGTATTGTACTAGTAATGTATGCATTTGTTCCAGTTGGTTTCTTTTTCAATTAGATCATGACCTGGAAATGAGAAATAAATATAGATGCTATAGAACCTATTTTAATTTATGTATATCCTGGGAATGGATGGATGCCATGGGACTCGGAATTACAGAATTAGTTTACAGCTTGAGAGAGGGAGGAGTGCAGAGTTACTTAAAGGATCAAAACACTTGGATTAGAGTCATTCAGCATCAGGTCAAGATAGCCAATCAAATGTGTGCAATGTCATGTGTCCTGAAAACCCACGTGTGCATTTTCATATAAATATAACTCATCCGAGGGACCAAGACAAAGATAGAAGGGTGACATACAGTTTAAAGCAACATCAGAAATCGAGATGTGAGACCATCTGAATTAGACGTCAGAAATTGTAACTGATAAATAACACCAGTCACTAAACCAAAAGCTGCCCAGGACAACACTCACCCCTTGACATTTCTGACTTTCAGTAAGCATTTCTAAGACTGTTTATATCCAAAGTGTGCTATCTATTTTATTCTCTACTAGTCATTAAGCCCGTTACAATAACGGGCGCTAGAACAGTAGTGCATAAACATTAGTAGGAACAGACTATATTAAATGGCAAGGGACCTTGACCTCATTCTTTCTGTTAGTCGTATTTTTCTTTGTCTTTCAGCCTTTCTTTTGTTGATGTTTACTTGCTGAGCTGACCGTTCTTCGTGGGCTGCCGCCGTGTATTTAATTTTCTGTGACAGTAATACTGTCTTGTACGTCCGCTGGCTTGTACGTCCGTAATATACCTTTAATTTTCTCTGGCGGTAATACAGGCATGTGCATCGGTAATATGCCTTTAATCTCCGCTGACAGTAATACTGGCTTGTATGTGGCTGTAATATGCGTCACTGTATTGTGTACCTTTAATTTCCTCTCACAGTAATACTGGTTTGTATTTTCGTAAAACGCCTGTAACTTTCTCTGACAGTAATATCGCGCATTGCTCCGTGCCCCGCGCAGGCGCACTTCACCAGAAGACACACACACACGGACACCTGGACGCACACAGGGATTTTATTAAAGAGGTTTATACTGTATTTATTCTATTGTTATATGTTAATAAATAATGTTTCTTTTTCATATTTTATATAGTTTGTCGTTTATCTAGTGTGATTGAAATAAAGAATGGGTACCAAATGTGGGTTAGATGGCTACTTTCACATTCGCAGGGTTTAACAGGGCTGGTGAGATTGCTGTGTGTGTGTGTCTTAATCTTCAAGGTTGCTTGTAGATGAACCCAATAAACATTCCTGCTAAGTCTCACAAACTTCACGATACTACAAGAATGTTTAAGTCATACGGATTATTTTTCCAACCAATCAGGACCTCTCCTATGTTGTTGATACATGTAAGAGTCTTTATTTTTTGCTAAGACTTTTGTTGTATTAAATGAACAAAAACATATGTTTAAAAAAGGGCTATGACTTTTTTCTTTTTTAATGTTTAAAATTATTGACTAGAAAAAAGTAATAAAGATTCATCACTTCACAGACTTGTGCCGAGTATCTGTTATCACTTTCTATTACTCCAATTTCCTCTTTATGAAAATCACAATATAGTCACCCTAACTTTAAATGATTGATAAATGCTACTGTATATGTTTGCTTGTTTCTTATACATATACTGTAGGATACAAATGCACTTAACAATAAATATGGTTAATATAATATGTTTGTGCAATTAACTCATTTGTTTCCTTTCAGACTCAGTTGGAAATCATTGTTACAGATTTAAAAAGAGAACTGAATAATCCACCCATCCAATTTCTGAGCCTTCTTCTTCCATTACAAGAGCAGGAACAAACCCTAGAGGGGATGCCAGCCCATCACTGGCCATTGTGAAGGAATCAAAACACAGAAACAAAGGTTAAGAGTTGGGGGAATTCCCTATATAATGCTGGAGCCAATGAGTAATTGTAAACAACTGATATAGTAGAACCTCGGGTCACGAACGTCTCTGAACACGTACAAATCGTGTTACGACCAAAACGTTCGCCAAACTTTTGCATCTGTTCACGACCACACACTCGGGTGACGAACAAGCCAGTTTCCCTTCCAGTTTGTACGCGCCGATGATTTCCGCACGTGTTCAGTCTCTCCCTGTGCATTCGCTGTGAACTCTTTGGGCTCTATTTTGTTTCCCTTCCGGTTCGTACACGCTGGTGATTTACGCACATGTTCAGTCTCTCCCTGTACGGTATAGGGTGGTCCAGATGTAATTATGCAATTTTCATTACGCTATAACTTAAGTTTATTACATAGAAAATCACCCGAAAAATCCCAGACCATTGAGAAGTGTGCGAACTGACGACATGAAGAATAGTCTTTGTGCCGAACTGGAATTGCCCCAAATAAATGAAAGTCATCCAGACAATCTGGATCTGCATAATTAGATCTGGACCACCCTGTACATTGTTCTCGGTCAGACGTGCATCCCGCAAAGGGACTTTGTGGTATAGCGGGTCCACAGCTCACGTCAAGAGGCCAGTTTTAAATAAATAATCGCCACGCTACAGTTGCCACGTCCTCTTCATAAATAGAAGAGCGAGATGGCTAAAGGGAGGAAAAAGAAAAGAAAGACGGAGGTTACGGAGTGAGGAAGTAAGCAGGAAGCAGTGTGAAAAGAACCGGTGTGAGCGAGCGAACGAGCGCGTGCTCGCAGGCAGGCAGCTGGACAGTAAGCCCAAGCAGGGGTGTTTTGGCCGACACTCGGTTGGGTAGAAGGAAGCAGTCACTCCAGCTGAGCGATCAAGGAGCTGGAGTGATCAGAAGAAGGACGGCTGGCCTCGTAAGGCCGAGAAGGCAGCGGGGGTCACCAGTTAACCTTTTAACTGCCAACTCCCTAAATATTCCCCATGCCAGGAGAAATCTGAACAATTTTTGTTTTTTTACTTTACATTTATTCAAGCAGTATTTACCTGCTGAAATACCTGCTGAAATACCTGCTGAAATGTTTCAAATAAATGGTCAATCAAAGGACGTAGCTTGAACAAGCGGTCACGGTTTGGATCTTTCATATCTGGCTCAGATAACGGGCAGCAGTCCAGTTGAGATGCTGGGTATACACCCACTGATCGCCATCATCCGATGCGTCGTCATTCACAGTATCATACAGCGCACGTTGCTGATCATCATTGTCGCTAAAATCTTCTTCAGAACTGCTACAATCATGATCAGAATTATTGTCCAAAATCGCCTGCAAAACCTCACTTGAAGTCAGTTTACGTTTCGCCATATTCACAGCTTTCACTTTCGAATCACATCACGTGATCGGCCAATACAAGCGCAGAGTTGTCGAAATACAACGTAGTAATAATACCCACGCCAAACTGTCAGTTATACTACGCGCCAGGCATTCACATAACCACAGGCAAATGTGCCGGATAATTCTGGCAGTAAGGCGTCAGCAATAAAGCTACGATGCCGGATATATCCGGCAGAGGGCGGTTAAGGGGTTAAAGAATGCACGGGCTTGTTTTTAAAGAGACTGCTTCCAGCATTGTTTTAACCACCACTTCGCTTCTGTTTTTATGGGATTATTTATTTATTGAAGGATTCTGAAAGCACTGCACTTAATTGAATTTGGACTTTTTTTTTATTGTTGTTTTGTTGATTTTAATAAAAGCACTTGGCACTTTTTGCACCATCCCCTTGCTCCATTGTAGTGCCTCACTGTCGTGCTCATCAGTAACATTACCGACGGTGATGGGTTTAAGAGCTCCCGGAAGCAAGATGGGAGCATGCAGCGAACCCGCATTGTCACCGACTTTACCTCAAAACTGTAATCTCCTCTCCACCCAGTTCCTCCTCACTTCCTTCATGCCAGAATTCGACTCATGCAAGGTTAGTTTTCTTGGTTGTTTATGGTTAGTTTTTGTATAAATTAAGGATTTTTCAAATGTTCATTTTTTCCCTGTGCTTAAAACTCATTAAAAAAAGTGTTTACAGAGAGCGGTTCGTAAGGCTATAGAATGAACTCTTGCAATGTTAATTTTCTCTGTTCAAGGTTTTCTCGGTGTTATTCAATGTTTTTACATTTAGTTTACTATTACACGGTGCATTCTGTGGTATAATTAACTATTTTTGTGCTTAAAAATCTTAAAAAAATATATTTACATACAGTTCGTACGGTCCGAAATGGATTAATTATATTTACATACAATCCTAAGGGGGAAATTACTTCTGGTCACGACCAAATCGGGTTGCGACCAGAGTTTTGGAACGAATTACGGTCGTGACCCGAGGTTCCACTGTACTTGGTCAAGGAGTATGCAATAAACAAATATTTGACAATAGCTGTAGTTCTTCGGGTTCTTTTATGTACAATAAACAGGAATAAATGGAAATGAGTTGGTAGGAAGTGATGTGGACCGGTAAGGACGGAAATGACATCTTCATCGGGGAGCGGAGGTGACGTCATCATTGGGAGCCAGAAGTGAAGTTATTAATACAGGACCGAAAGCAACATCTTAGGTGGAGGGACCCGGAAGTGGAGTTGTTATGGGGAGCTGGAAGTGGCGTGTTGTGGCAGAGTTGAGGTATTTCTTAATAGGATGTCATTCTTTATAGATCTTCTGTTTTCTGGTGAAAAAAGAGCAAAGGCATTAATACTCTGTTCCCATCCTCTATCTTTCATTCTTTCATGCTCTTTTGAGCCCTTTGGCTGACCCCTAAGTGCACATGTGGGACACCATATTACTTCTGTACAAAACTAGGCTAGGTTAGAGTTACTAGTCATCCTTAAAGCATGGCCTTGAACAGTGACTGGAAAAAGGAAAGTGACATGAATCAATGGATGACATGCAGATACCACGTAGAAGCCATACCTGACACCTAAACTATCATACCTATCACCATACCATACTTCTACCATAGTAAAAAAGGATTCAACAGGGCCATATATAACAAATTCGGACGTGAGCATCAGTAGGCTTTGTGCCCTAGGAACCAAGATACAAAAACTATTCTATAACATTGCAGTAAGTTTTACCTGCTGATCTTTCTGATCATAAAATAGGTCATTACAATAGCAAATGATGAGAAGGCTTCATAATCAATTTCAGAATTATGATATTTGAAGGTTCCTCTAGATTGCCTCTTTCTCTAGCACAATTTGGCTCAAAAACTAATAAGCACATCGTCATCTCTTAACAGGCCTAAGTTTCGAGCTTGTTTTTTTTTTCCTGCCAGCCGTTTTAGCTCTAGACTTTACTCAAGAAACTGTGACTCACACACACATACACACACAGACAGACACACACCCATCATTGAGATATCAATGCTTTCGGTGTTAGGGGACACTAAAATATTGAGATCCATCAAAAAACGGAGATATACATTTTTGACAAATCTAAACTTTCCACCCCTCCATAGATGATAGGTTATGGTGGGGGAGGGCAGAAAGCAAAAATGGTACTAGGGCCATCTTAACGTATGAGCACAGGGTCCCAGGAGCATAGGGCCCCATGATGTTTCTGATGCCTATGTATGTTTCTGTTTTGCTATCAAAAGGGGGGACCCAGCGCACTACTTAGCCCAGGGGTCTATGATGCTGTTAAGATGGCCCTGTGAAAGGTGAACCTGCCTAAAAGATAATCTAAGGAATGAGTGTCAGGAGGAGGTATTAAACCTGTGACACCTGCAGGATGTTATCCAAGAAATGATACTGTTTCAAAAACTGTTATAGTATCTTTATTAATTTTGGTATGACTTGGTATAAAAAGGAACTCTTTCAGTACAGAGTTGCCAGTTTTTAAAATAGCATGAATGTTTTATGGTGTTTTGCTTAAAGATCAGTGGATGAAATGCTATGTTATGAAAGAGTGGGCAATTTGAATTCATTTTATGCCTTACAAGTCAACCTCAGTGCCTTCAAAAAGTATTCAGACCCTTCACTTTTTTCACATCTATGCTATGTTGCAGCCTTGTGCTAAAATTATTTCAACTCACTTTTTCCCTCCTCAGACAACCATCATTAGCCCAGAATGATAAACCAAAAACAGAATTTTACAAATTTTTGCTAAATTATTAAAAATAAAAACCTGAACTATCACATTGTCATAAGTATTCAGACCCTTTGTCACGACACTTTAAATGAGGTTTCAGGTACAATCCTTTCTATTGATCATCATCAAGATTTTTACATACCTTGTCTGGAGTCCACCAAACTGAACAATTGCGGGCAAAGGGTCTTTGAAAGAAAAGTGACCAGAGACCCAATGGTCACTCTGGCTGAGCTTCAGAGAACCTGTGTAGAGATAACAGAAACTTCCGGAAGGACCACCATCACTGCAACACTCTGCTAATCTGGAATTTATGACAGAATGGTTAGATGATACATGGAGACACACTTGCAGTTTGCAAACAGGCATTCTCTAGTCTGAGGAAACTAAGCTGGCTGGACTCAATTCTAAGTGTTATGTCTGGAGGAAAGCAGGTACCACTCATCACCTGAACAATACCACTCCAATGACAGCATCATGCTATAGGTTAGGGACTGACAGACTAGTCAGGGTTGAGGAAAAGTTGAACAGTGCAACGTACAGAGATATCCTTAATGCAAACCTGCTCCAAAGTGTTCAGGACCTCAGACTGTGCTGAAGGTTCACCATCCAACAGGCCAACGACTCCAAATACAAAGCAAAGACAACACAGGAGTGGCTTAGTAACTGGGAATGTCAATGAATTGCCCAGACTTGAACCCAATCGAATAAATCTCTAGAGAATTCAATACAGCTGTCCAGCGACAGTCTCCATCCAAAATAACAGAGCTGGAGAGGATCTACAGAGAAGAATGGCAGACAGTCCTCAAGTCCATCATACCCAAGAAGACTCCAAGCTGGAATCACAGCCTAAAGGGCTTCCATTAAGTACTAAATAAAGGGTCTGAATACCTGTGTCATTATGAGATTTCAGTCTTTTATTTTTAATAAACTTGTAAACTTTTCTAAAATCCAATTTAGTGTTGCCTGATGAGGTAAAAATTAATTTAAATGATCTTAGCATAAAGTTGCAGCATAGCAAAATGTGAAAAAAGTGAAGACGTCTGAGTACTTTCTGAAGGAACTGTATATTCTTTTAACGCAGTGGTCCGTGAAATTCACCTTCATTTATCTCTCTTTGCTTTATTCCCTGCCTATACATGAAGCCTCAGCAGAAGCTTTTATGAATTTATCATAATGTACCACCAGATGGCACCAGTGCACAATACTCCACTTCAATGCCACTTCTTATTATCATGCAGACTTCAAAGCAAAGACCAACATGAATGACAGCATTAATAAAGCATCATAAGCTTTTCAGAAGAAACTCATCAAAACTTGAAAACAGTATGCTAACCTCGTTAAAAGTTTGGCAAACTGAAAGAAAAGCAAATACTATTTACTTAGAATAACATTTAATGGTACGTCACATCACTGGAGGAATGCTATCTGACTTTTTTTCCATTCATACTTATAAAGTTTAAATCAGTCTGCAGTCTATTTTGAAATAAATTATTCCACTTCTCAAGGCTGTGCAATTCCTCTGCGGTTTGATTGCTGATTTATTAATTATACTAGAAGTCTTGCACAGCTGTAAAACGCACAGGCGTTTCTCTGTGCCATTGTCACTTTGTTTTACAGCAAGCCCCTTTCTGACCTACAGGGATTCTGAAAGCAAGCTAATTTAAAAATAAAATAATATACAAAAACACTACATAAACTATAACAATATCCAGCCATCAATTTTTAAACTTGTAAAATACAATTCAGTGACACAGGGACCCAAAATGCGTCCTAGCAGCATTGGGCACAAGGCAGAAACCAACTTTACTTTGGTTGCCCCGTGACTGCAGATATCATTATTTTAAAGAAACTACTAATTTAAAGTAGCCGATTAACTTAATCTGCACATTTTCAAGCTACAGAGAGAAAATCAGATTACCTTGAATGTGAAGAGACAGGAATACCATGCAAACTCTGAGACCTCTACAGACTGAAAGGGTTGGACTGCAGAGCTGCAAGTCAGCAGGGTTCATATATTCCTTCATCTCATTTAACCTTAAGAATTATGAGGTGTGATGGAGCCACTGAGTCTGGTGAACAGGTGGTAGACATGCAGTTCGGGTGTCAAGTCCTCTGTGTAAAATAGGACACAAGCAATGATGACCCTGTATAACTGAGAGGCCTAATTCAAAAGAAAAACATGCAACAGTTTTCGAAATACCTTCACAGACACAAGTTCATAATGGAGATGAATCAAGATGGCTGATTTACAGGTTATGAATTGATGCCGGAGATGGAGTGGCTGTCAATCTTCTGTTCTGCAGAGGGAGTTTAAGAGAAGGTATTAGTATATAGTGCCAGCTCCTGGTCTGGAGGGTAATTACCATCACCAAGGCCCTTCAGCTATCTCCCATGCGTACGTGTGTGAGAACTGTTTTGAAGAACAGCCTTTGCAAGCTGTGCAACGTGAGCAGGATCCTTGTTGTAAATCAGAAGGCAGATGGTCAACAGGTTTTTCCATCACTTTGCACATAATTATTGACTGCCTCAAATGTTAAAGTGAATCTGCATATTACTGACCAATGATGAAGGTGTTTTGAAGCATTAAATGGGTATACACTGCTGGCACCGATATAGACCTTCAGTGTTGGAAAGTCAAAAAACTTCCACTTCTTTGGTTGTTGTTTGGGTTCTGGGGCATTGCCCTGCATCTATTTTTATCTTCAACTTTTTGAATTTCTCCTATTCCAAATTCCCCAACTCATTGTTCTCCATTGACATTTGATGTGCTGATGTTTCATTTCTGGAGTCAGAATTTTGTACACACCAAGTTTCGTCTCTATTACGATTTACACTGTGATGGCATTCTTTTCTTCTGTCTTCAGTGTCGAAGGCCATTCGAATCATGGGTCAGCTTTGAGAGACTTGCTACCACAATGGAATTCTGCAGCCATTCTCTTGACTTTGACTCATGAAGAGAACTGGTCCTAGCGCATGCTGTCCACTCAAAAATGAATCTCCAAAGGTCTATTGTTAACTGTTGTTAGAAATTCATTTATAGCATGAAACTTGTTATTGTATTTTGCAAGTGGCGGTCCGTGCATTTCACACCTAGGCCTTCAGTAGTGCTCTGTCTGAATCAACCTGCACCTCAAAAACTAATTTATGGTTATAAAAACCATCTTAATATGCAGAAATACAGTATAAACAGCCGTTGCATCACAGATAGATAACTCCTGTAGCCACAATGCCTTTATTGAATAGACAAACCAGGGGTGAACAAGTACCTTTCTACTGCAGGTACAGCCTGCGACACACATAAAAAACAACAATAATAACTCATAAACTTGCAATATTATTTAGGAAAATTGCAACATTTTACTCACCAAAAATTCGGATTATTTGTAAACAAAATCCATCCTCCTCTCTTTCCTCAAAAACAGTTCAATTACTCTGTCGTACAGATTATCTGTGCGCTTCAGTTCCATCACGAAGTCCCTTTCTATCGCCATCGAAGCTAATGCTGAAAGTCGAACCTGCCCTGTCGTATTTCTGGCATAAGTTTTAATTCACTTTAGGGCTGAAAATGTCCACTCAACAGAAGCAGTGGACACGGGAATGCTCACCGCCAAACATACCAATGTGTACAGCTGCCCCATGATGCTCTCATTCAGATTTTTATATTACACCATCCTATCCAATCAACGGGTCTGAATACGGTGACATTGCCGTACGCCTGCTAGAGGGCCCTAGTGAAACCTACTCAAAGTCTGATTGGTTGAAGCAACAGTTTAATCTGCCTCCTGGCAGACTTCTTTGACTTTGACCCTGCCTGGCAACAAATGATGGCTGAAATGTGGTTGGTTAAATGCTTTAATACGAAAATACATGTCTGGAAGCAGCACAACCATCGGAAAAGCTATGAAAGGAAGCGGACAGACTATTTGGAATTATTTAATAAGTATTCATGGACAAAATATAATTAACATCAGTTTGTGATTCAGATATTTTTTTAGGCCAGCAAAGAAGGCCTTGCAGGCCCTAACGGCCCGGCACTGCATTTTGCAGTACAAATGTTGACATGGTTCTTAAACCACAGATGCTAGAAACTTGTAATTTGTATATTTTAGCACACAGGAGCTATTCATTCATGACTGACAATCACAGCACTTTCGAACACCTCTATCATGTAAACGCTCAAAACTTTTTCATCGCTCATTTGTTCATGTGGAAATTAGTCATGCAACAACCCATGTCACCAGGCTAGCTCTGTCAATGTGCTTATCATACATGTCTTTAATATGTGCCATCAAACCAGAGTCTCCATAGATTACCCATGTACAGTAGATATGGGAAGAATCGGTCAAGTCCACACACAGAATGACAGGACCAGGATAAGAAGCATGGTTCCTGTAAGAGAGGCAGAGGTGCTAACCAATGTGCTCCATTTAAGCACTGGTGTCTTTTCTCCCTACAAACTGGGTTTTGACAGTGTAGGAGACAGCCAGCAGCTCAATCTGGCCGGGACGCCCCTGAAGAGGAAAGATGGGGGAAGGCAGCTGCCCCAGGACGCTAGCTGGCAGCTTCCCTGCAGCATAGCGGTGTCCTATTTCACGCAGGGCACCATGGGATCTGGAGTTCAGCTTCACAGCCCTGCTGGGTGCAGTGGGTACCACCAGGAGACGCTGCAGGGAAACTGAAGAGTCCCTACTGTCTCCACATCCCGGAAGTACTTCTGGGCTGAAGAAAATACAAGTTCTCCATCTGACCCGGAAGTGTTGACGATTCACGTGGACAGAAGGACAGAAGCACTTCTGGGTCAAGGACTATATAAAGGACTGCCTGGAGACCCAGCAAGCGAGCCTGAGTCGGGAGGAGGTGGACAACATTTGCTGGGAGGTGTGGAAGAGAAAGAGTATTGTGATTTTTATCGAGTATTGTGCTTATTGTGGCTGTGGTGCATTTGGGGCACTGTGCAGGAAGAAAATAATTAAAAAATATGTTCTTGGTACTTTTACCCTGTGTCCTGCGTGTCTGTCTGTTGGGTGTAAGGAGCAACAGCAACCCCTAGCATCCACAACAGTCACACTAAGCATAGACCCATTCCATTTGGTTACCCCAGTTATTTATTCCTTGTTCACATCTTCTTTCTTCTTGGCTGTGTCTCGTGACTTTTAGGTGCTATTACGTACATGGAACAATGAAGATTTTGCTTCCTGAACACGTTTGGGTGTATCTTATTGATTTTGGCTTGCTGATCCTAAAAATCACCTTTAAATTTTCCTATCATGTACTATTTTATTCCAATCACCTATTGTACGATTCCTCTTATATTATAAGTATGGTATACATATATATTACAACAGCTGCAACTGGAACAACAGTGGTGACCTAAAAGTCATGGCAGTGCTACTGGGAATGCAGCTTGGATATACCAAGTAATGTTGATTCTCATTACACTAAAAAGAACTGGCCGCTCTGTAGGCAGGGCCAGAAACCACTTGTAGGCCCAGCAAAGATATTTTTGCCTCTTCTTCATAAGAACATAAGACGTTTCACTAGCAAGTGAAGATCTTTTAGCCCATCAAGCTTGTTTATTTCACTAGTAGCTAAAATGTCCCAATATCTCATCTAGATACCTCTTAAAGGACGTCATTGTTTCTGCTTCAACTACATGTCTGGGTAGTTTGTTCTAGTTCCCACAATTCTTTGCGTAAAAAAGTGCTTCCTGGCTTCAGTCTTAAATGCACTTCCCCTTAATTTCCATTGCTGTCTTCAAGTGGGTGGATAGCTGTTTAGTGGAAACAGGTCTGATGGATCCACTTTATCAATGCCTTTGAAGATTCTGAAGACCTGGAATAGGACCCTGCTAAAGGCCAAACAGGTTTCATTCTCTGTGTCTGTTGGATTAGGACATGTCCTTATGTCCTAGAATGCACTTGGTTGCTGTTATACCCAACAGGCATTGGATTTTGGAGGATGGCTGGAAGAAAATTACGTAGTCAAAAAAACAAAGCAAGGGTTAGAACCAGGAGAACAACAATCAGTCAGCATAGCCAAGAATTGTGAGACAAGATCAAATTCCGAAGGATCCTATGAAGTTCAAAAACCAGAGAAACAAAACAAAGGAAATTTTCAAAAGGTTTGAAGGAGTTTGGAATTTGTTTAGATGGATGAGGAAGAATGCACTTAGAAGGCCTTTAATCCTGTTGAGTCGTGAGGACAAGCCCACTCCGGGACGATCCTGGCAACAAGAATCAACAAAGTGCCCTTAAAATAGCAGCAATAAAATGCCCCAAATCAAAAAACAAACTCAAAACCAGAAGTATTATTCAAAAATAAGTGAAACCAATGGATTCTTTAGGTTACAAAAATCATTAGGTGAGAAAATATTCTAAATGAGACACCCTGACAGTTGCTCTTGTCTGAACAGCTTCAAGTGCTGCTATGTCTTTCTTGTAACGTGGTGACCAGAACTGCACACAGATGTGGTCTCACTAGTGCATTATACAATCTGAGCATAACATCCCTTCATATATACCAAACATCTTTTATGATATAACCCAACATTTTATTTGCCTTTCTAATAGCTTCTGTGCATTTTTTAGATGATGAAAACATGGTGTCAACATAAACCCCAAATCCTTTTCTGAGGTTGCTGCCTCTAGGACACTGTCTTCCATTTTGTATTTATAACTGATGTTATTTTGCTCACGAGTAGCACTTTACACTTTTCTGCAGTAAACCACGCTCTCCAATTGTTGACCAAGCTTTGAAGCTTGCCCAGATCTTTTTGAATTGTTTTTTCTGCCTCCTCAGTGTCTGCCATTCCTCCAATGAATTTAACAAGTTTACTAACTAAACTGGATCTGTGTCAGTAATATAAATCAGAGAAAGTAAAACTCCAAGGACAAACCCCAGAGGAGCTCCACTGATGAACTTTCCCCATGTGGAGCAGTCACCTGTCATCTATACTCTTTATTTTCTGCCAGTTAACCAACTTGTGACCCAGTTTTGTAGATCAACTCTAATGCCAATAGCTTCTAGTTTCAAAGTTAATCTTAGTGTGGGATTGAGTCAAAGGCGTGAAAGATTAAATAAATTGGGTTGTATGCTTTGTTTAGGTCATCTACTGCTGTAACCTGTTAAAAAATCTGAAAAAATACAGACTGATGAAAATTTTTGTGAAAATGACAAACAAGGAAGGTGAAGGTTTTCGATATCTGAAACAGCTGTTTCCACAAAAACCTCATGCCAAGATTAAGGAAGGCATTTATGTTGGTCAACAAATCAGACAGATCTGTTGGTGGAGCGAGAAGAAATCACATGGAAGGCACTCAAGAATGTTGCTGAGAATTTTCTTGGTGATTTCAGAGCACCAAACTATGTCCAGCTGATTGACAATATTCTTCAAACATACAAAATTATAATGTGCAACATGCTGCTAAAATTTAATTTCTGCATTTACACTTGGAGTTCTCCCCTTTTACAGTCAGTGACGAACATGGAAAATCTGATAGAAAAACGGTAACAGGGGAAAATGGAATCCACCCATGCTGGCTGACTACTGTTGACTGAAATGAGAAGCGACACATTCTGAGTAGAAATGAAAATCAGCAGCCAAACATCTTCAACTCATTTGGACAAATGTAATGTGTCACCATCATTAAGCGATTAAACACACTAAATTCAATAAAAAGTAATTACATGTTTCTCCACATCACTATGTGATACAGCCAATCTGACATTATACTTGTGCTAAACCTGAACTATCTATCACAATCACCAAAGATTTTTGAGCAAGCAAAATTTTTGAAGAAAAAATTATCTACTGTAATGAGATAAAATTCAGGTTTACTGAAGCTGGTAGCTTTGGATGCACTCGTGTCCTTGGACTTTCATATTTTCTATACTCAATACCACTGAGTTAAGCTTTGTCGTAAATTTCATCAAAATGTGTTATAAAGCCCATTAAAGTAATAAGGGAGGAGTGTCTATGTAGTCTTGGTAAAATTTTCACTTTCCAAGAGGAAAAAAAAAAATCACACCATAGTATAGATAGCAAGGTGTGTAAGAAAACAAAATTGGACTTGCTGAGACAAGGCCTGGAATTGGCTGTTACTTGTGCCCTCAATGAGTGTGATAGCACATCCTTCACCATACTGTGTGGCTTTTCATTAGTAAAGAAGAAGCTTTGCAGGAAGCTCTGGGGAAGGCCTTTGGCTGGAGTCATGCAATCAGAAGGCTAATCATCTGGCTCAGGGTTCCAAAAAGGACAGACAGTTTATTGTGTGATGCATACTGCCGTGTTTCATCGCAGTTCCATTGTTTTATTGTTCAAGTCACATAACAAATGAACAACAGGCCTGTTACAAAAAAAATGTAAAAAACAACAAAAATCAAAGGCAATTGTGGCTTGCATAATGGGTTTAGAAAATGAAAGAGTAAGATACAGAGAAAAAGAGACAGAGCTGTTGTGATGTGATCATGCATTTCACCTCACCTCTCGTGGCTGAGGTTCACAGGTTCATTTGCTGTTTCTCTGCCTATAGAGCACAATGGAATGGTATGTAACGAAATAATAACAGCAAGATGTCGAAGTGTTGGGGAGCAAATGGGATCTCATTTTATGCAAAGGAAAGTAATGAAAAGAAATGTCCGGGGGGTAAAAAAAAAGGATTGCACACATATGACCTCCTCCAGTGCCTTTCTTGGGCTAAGTTGAGCTTATTCACTGTTTCAGAGCTCCATCTTCTTCATTGTCTGGTTTGGAAATGAATGGCAACGTCTACCACCTTTATTTTTTAAATAGCCAGTAGTACAGAAGAAAAAAGGACAGCTGGATTAAAACTGTAAATTATTTATCCATCCATCCATCCATTTTCCAACCTGCTGAATCCGAACACAGGGTCACGGGGGTCTGCTGGAGCCAATCCCTGCCCACACAGGACACAAGGCAGGAACCAATCCTGGGCAGGGTGCCAACCCACCCATCCATCCATCCATTTTCCAATCCGCTGAATCCGAACACAGGGTCACGGGGGTCCGCTGGAGCCAATCCCAGCCAACACAGGGCACAAGGCAGGAACCAATCCCGGGCAGGGTGCCAACTCACCGCAGGACACACACAAACACACCCACACACCAAGCACACACTAGGGCCAATTTAGAATCACCAATCCACCTAACCTGCATGTCTTTGGACTGTGGGAGGAAACCGGAGCGCCCGGAGGAAACCCACGCAGACACGGGGAGAACATGCAAACTCCACGCAGGGAGGACCCGGGAAGCGAACCCGTGTCTCCTAACTGCGAGGCAGCAGCGCTACCACCGCGCCACCGTGCCGCCCGGGTGCCAACCCACCGCAGGTAAATTATTTATTTATTTATTTATTTATTTATTTATTGTAGGGTGGATCACTTATGAAGAGAAGATGGGTAGCTGTTTAAGAGAATTGTTTGAAAGCCACTGAGATATAACAGCCTATCTGCTAGATCACTACCACGCCATTTTTGTCTGCTGTTTTGATGAGAATTTTTTTTTTAATTTTATTGAATTTATTAAAATCAAATAACGCTCCATACACATAACTCGAGTTTCACAAAAAGAAAAAAAAAAGTAAAAGGTTTGAAACAAATCAACCTCACCCCTGAGAAGGAGAGCTAGGCCAGCAGTCTAAAACTTTATGCTAGTAAAGACAAATGAATAGATAAAATGATAAATGAATAAAGATAAATGGAGTAAAAGAGGGGAGAGAACCTGCTTTCTCAATTTAAATGCTTATTCTAAAATGTTTAGGTCCTGCCTGGTTTTGAAAACGTTTTGCACAGATCCTCTAAATGTGAATCTGATTTTTTCCAGTTTCAAATAGTATATAACATCAGTTACCCACTGACTTAGAACAGGTGAGTTAGGATTCTTCCAATTGAGCAAGATAAGTCTATGCGCCAATAGTGTAGTAAAGGCCATTACAGTTTGTTTGTCCTTCTCCACTTTAAGCCCATCTGTGAGCCCACCAAACACAGCTGTTAGTGGGTTAGGAGGGATTGCGACATCCAAGTTGTCTGAAAGGCATTTAAATATTTTGGTTCAGAATGATGTTAATTTGGTGCAGGCCCAAAACATGAGGCTCAATGAGGCCGGAACTTGATTGCAACGTTCGTAGGTTGGATTTGCCCTGGAAACATTTTGGACATTTTTAAATGAAAGAGATGTGCTCAATATATAATTTTAAGTTGAATAATTGTATGCTTTGAGCATTTGGAGCTGGAGTGAATTCTATGCATTGCTAGTTTCTGCTCTTTTTCTGAAATATTGAATCTTTGGAAGGGAGGGACTGTAAAATAGTTTTATATATTACAGAAATGCTGTCTGAGTCCTCGAGATTGAGCAATATTTTTTCCGGTATAGAGGTAGGTAGGAGGTGAGGAAAATTGAGCAGGTTCTGTTTAACAAAGTTTTGAATTTTAAGGTAGTGAAAGAAATGTGTTGCTGGTAAGTTAAATGTGGAGTGTAATTGTTCGTAGGATGCAAAAACACTGTCTATGTGCAGATTTCTAAGGGATTTAATCCTGGGTATTTTCCAGGCATTAAAAACTGCTTACGTTTGAGAGAGTGGAAAAAGGTGGTTATCGTTTCAGAGGTGCCACAAATAAAAGCTTCTCTGTAATAAAATGCTTCCTACATTGGTTCCATATTCTGATTGAGTGAAGCACAATTAGGTTGTTAGTATATTGGCGATAACATGTATTTATTGGGGTACAAAGCAAGGAATTTAAAGAAGTACTGCTGGATTTTATTTCTATTGTAGACCAGGCCTGTGTATGTTCATCTATTTCTGTCCATGTCCAGGTTTTTATAGTTTGCATGTTTGCTGCCCAGTAATAAAATTGAAAGTTAGGTAGAGCCATGCTACCTACTGCCTTTGGTCTTTGTAGCGTCGCTCTTTGGAAACGTGGATGTTTTGAATCTATAATAATAAAAGGTAAAGCCCTCACTGACTGACTGACTGACTCACTGACTGACTGACTCACTCATCACTAATTCTCCAACTTCCCGTGTAGGTGGAAGGCTGAAATTTGGCAGGCTCATTCCTTACAGCTTACTTACAAAAGTTAGGCTGGTTTCATTTCGAAATTCAAAGCGTAATGGTCATAACTGGAACATATTTTTTGTCCATACACTGTAATGGAGGAGGCGGAGTCACGTATCGCATCATCACGCCTCCTACCTAATCACGTGAACTAAAAACAAGGAAGAGATTTACAGCACGAGTCACACGCGGGAACGAAGGTAAATGACGTTAATTTTTGACTGTCTTTTAATACTGTGTAAGCATACATATTAACACATGTGCAATTAAACGTGTGCATTTACGGGGTGATTTCTCAGGCTTAAAAGCTCACCTTTTATCAAACGCGGGAACAAAGGTAACTGACGTTGTTCACTGTTTTTTAATACTGTGTAACCATACATATTAACACATGTGCAATTAAACGTGTGCATTTACGGGGTGATTTCTCAGGCTTAAAAGCTCGCCTTTTACTAAAAAGGTAAATGCAAAACTATTTTCAATCAGTTTATTGAAACGCTCCCGTTAAGGATTGCAATAACATATTCGCGAGATAAAAGAACGAAGTAGGGGGAAATGGAGGAAGAGCCGCGAACAGCTAAGAGCAAAAAATTAATTAAACAATTGAGAACAGAGCGAGTTAAGCATACAAGCATGTTCATAAGGGAAAGAAAGCACGGTGTAAAACGTAAGTTTAAATTAAGTTTATAGAAACGCTCCCGCTGCGGATTGCAATAACATATTCGCGAGATAAAAGTTTAATGAGAACACACGAGGTATAAACGAACCACACGCCGTGGCGCAACGTTAGGGGCAACAGTTTCAACCATTCTATGATCTGCTTCTCGCAACTGAAAGACGTCACATGGCGGATGTTAGCCGACTTGCTGACCGCAACGTTAGGGGCTTCAACTATGGCGCTGACGCCACATCTCAGTGCCAACACTTTGCAGACTGTACTTAAAAGACACGCCCTCCTCACTGGACAGTTAAAAACACCAATCAAACTAACGATGACATCATGTATTACCCAATCAAAAGTAGGAAAGGAGGCATCTTCATAAAATGCGTGTGGGATGATTTGCATGAGACGCTGCTTTAAAAAAAAAATGATAAAAAAAAATACGGGATAAATCCCGTCCAGTATTGATTCAAAACGGGACGCGCAATTTCATTCTCAAACACGGCACGATTCCGTATTTTAAAGGACGGGTGGCAACCCTACAGTGCCAGGTAACCACCCATACAATCAGATTGTGATTCAGACTAGGAATGCAATGAATGTAATTACCCCGATCTACATACAAGGCGAAAGTCTTGCAACATTCAAAGATGATGGTTTGGGATAATTAGTACTTATTAAGTACACCATGGAACATAAAAGAGCTTATGAAGCCTTGAACCGAAAAAACCAAGATCTCAGAGATCGTAAAAAAAAAAAACGAGGTAATGTCGTTTTACTCGCTGTAGATTTTAGTCAAACATTACCAGTTATTCCACGAGGTAGACCAGCAGATGAACTCAACGCGTGTTTAAAATCCATGCTTCTCCCACGGTCGGTTATATGTCGCGTGTTCTCGGGTAGGTACACCAAAAAATTTATACATTTAACCATGTAATGGGCAAACAAAAAATGAGGTATACCCGAAGGCACTGCAGTAGTACTCAATGTAACTTTACTTCTTAAATGTTAATGTTTTACTGTTTAATAATTTATACGCTTCTTATATACTGTTCAAATTCTTTTATCAAAATACCAGTGACAGCGCAATGCACGATAACATGGAGTGAATACACCATACGCATCTGCCCACGGCCGCCCTGGTGTGCGCAGATAGGAGTTGATTCTAAAATAAAATAAACATAAAAAGAGTAATACAATCATCACCCATAAAGCGGATAGCAGACGTGACGTATTATATGTGTACCAGATTTCAAGTCAATAGGTGAAACGGTTTCCAAGCTACAGGTGATTTAAAATCCTGGACAGACCAACGAAAAGCCACGGTAGCAAATTATAGAAGAAGATTTTACTGTTTAATAATTTATATTTATATGAAATGTGCTTCTTATATATTACTTCATATTCTCATATGATAATGATGTTAATGTTGTTTATATTGATTTCTATGTTATTGTAAGTGCATCTATGTGTGTATATGTATGTATGTATGTATGTATGTATGTGTATATATATTTATATATATATATATATATATATATATATATAAAAAATATATGTGTATATGTATATATAATATATCTGTATATGTGTGTATATGTGTGTGTATATGTGTATATGTATATATATATGACAGCAACACTCATAAAAATGACAACACAATTACATTGACAATGATGTTACGTTATTTTTAAAATGTTTCCTTTACTTTTTCATAACCTCTTTAACACACTACTCCGCTGCGAAGCGCGGGTATTTTGCTAGTATTATATATACATATACACATATATTTTTTATATATATATATTTTATATATATATATATATATATATATATATATATATATATATATATATATATATATATATATAATATATATACACATACATACATACATACATACATATACACACATAGATGCACTTACAATAACATAGAAATCAATATAAACAACATTAACATCATTATCATATGAGAATATGAAGTAATATATAAGAAGCACATTTCATATAAATATAAATTATTAAACAGTAAAATCTTCTTCTATAATTTGCTACCGTGGCTTTTCATTGGTCTGTCCAGGATTTTAAATCACCTGTAGCTTGGAAACCGTTTCACTTATTGACTTGAAATCTGGTACACATATAATACGTCACGTCTGCTATCCGCTTTATGGGTGATGATTGTATTACTCTTTTTATGTTTATTTTATTTTAGAATCAACTCCTATCTGCGCACACCAGGGCGGCCGTGGGCAGATGCGTATGGTGTATTCACTCCATGTTATCGTGCATTGCGCTGTCACTGGTATTTTGATAAAAGAATTTGAACAATATATAAGAAGCGTATAAATTATTAAACAGTAAAACATTAACATTTAAGAAGTAAAGTTACATTGAGTACTACTGCAGCGCCTTCGGGTATACCTCATTTTTTGTTTGCCCATTACATGGTTAAATGTATAAATTTTTTGGTGTACCTACCCGAGAACACGCGACATATAACCGACCGTGGGAGAAGCATGGATTTTAAACACGCGTTGAGTTCATCTGCTGGTCTACCTCGTGGAATAACTGGTAATGTTTGACTAAAATCTACAGCGAGTAAAACGACATTACCTCGTTTTTTTTTTTTTTACGATCTCTGAGATCTTGGTTTTTTTGGTTCAAGGCTTCATAAGCTCTTTCATGTTCCATGGTGTACTTAATAAGTACTAATTATCCCAAACCATCATCTTTGAATGTTGCAAGACTTTCGCCTTGTATGTAGATCGGGGTAATTACATTCATTGCATTCCTAGTCTGAATCACAATCTGATTGTATGGGTGGTTACCTGGCACTGTAGGGTTGCCACCCGTCCTTTAAAATTCGGAATCGTGCCGCGTTTGAGAATGAAATTGCGCGTCCCGTTTTGAATCAATACTGGACGGGATTTATCCCGTATTTTTTTTTATCATTTTTTTTTTAAAGCAGCGTCTCATGCAAATCATCCCACACGCATTTTATGAAGATGCCTCCTTTCCTACTTTTGATTGGGTAATACTTGATGTCATCGTTAGTTTGATTGGTGTTTTTAACTGTCCAGTGAGGAGGGCGTGTCTTTTAAGTACAGTCTGCAAAGTGTTGACACTGAGATGTGGCGTCAGCGCCATAGTTGAAGCCCCTAACGTTGCGGTCAGCAAGTCGGCTAACATCCGCCATGTGACGTCTTTCAGTTGCGAGAAGCAGATCATAGAATGGTTGAAACTGTTGCCCCTAACGTTGCGCCACAGCGTGTGGTTCGTTTATACCTCGTGTGTTCTCATTAAACTTTTATCTCGCGAATATGTTATTGCAATCCGCAGCGGGAGCGTTTCTATAAACTTAATTTAAACTTACGTTTTACACCGTGCTTTCTTTCCCTTATGAACATGCTTGTATGCTTAACTCGCTCCGTTCTCAATTGTTTAATTAATTTTTTGCTCTTAGCTGTTCGCGGCTCTTCCTCCATTTCCCCCTACTTCGTTCTTTTATCTCGCGAATATGTTATTGCAATCCTTAACGGGAGCGTTTCAATAAACTGATTGAAAATAGTTTTGCATTTACCTTTTTAGTAAAAGGCGAGCTTTTAAGCCTGAGAAATCACCCCGTAAATGCACACGTTTAATTGCACATGTGTTAATATGTATGGTTACACAGTATTAAAAGACAGTGAACAACGTCAGTTACCTTTGTTCCCGCGTTTGATAAAAGGTGAGCTTTTAAGCCTGAGAAATCACCCCGTAAATGCACACGTTTAATTGCACATGTGTTAATATGTATGCTTACACAGTATTAAAAGACAGTCAAAAATTAACGTCATTTACCTTCGTTCCCGCGTGTGACTCGTGCTGTAAATCTCTTCCTTGTTTTTAGTTCACGTGATTAGGTAGGAGGCGTGATGACGCGATACGTGACTCCGCCTCCTCCATTACAGTGTATGGACAAAAAATATGTTCCAGTTATGACCATTACGCTTTGAATTTCGAAATGAAACCTGCCTAACTTTTGTAAGTAAGCTGTAAGGAATGAGCCTGCCAAATTTCAGCCTTCCACCTACACGGGAAGTTGGAGAATTAGTGATGAGTGAGTCAGTCAGTCAGTGAGTCAGTCAGTCAGTCAGTGAGGGCTTTGCCTTTTATTATTATAGATATCTGTATATGTGTGTATATGTGTGTGTATATGTGTATATGTATATATATATGACAGCAACACTCATAACAATGACAACACAATTACATTGACAATGATGTTACGTTATTTTTAAAATGTTTCCTTTACTTTTTCATAACCTCTTTAACACACTACTTCTCCGCTGCGAAGCGCGGGTATTTTGCTAGTTCCAAATAAATGAGGTTATGGTTGAGTCTAATTTCTTAAAAAACGATCTATTGATGTGTATCAATATACATCAATAAAACCAGAAATTATGTCACTGTTTGCCATGGAGTTGTCTTCTGGTCTATGGGTGAAAAAACTAGAGGATGTTAGCGAGTGTGCTCCCCCAACCCCATGGCCATCATACTTACCTTAGTAGCACTGTGCGAATGATCCTGAAGCACACTCGTGGGACAACGTGTATGAAATTGATGATCAAGAAAAGGAATTTAGTTGGTTTGATATATTTTAAAGGTGGATGAAGACAACGATCTTGGCCCCCATTATTATTTTTAGGCAGTTTTCCTGTGCATTAGGGTGGCACAGTGGTGCAGAGGTTAGTATTGTCACCTCACATCTCCAGAACACTTAAATCCTAACCTGGCCACTGCCCTTCTAAATTAAAAATCTACTTAGTTAAATTCATATCAGCATTAAGTCTGGATACTTCAAAAATGTGAGTCAGTTTATGTATAATGAGGACGCGGGACACGGAGTCGCAACCTTAGAAAACGTTTATTCAACAACCAGCATGCAGTTCCCAACCCTTCAACATCCTGGGCATACCGCAAAGCCTCATGGGAATAGTAGTCCTATTACTACACCTCCTCCTTTTAGCTTTAATCGTCTTTTCCTTTTTCCCTTTTTCTTTCTTTCCCAACAACACATAATGAACACTTTTTTTTTTTTTTTTTCCACACAGCAAAACATATGCAACCACTTAGATTTAGAACACTTGTGCGATGTTATTTCCTCTGATAATTCACAAATCCATTCTGTCAGGCGCTTTCACCATTCGACCAGACCTAGTAATAGTTCCTGTGGGTCGAAGATGGCTTCTATTTCGCCTGAAAGTACCCCTATCTGTTTCTACCACATATGATCTGGGAGTACTGGCAGACCTGACAACTGCACCACTAGTTCCTTCTGTAGTGATCCAAACCTTCTGTCCAGGTGTGAGTTGTGACAGAGGTCTGGACCTGTGTCTCCTGTTGTAATATTTTGCCTGCTGATGCCGTCCTTCTTCATCCTTCTTTCGAAAAGCAAGCAGGTCCGGCCACTGAGGATCCATTTTAGCTGTTGGTTGGGGTAGGGACGTACGCAGGTTTCTCCCCATTAGCAGTTGTGCTGGCGAGAACCCATGTTCCAGTGGAGTGGCTCTGTATGCCAGTAGTGCTCGGCTATGATCAGGATCCTTCTTCCACAAGTCCTTTATAGTCCGCACTGCACGTTCGGCCTCCCCGTTGGCTTGGGGATAACGTGGGCTGCTAGTGACATGTGTGAACTGATACTCCTCTGCAAACATTTTGAATAGCTCTGAGGAAAACTGTGGCCCGTTATCAGAAACAACAGTCTCTGCAGTTCCATGTCTTGCAAAGATCTCCTTGATAGCTTTAACGGTGACTTCAGCCGAAGTGCACTTAAGCTCAACTACCTCAATATATCTTGAGAAAAAGTCTATTAAGAGAAGGTATTGTCTCTTGGACCATTCAAAAAGATCCATACCGACCTTTTGCCATGGGCGGTCTGGGACCTGAGTTGGTATCAGTGGTTCGTGAGACTGTACCCTGTGTTTTTGACATATCTCGCAGCTATCCACCATGCGACCAATCTCTGTGGAGATGCCTGGCCACCAAACAGACTCTCGAGCTCTGGCTCTGCACTTCGAAATCCCCTGATGGCCTTCATGCAGACGCTCTAGAATGTTTGTTCTGAGGATATGTGGTATTACCAATCTCTGTCCTTTCATCAGAAGATCGTTTGCAAGATGAAAGTCCATTCTATGCTGCCAAAAGGGCTTAATGTCTGGGTCTAGCTGGCATTTCTCTGGCCATCCAGTGGAACAGTGCTCAATCACTTTTCTACACACATAATCTTCTTTTTGTGCCGTCTTTACAGTCTCCAACTTCCTGTCTGAGGCTGGGAGACAGATCACCAGACTGTCAACAAAAACTTCCACCTCTTTTTCAAACTGCAGCTCACCTGCAGAGGGCGGACCAGGTAGCGGTGCTCTAGACAGGGCATCAGCTGTGACGAGGTTCTTTCCTGGCACATGAATGATGTTAAAGGTAAAGCGTAGCAGTCTTAAACGAAACCTCAAGACCCTCGGGGGAAGATCATCCAAGCCCCTAGTGCTGAGCAGAGGGACCAGAGGTTTATGGTCTGTCATTAAAGTGAAATGTAGACCCATTAAGTATGATGACAGTCTTTCACATGCCCATGTGACATCTAACGCCTCCTTTTCAATTTGGGCGTAGCGCCTCTCGGTGTCTGTTAGTCCTCTTGAAATGTATGTAATGGGTCACCATGAACCATCTCGCTGCTTTTGTGTAAGAACAGCTCCAATCCCATATGACGATGCATCCGCTGCCACTCTTGTGTCTGCCATGTTAGAGTACTGAGCAAGTACTTCTGGAGAGCTTAGTATCCCTTTCAGTCCTTGAAAAGCTGTTTCTTGGGGTTCTGCCCAACTCCATTCATTTCTCTCCTTTTGCAGATCCTTTAATGGCATTGTTATCGTGGCGAGCTGTGGCACAAACTTTGCAAGGTAGTTGGCCATGCCCATGAGACGTCGCACATCTGCCACACATGTGGGTTGCGGCAGCTGTTGTATCGCCTTGACTTTGTTTGGGTCGGGCTCAATGCCGTTTGCGGAAACCTTGTGACCCACAAACATGATTTCAGTCTTGGCAAACTCGCATTTTTCATTTAAAGTGAGTCCTTCTTTTTGAAACTTTTGGAGCACACGGTGAAGTCTTTGGTCATGTTCTTGTTTGTCCCTGCCATAGACAAGCACATCATCGGCATGGCAGATGACTCCCTCAAAGCCCTCGAGCATTTGAGACATCCTCCTCTGAAAATGTTCTGGCGCCGATGACATTCCAAATGGGAGGCGGTTGAAGTGATATCTCCCAAAAGGAGTGATGAAAGTTGTGAGGGACCTTGACTGTGGAGTAAGAGGGATTTGCCAAAATCCAGATCGAGCGTCCAGTTTTGTAAACACCCTAGCATCTTTCAACATCGCTAGTGTTTGGTCTACTGCTGGAAGGATGTGACGTTCTCTTTTTACTACTGCGTTTAAAGGTGTGAGATCTACACATATCCTAGGTGGCTTCCCACCTAGTTTGGGGATGACTACCATGCCTGAACACCATGCTGTTGGCTCAGTAACCTTAGAAATAACTCCCATTCCTTCCATTCTGTGTAGCTCTGCACGCACTGCATCTCTGAGGGGGAGGGGGACCCTTCTGGGGACAGACAGAGCCACCGGTGTAGCTCCCTGTTCTAGCTGAATGTGGTAAGACTCTTGTAGCTTGCCTAAACCCTGAAAAACCTCTGGATAAGCAGCTCTGAAATCTACATCAGACTTCATAACTGTGTGTACTCTGTACACCAAGCCCAAAGCTTCACATGCTGGTCTGCTTAATAGTGGCTGAACTAGCCCTGAAACCAGGTAAATATCCTCTGATGTACTGCGGCCTTTTGCTATTATTTGTGCTTTATAGCAGCCCTTGACGTTAAGTGGGTATCCACCAAGCCCTAAAAGAGTCTTTTGGGGTTTCTGCAGTGTTCCGTCTCGTTCTGGTATGTACCACTTCTCAGGAATGGACGTTACGTCTGCCCCAGTGTCTAACTTAAACTCAACATTTTCCCCATTCATTAGGACTTTTTCTACCCATGGTTTGGATCTCTCAGTCCCTACTTCTCCCAAAAACACAAAATCTTCGCTGTTATCTTGACATTCTACAACCTCACGTAAGCCTGCAGCTTCACTATTGCGACAAACTACGGCAAAATGTCCCTTTTTATGACACTTACGACATTCAACGTCTCTAGCGGGACAGTCTTTCCATGAGTGTGTATTTTTACGCCCACAGCGGCCACACTCTTTAACACACAGCTTGTCTGGTCCTTGTCTTTTCTTTGTCTGTTGCCACGTTTGTGGCTTTGCTTTATTCATGTTTGTCCGTATGGCGTCCATGTTGGAAGTTTTTTCCTCTTGTACACTGCTGAGCAATATTGTTTGTTGTTTCCTCACAGTTTCGCTCTGTCTGACCTTAAGTATGGCTTTAGAAAGTGTTAAATCTGAGTCCAGTTGTAGCTGTTCTGACAACTTTTTGTCTTTAATGCCAACCACAATTCTATCTCTTATAAGTTCCTCCTTAAGCACTCCAAAACCACAGTTCTCTGACAACTTATGTACAGCTGTGATGAAGGACTCTGCACTCTCCCCTTCTTGTTGCCGTCTTGAGTTAAACTGTGCTCTTTCAAAAATAACATTGTGTTTTCCCACATAATGCTGTTCAAATGCTGATTTAACAGAATCATATTTCTTTTTATCTGCATCAGACAGAGGTAAAACCGCCAAAACATCATCAGCTGCATCTCCCATGGCATATAAGAGCGAATTCACCTGGTATTCCTCCGTTTTTTCATTGAGAGCTGTTGCAATTCTGAACCTTTCGAATCGTCTGATCCACTTCGGCCAGTCTGTGGGACAGGTAAAGTCGAACGGCTCTGGGGGAGTTATTTGCACAGTTGTCGCTATCCTGGTTGGTAAATCCCTGTTCTCCTCGCGTTCAGGATCCAAACTTTCAGATGCGTCCACCTGCTGCACGTCTCCCTCCGCCTGCATTTGCCTCGCAGCGACTTTCACTCACACCAGCTGACTCTTCCTGACACAGCCGTGCGCACACCCTCTCATCTGTCCTGCGACGGTAATAACAACATCTTCCGAACTTTTAAAACAGACTGGAGACTTACAGTTCGTAGCTTCTGACACCATGTATAATGAGGACGCGGGACACGGAGTCGCAACCTTAGAAAACGTTTATTCAACAACCAGCATGCAGTTCCCAACCCTTCAACATCCTGGGCATACCGCAAAGCCTCATGGGAATAGTAGTCCTATTACTACAGTTTATATCATCATATACATGTGTTTAGGAGAAGTTTGATGTGCTCAGATGATGTTATTTCACAGTTGGACCATGGGTTGGCAATGTCATCTGATCCTTTCTCCTTTTGTCCCTCTGCAGACCAGCAGAACCACCGACCAAACAATGACATCACCACCAACCCCTCCCTCTGATGGCATCACTTCCGTTCCTTAATGATGACATCTTCAGCTTCTGAATCCACTTACCGAAGACATCACTTCCACTTCCAGCCACCCTGATCCATCCCCTTCCTGTTTCATCCATATAAATATTTCTGTATCAATCTCATTAGGTCAGTTCTGTTTTGAATTCCGCTTTGTAAAAATGTGTTTCTTTTGCTATTTTCAGTATATGGGGTGGACATCCGCAAACCTTTTTGGGTTTCCTTATTACAATATCACTGCTAGTTATCCTCTCACGACAAGTTTATTTTTTTTCTACCATTGCCCACCTTAATCAGTTCACCGTTGGGTAAGTTTCTCACTTTCACTTGACATTCATTGCAAGGCAGTCACCTAAAAGCTTTTTGCCTATCTGCTGGTGTACTGTAAGGGATGCCTGACCTTCACTCAGTCTTCACTAATTGAGTCCTTCATGTTTATAGTGCTTTTAGATGTCCCTGGACTGTTGCTGGGCTATATAGGGCCACATTAAGGACAAGGGTTTAGATTTTAACCTGTCTCTATGGGGTTTTCATGCTTTCTCTATGCTCTTTCAATTTTTTCCTACATCCCCATATATCACATAACTAGAGCACAGAAATTTGAACATTTTAAACATATGGGTGAACTTAGTGGTGTTTAAGACATTTCAAAGAAACCTTTATCAGTTGAACTGTTATGTTGGTGTATAGATACTGGCTATGTCTTTGCCCAGATTCAGGGTGTGTCTTTAAAAGCATTTATTTTTTTACATGAAATTTGAGACTTCAATACACAAAATGTCTACTTTCACTAGTTGTGTTCACATATACAACTAAAAGGGAGGTAGGAGCCAATATGAATCCATTTCATTCATTTGCACCATTTTTGTTAATATCTGTATTAAAATCTTATTGAACTGTTTAATGTGACCATCTGACTCTGGCAGATAAGCAAATAATTTAAAATGCTTTGTTTTTAATAAGCCACATTACCTGTTGAAGACAGATTATAGCATTCCTCCTGCACCTTTCCTCGGTATCCTCCTGTGTCTGAACCGCTCTTGCTTGGCACTCCCGCTCTTCAGCATGTTCTTCTAAAGTCTGCTTGTCAGATTCTCTCTTTTAATGGCTGTCTGCTTTTTCACTTCCACAAATGGTAGATGGGCCCCCATTACCCATTGTGAAACATCATTCCTATTATTGTGAATACTTCCCATCTTTGAAGATGACTCTCAGCATGCCTCCTACATGTTTACCCCTCCTCCTGTGTGTCAACCTCTCTTGCTTGGCACTTGCTCTGTTGATTGTGTCCAAAGCCAAACTGACCCATCAGATTGCTCAGATGGACCGCACATATATTATATAGTAGACAGTGTGGTAATTTCTCAAATAAAATTAGAAATGTAAAGTGTTGGCCTAGTTGGTCGATACTGATATGGGAACACTAACACAAGAAAAAAAGTCAACCAGCTCTTGTGTGATAGCCTTTGTAGAGATTCTTCTCGATGTAAAAACTGCATAGCATAAGTCGACAGCTGTCAACAGGTTTTGATATCTGTTAGCTAGACTAATGAATGGCCCCACAGCAGACATACAGTATCTATCCAGAAGTAAGGAATCTCATGGACCTTAACTCTGCCTTATGAGTCGTCTGAGTTGACCTTCAGAGCAGTATACGCAATATCTATCTATTTAAGGAAAAAATAGGTAAAGGTTTTTTCCAACAGAAAAGAAGATTAGAGACACCCTAGACATCTTAGTCGACTAAATATGAAGTGTAGCCATTCAAAACATTCTCATCAAAGACCTATCTTGCTCAACTGGAAGAATCCTAACTCACCTTTCAACCCCTGCCAGGGGTCTTCATCAGAGGATAATGCTTAGACTTACAAGAATCAAAGGCAATATATACCAAAAAATTACGTGGTGGGGGTGGGGTGGGGGAGGTGGCTAAGTCAGTGTGATCATTGGGGGGGGGGGGGGGGTATTGGTTGTACAGTTTATTTATTATGAACATGTCCTTCTTAAGTTTGCATATGCTGGATTTATGTCCAGGTGTCTGTTGATGGCGTTCTCATTTGATAGCCAAGATTCGGAAAACTCTCTGGCACTTTTAGTACTTGGTACTCACTCCCTTATCACTACAAGGTGTCTGAAGGTACAGCGCACATCCTGGCCAAGTCAGGCGTCAGAATAGCACACAAACTCATGAACAAATGCATGGTCCTCTTTAATGCTAGAAACAAGAAATCGACAGCAGAAACACAAAACGCAGTTTATAGTATTCCATGAAGTTCTTGCTCAGCGGTATACATAGGACAAACTTCAAAAAGAATTGCAACACGTATACAGGAACATCGCAACGCCGTCAGAAGAAAGGACTCAGTTTCATTGATCTACACGCATACTAAATCAACAGGACATACATTTAACTGGGACAATGTACAAGTAAAATTTAAGGCCAGTACTAAAAGTGCCAGAGAGCTGGCTGAATCTTGGCTATCAAATGAGAACGCCATCAACAGACACTTGGACATAAATCCAGCATATGCAAACTTAAGAAGATCATGTTCACAATAAATAAACTGTACACCCAATACCCCCCCCCCCCCCCCCCCCCTCTATCACACTGACTTAGCCACCTCCCCCCCCACCCCCTCCATGTAATTTTTTGCTACATTTTGCTTTTGATTCTTGTAAGTCTAAGCATTATCCTCTGATGAAGACCTCTGGCAGGGGTTGAAAGCTCAGGAATAAAAACTACTTTATGATATGTGATTCATTTTTCTCCCTTTGCGGATCTCCAGCTGCAAATATATATATATATATATATATACTGTATATATATATATACAGTGGTGTGAAAAACTATTTGCCCCCTTCCTGATTTCTTGTTCTTTTGCATGTTTATCACACAAAATGTTTCTGATCATCAAACACATTTAACCATTAGTCAAATATAACACAAGTAAACACAAAATGCAGTTTGTAAATGGTGGTTTTTATTATTTAGGGAGAAAAAAAAATCCAAACCTACATGGCCCTTTGTGAAAAAGTAATTGCCCCTGAACCTAATAACTGGTTGGGCCACCCTTAGCAGCAATAACTGCAATCAATCGTTTGCAATAACTTGCAATGAGTCTTTTACAGCGCTCTGGAGGAATTTTGGCCCACTCATCTTTGCAAAATTGTTGTAATTCAGCTTTATTTGAGGGTTTTCTAGCATGAACCGCCTTTTTAAGGTCATGCCATAGCATTTCAATTGGATTCAGGTCAGGACTTTGACTAGGCCACTCCAAAGTCTTCATTTTGTTTTTCTTCAGCCATTCAGAGGTGGATTTGCTGGTGTGTTTTGGGTCATTGTCCTGTTGCAGCACCCAAGATCGCTTCAGCTTGAGTTGACGAACAGATGGCCGGACATTCTCCTTCAGGATTTTTTGGTAGACAGTAGAATTCATGGTTCCATCTATCACAGCAAGCCTTCCAGGTCCTGAAGCAGCAAAACAACCCCAGACCATCACACTACCACCACCATATTTTACTGTTGGTATGATGTTCTTTTTCTGAAATGCTGTGTTCCTTTTACGCCAGATGTAACGGGACATTTGCCTTCCAAAAAGTTCAACTTTTGACTCATCAGTCCACAAGGTATTTTCCCAAAAGTCTTGGCAATCATTGAGATGTTTCTTAGCAAAATTGAGACGAGCCCTAATGTTCTTTTTGCTTAACAGTGGTTTGCGTCTTGGAAATCTGCCATGCAGGCCGTTTTTGCCCAGTCTCTTTCTTATGGTGGAGTCGTGAACACTGACCTTAATTGAGGCAAGTGAGGCCTGCAGTTCTTTAGACCTTGTCCTGGGGTCTTTTGTGACCTCTCGGATGAGTCGTCTCTGCGCTCTTGGGGTAATTTTGGTCGACCGGCCACTCCTGGGAAGGTTCACCACTGTTCCATGTTTTTGCCATTTGTGGATAATGGCTCTCACTGTGGTTCGCTGGAGTCCCAAAGCTTTAGAAATGGCTTTATAACCTTTACCAGACTGATAGATCTCAATTACTTCTGTTCTCATTTGTTCCTGAATTTCTTTGGATCTTGGCATGATGTCTAGCTTTTGAGGTGCTTTTGGTCTACTTCTCTGTGTCAGGCAGCTCCTATTTAAGTTATTTCTTGATTGAAACAGGTGTGGCAGTAATCAGGCCTGGGGGTGGCTACGGAAATTGAACTCAGGTGTGATACACCACAGTTAGGTTATTTTTTAACAAGGGGGCAATTACTTTTTCACACAGGGCCATGTAGGTTTGGATTTTTTTTCTCCCTAAATAATAAAAACCATCATTTAAAAACTGCATTTTGTGTTTACTTGTGTTATATTTGACTAATGGTTAAATGTGTTTGATGATCAGAAACATTTTGTGTGACAAACATGCAAAAGAATAAGAAATCAGGAAGGGGGCAAATAGTTTTTCACACCACTGTATATATATATATATATATATATATATATATATATATATATATATATATATATATATATATATATATATATATATATATATATACACACACACTGTAATATACTATATATATATATATTATGGAAAGCAGCCTGGACACAGACAGGCGGACATCATTTTTAAGCACCCAACACATGTTTATTTATAGTATATTATATACAAGTACACACACAACCCCAAACTCCCCAAAAGTCCAGGCCCTTAACAATTCCTCTCTTTCTTCAGGCCGCCTCCACTCCTCTCCTTCACGACCTTGTCAACTCCACACCCGACTCCAGCCCTCAAATGGAGGGAGGCATCCCCATTTATACACACCCGGATGTGCTCCAGGTGCCTCCCGATTAGCTTCCGCCGGCACTCCCCAGTGTGGTGGAAGTACCGGCTGCGCACCCGGAAGCACTCTGGGTGTGGCGGAGGTGCTGAAGGCCAGGGCTCTTCAGGCATCCGGGCACCCCCTGGCGGTGACCACAGGCCCCATATCATCCAGGGCGGCTTCCCTCTCATGGTACCACCCCCAGCCACTCGCCACTATATATATATATATATATATATATATATATATATATATATATATATATATATCATCTTAGAATAAGCATTTAAATTGGGGAAGCAGATTCTCTCCCCTCTTTTACTCCATTTATCTTTATTCATTTATTAATTTATCTATTCACTTATCTTTACTGGCATAAAGTTTTACACTGCTGGCCTAGCTGTCTTACTCAGGGGTGGGGATTTTTTTTTTTTTTTACTTTATTAATCCCAAAGGAAATTATTTAGTTTTTTGCATACCCCTTGGGGTCAGAGTGCAGGGTCAGCCATTGCACAGCGCCTCTGGAGCAATTACAGGTTAAGGGTCTTGCTCAAGGGTCCAGCAGAGTAGGATCTCTTTTGGCAGTGACGGTGATTCGAACCAGCAACCTTCTGGATAGCAGCACAGATCCTTAGCCTCAGAGCCACCACTCCACCCCATTGATTGGTTTAGGGCAGGGGTGCCCAATGCGTCGATCGCGATCGACTGGTAGATTGCAAAGGTAGTGTAGGTAGATCACGTTGCATTCAAAAAAAAAAAAATTTAAAACGTTAGTCTATCATATATCCTCCCTATGACATTTGACACTTGATTGACATACAGGACGGTCTGAGATCTCTTTTCTTCTAACACACTGGTCATCCCGCACACACGATCAAACGCGCAAGCTACTGCAAAACTCCGGCTGTGATCTAGTTAGCCGTCCAATTTATATCGACTAAAGAAGGGATTTAAAAAAAAAATTGTTTTGGGGAAGGTATGGGCTGGATATGGAATTGGAAGAGGATTTTTTTTCTCACAATGTCACAATCGAAGTGCGTTTGTCTGATCTGTCAATCTATCATTGCTATTCCAAAGAAGGAAAATGTGGAAAAGCACTTTCGAACTGTTCATAAAAACTACGAAACTGAATTGAAAAAAAAGCACGTCCAGTCTGGACGTTGGCGCTATACACATGCAGAGCAGGTTAGAGATTATGAAAGTAATGATAAGTAATTATTAGCCCGGAACAAGTGGAATTGAAAAAAAAAGCATGTCCAATTGGGACGTTTGCACTATACACATGCAGAGCAGGTTACAGATTATGAAAGCAGTGGAAATCAAAAGGCTCAAAAAAAAAAAAATAGTTGGCACGATACACATGTGGAGAAAGTTAAAGAATATGAAAGTAGGAAAATTAGAAAGTATATAAAAAAGTAAAGATCGCAGGAGCGCAAACAAACAGAAATTATTACCCGAAAAAGAGAAAATAAGCACCACGGACCAGGTGTCATTAAAAAAAGCAGGATAAAGTGAGGTCAGAAATAAAAGACAGAATAGAAAGCAAAGTAAAATGTCATAGAAAGGTTAAAAAACAAGGGGGATAAACACATGTAGAGCAGGTTAGAGATAATGAAAACTGGAATTCAAAAGACTCAAAAAAAACGTAAGCGCGAAACCCATGCAGAGCAAGATACAGAATATGAAAGCAGAAAAAAAGGACAGTGTCAAAACTTTGACAGACAGTTTCAAAACTCAGCTTTACTTGAGCCAATCGCTACATTTAAATGCTATCCATTTAGGGAAGATGTTGAGGGTGATTCACCCACATCAAAAATTGCAACACTGTTTCACCTAAAACTCCTCTACAGTGAAGGATGAGATTTTGACACTACAGGATGACATTCATCTAAAGTCTGGGACTCTTGGACAGTTTTGGAACTTACTAACAGAGGAAAAGTACCCAAACATGAGGAAATGTGCTACCTCCTTGACTGTATTATTCGTCTCTACTTATTTATGCGAGTCAGCCTTTTCCCACATGAACATTATTAAATCCAAATACTGTAGTGACCATAAATGTATTAAATTGTTATTGTGCCATAAAGGTTATTCAGTAATGCAAGGTACGACAACATATATTTTATGTATAAAGTATACTCAGTATATACATATACATATATATATATATATATATATATATATACTAGCAAAATACCCGCACTTCACAGCGGAGAAGTAGTGTGTTAAAGAGGTTATGAAAAAGTAAAGGAAACATTTTAAAAATAACGTAACATCATTGTCAATGTAATTGTGTTGTCATTGTTATGAGTGTTGCTGTCATATATATATATACATATACACATATACACACACATATACACACATATACAGATATATTATATATACATATACACATATATTTTTTATATATATATTTTTTATATATATATATATATATATATATATATATATATATATATATATATATATATAAATATATATACACATACATACATGCATACATACATATACACACATAGATGCACTTACAATAACATAGAAATCAATATAAACAACATTAACATCATTATCATATGAGAATATGAAGAAATATATAAGAAGCACATTTCATATAAATATAAATTATTAAACAGTAAAATCTTCTTCTATAATTTGCTACCGTGGCTTTTTGTTGGTCTGTCCAGGATTTTAAATCACCTGTAGCTTGGAAACCGTTTCACCTATTGACTTGAAATCTGGTACACATATAATACGTCACGTCTGCTATCCGCTTTATGGGTGATGATTGTATTACTCTTTTTATGTTTATTTTATTTTAGAATCAACTCCTATCTGCGCACACCAGGGCGGCCGTGGGCAGATGCGTATGGTGTATTCACTCCATGTTATCGTGCATTGCGCTGTCACTGGTATTTTGATAAAAGAATTTGAACAATATATAAGAAGCGTATAAATTATTAAACAGTAAAACATTAACATTTAAGAAGTAAAGTTACATTGAGTACTACTGCAGTGCCTTCGGGTATACCTCATTTTTTGTTTGCCCATTACATGGTTAAATGTATAAATTTTTTGGTGTACCTACCCGAGAACACGCGACATATAACCGACCGTGGGAGAAGCATGGATTTTAAACACGCGTTGAGTTCATCTGCTGGTCTACCTCGTGGAATAACTGGTAATGTTTGACTAAAATCTACAGCGAGTAAAACGACATTACCTCGTTTTTTTTTTTTACGATCTCTGAGATCTTGGTTTTTTCGGTTCAAGGCTTCATAAGCTCTTTTATGTTCCATGGTGTACTTAATAAGTACTAATTATCCCAAACCATCATCTTTGAATGTTGCAAGACTTTCGCCTTGTATGTAGATCGGGGTAATTACATTCATTGCATTCCTAGTCTGAATCACAATCTGATTGTATGGGTGGTTACCTGGCACTGTAGGGTTGCCACCCGTCCTTTAAAATACGGAATCGTGCCGTGTTTGAGAATGAAATTGCGCGTCCCGTTTTGAATCAATACTGGACGGGATTTATCCCGTATTTTTTTTATCATTTTTTTTTTAAAGCAGCGTCTCATGCAAATCATCCCACACGCATTTTATGAAGATGCCTCCTTTCCTACTTTTGATTGGGTAATACTTGATGTCATCGTTAGTTTGATTGGTGTTTTTAACTGTCCAGTGAGGAGAGCGTGTCTTTTAAGTACAGTCTGCAAAGTGTTGGCACTGAGATGTGGCGTCAGCACCATAGTTGAAGCCCCTAACGTTGCGGTCAGCAAGTCGGCTAACATCCGCCATGTGCCGTCTTTCAGTTGCGAGAAGCAGATCATAGAATGGTTGAAACTGTTGCCCCTAACGTTGCGCCACGGCGTGTGGTTCGTTTATACTTCGTGTGTTCTCATTAAACTTTTATCTCGCGAATATGTTATTGCAATCCGCAGCGGGAGCGTTTCTATAAACTTAATTTAAACTTACGTTTTACACCGTGCTTTCTTTCCCTTATGAACATGCTTGTATGCTTAACTCGCTCCGTTCTCAATTGTTTAATTAATTTTTTGCTCTTAGCTGTTCGCGGCTCTTCCTCCATTTCCCCCTACTTCGTTCTTTTATCTCGCAAATATGTTATTGCAATCCTTAACGGGAGCGTTTCAATAAACTGATTGAAAATAGTTTTGCATTTACCTTTTTAGTAAAAGGCGAGCTTTTAAGCCTGAGAAATCACCCCGTAAATGCACACGTTTAATTGCACATGTGTGAATATGTATGGTTACACAGTATTAAAAGACAGTGAACAACGTCAGTTACCTTTGTTCCCGCGTTTGATAAAAGGTGAGCTTTTAAGCCTGAGAAATCACCCCGTAAATGCACACGTTTAATTGCACATGTGTTAATATGTATGCTTACACAGTATTAAAAGACAGTCAAAAATTAACGTCATTTACCTTCGTTCCCGCGTGTGACTCGTGCTGTAAATCTCTTCCTTGTTTTTAGTTCACGTGATTAGGTAGGAGGCATGATGACGCGATACGTGACTCCGCCTCCTCCATTACAGTGTATGGACAAAAAATATGTTCCAGTTATGACCATTACGCTTTGAATTTCGAAATGAAACCTGCCTAACTTTTGTAAGTAAGCTGTAAGGAATGAGCCTGCCAAATTTCAGCCTTCCACCTACACGGGAAGTTGGAGAATTAGTGATGAGTGAGTCAGTCAGTCAGTGAGTCAGTCAGTCAGTCAGTGAGGGCTTTGCCTTTTATTATTATAGATATATATATATATATATATATATATATATATATATATATATATATTTATATATATATATATACATATACATATAAACACATACATATACATATATATATATATACATTATATATATATATATATATATATATATACATATACATTATATATATATATATATATATATATACATATACATTATATATATATATATATACATATACATTATATATATATATATATACACACATATATATATATATATATATATATATATATATATATATACATATACATATACATATACATTATATATATATATTTATATATATACATATACATTATATATATATACATACATATACATATACATTATTTATATATATATATATATACATATATATATATATATATATATATATATATATATATATATATATATATACATACATATACATATACATTATATATATATATATACATATACATTATATATATATATATATATATATATATATATATATATATATATATATACATATACATTATATATATATATATATATACATATACATTATATATATATATATACTTATACATATACATTATATATATATATATATATATATACATATACATTATATATATATATATATATATACATATACATTATATATATATATATATATATATACATATACATATACATTATATATATATATACATATACATTATATATATATATATATATACATATACATTATATATATATATATATACATATACATATACATTATATATATATATATATACATATACATTATATATATATATACATATACATTATATATATATATATATACATATACATTATATATATATATATATATATACATATACATATACATTATATATATACGAGCAAAATATCCACGCTTCACAGCGGAGAAGTAGTGTGTTAAAGAGGTTATGAAAAAGTAAAGGAAACATTTTAAAAATAACGTAACATGATTGTCAATGTAATTGTGTTGTCATTGTTATGAGTGTTGCTGTCATATATATATACATATACACATATACACACACATATACACACATATACAGATATATTATATATACATATACACATATATTTTTTATATATATATTTTTTATATATATATCTATAATAATAAAAGGCAAAGTCCTCACTGACTGACTGACTCACTCACTCACTGACTGACTCATTACTAATTCTCCAACTTCCCGTGTAGGTGGAAGGCTGAAATTTGGCAGGCTCATTCCTTGCAGCTTACTTACAGAAGTTAGGCTGGTTTCATTTCGAAATTCAAAGCATAATGGTCATAACTGGAACATATTTTTTGTCCATACACTGTAATGGAGGAGGCGGAGTCACGTATCGCGTCATCACGCCTCCTACGTAATCACGTGAACTAAAAACAAGGAAGAGATTTACAGCACGAGTCACACGCGGGAACGAAGGTAAATGACGTTAATTTTTGACTGTCTTTTAATACTGTGTAAGCATACATATTAACACATGTGCATTTAAACGTGTGCATTTACGGGGTGATTTCTCTGGCTTAAAAGCTCACCTTTTATCAAACGCGGGAACAAAGGTAACTGACGTTGTTCACTGTCTTTTAATACTGTGTAACCATACATATTCACACATGTGCAATTAAACGTGTGCATTTACGGGGTGATTTCTCAGGCTTAAAAGCTCGCCTTTTACTAAAAAGGTAAATGCAAAACTATTTTCAATCAGTTTATTGAAACGCTCCCGTTAAGGATTGCAATAACATATTCGCGAGATAAAAGAACGAAGTAGGGGGAAATGGAGGAACAGCCGCAAACAGCGAAGAGCAAAAAATTAATTAAACAATTGAGAACGTAGCGAGTTAAGCATACAAGCATGTTCATAAGGGAAACAAAGCACGGTGTAAAACGTAAGTTTTAATTAAGTTTATAGAAACGCTCCCGCTGCGGATTGCAATAACATATTCGCGAGATAAATGTTTAATGAGAAGACACGAGGTATAAACGAACCACACGCCGTGGCGCAACGTTAGGGGCAACAGTTTCAACCATTCTATGATCTGCTTCTCGCAACTGAACGACGGCACATGGCGGATGTTAGCCGACTTGCTGACCGCAACGTTAGGGGCTTCAACTATGGCGCTGACGCCATATCTCAGTGCCAACACTTTGCAGACTGTACTTAAAAGACACACCCTCCTCACTGGACAGTTAAAAACACCAATCAAACTAACGATGACATCAAGTATTACCCAATCAAAAGTAGGAAAGGAGGCATCTTCATAAAATGCGTGTGGGATGATTTGCATGAGACGCTGCTTTAAAAAAAAAATGATAAAAAAAAATACGGGATAAATCCCGTCCAGTATTGATTCAAAACGGGACGCGCAATTTCATTCTCAAACGCGGCACGATTCCGTATTTTAAAGGACGGGTGGCAACCCTACAGTGCCAGGTAACCACCCATACAATCAGATTGTGATTCAGACTAGGAATGCAATGAATGTAATTACCCCGATCTACATACAAGGCGAAAGTCTTGCAACATTCAAAGATGATGGTTTGGGATAAGTACACCATACAACATAAAAGAGCTTATGAAGCCTTGAACCGAAAAAAGCAAGATCTCAGAGATCGTAAAAAAAAAATAGGAGGTAATGTCGTTTTACTCGCTGTAGATTTTAGTCAAACATTACCAGTTATTCCACGAGGTAGACCAGCAGATGAACTCAACGCGTGTTTAAAATCCATGCTTCTCCCACGCTCGGTTATATGTCGCGTGTTCTCCGGTAGGTGCACCAAAAAATGTATACATTTAAGCATGTAATGGGCAAACAAAAAATGAGGTATACCCGAAGGCACTGCAGTAGTACTTAATGTAACTTTACTTCTTAAATGTTAATGTTTTACTGTTTAATAATTTATACGCTTCTTATATGTTGTTCAAATTCTTTTATCAAAATACCAGTGACAGCGCAATGCACGATAACATGGAGTGAATACACCATACGCATCCGCCCACGGCTGCCCTGCTGTGCGCAGATACCAGTTGATTCTACAATAAAATAAAATAAACATAAAAAGAGTAAAACAATCATCACCCATAAAGCGTGTGTGTGTGTATATATGTGTATATATATATGTTGATATGTGGATGTGTATATGTATATATCACCCATAAAGCTGATAGTAGACGTGACGTACTATTTGTGTACCACATTTCAAGTGTATAGGTGAAACGGTTTGCGAGCTACAGGTCATTTAAAATCCTGGACAGACACACAAATTGCCACGGTAGCAAATTACAGAAGAAGATTTTACTGTTTAATAATTAATATTTATATGAAATGTGCTTCTTATATATTACTTCATATTCTCATATGATAATGATGTTAATGTTTATATTGATTTCTGTGTTATTAAAACTGCATGTATGTGTGTATATGTATATATATATATATATATATATATATATATATATACTAGCAAAATACCCACGCTTCGCAGCGGAGAAGTAGTGTGTTAAAGAGGTTATTAAAAAAAAAGGAAACATTTTAAAAATAACGTAACATGATTGTCAATGAAAGCCCGTTTCAGTCAGTAAGTCTTATGTGTGTGTTTATGTATGTGTGTATATATATGTAGATGTGTATATGTAGATATGTATATATATGTATATGTATATAAATGTTTATGTGTGTGTGTATATTATATATATAATATATATATATATATATATATATATATATATATATATATATATATATATATATATATAAAAGACAGCAACAGTTATAACAATGACAACACTATTACATTGACAATCATGTTACGTTATTTTTAAAATGTTTCCTTTTTTTTTCATAACCTCTTTAACACACTACTTCTCCGCTGCGAAGCACGGGTATTTTGCTAGTATATATATATATATATATATATATATATATATATATATATATATACACATACATACATACATACATACATACATACATACATATACACACATAGATGCACTTACAATAACATAGAAATCAATATAAACAACATTAACATTATCATATGAGAATATGAAGTAATATATAAGAAGCACATTTCATATAAATATAAATAATTAAACAGTAAAATCTTCTTGTATAATTTGCTACCGTGGCTTTTCGTTGGTCTGTCCAGGATTTTAAATCACCTGTAGCTTGCAAACTGTTTCACCTATTAACTTGAAATGTGGTACACATATAATACATCACGTCTGCTATCCGCTTTATGGGTGATGATTGTATTACTCTTTTTATGTTTATTTTATTTTAGAATCAACTCCTATCTGCGCACATCTGGGCAGCCGTGGGCAGATGCGTATGGTGTATTGAGTCCATGTTATCGTGCATTGCGCTGTCACTGGTATTTTGATAAAAGAATTTGAACAATATATAAGAAGTGTATAAATTATTAAACAGTAAAACATTAACATTTAAGAAGTAAAGTTACATTGAGTACTACTGCAGTGCCTTCGGGTATACCTCATTTTTTCTTTGCCCATTACATGGTTAAATGTATAAATTTTTTGGTGTACCTACCCGAGAACACGCGACATATAACTGACCGTGGGAGAAGCATGGATTTTAAACACGCGTTGAGTTCATCTGCTGGTCTCCCTCGTGGAATAACTGGTAATGTTTGACTAAAATCTACAGCAAGTAAAACGACATTACCTCCTTTTTTTTTTTTACGATCTCTGAGATCTTGCTTTTTTTGGTTCAAGGCTTCATAAGCTCTTTCATGTTCCATGGTGTACTTAATAAGTACTAATTATCCCAAACCATCATCTTTGAATGTTGCAAGACTTTCGCCTTGTATGTAGATCGGGGTAATTACATTCATTGCATTCCTAGTCTGAATCACAATCTGATTGTATGGGTGGTTACCTGGCACTGTAGGGTTGACACCCGTCCTTTAAAATACGGAATCGTGCCGCGTTTGACAATGAAATTGCACGTCCCGTTTTGAATCAATACTGGACTGGATTAATCCCGTATTTTTTTAATCATTTTTTTTTTAAAGCAGCATCTCATGCAAATCATCCCACACGCATTTTATGAAGATGCCTCCTTTCCTACTTTTGATTGGGTAATACTTGATGTCATCGTTAGTTTGATTGGTGTTTTTAACTGTCCAGTGAGGAGGGCGTGTCTTTTAAGTACAGTCTGCAAAGTGTTGCCACTGAGATGTGGCGTCAGCGCCATACTTGAAGCCCCTAACGTTGCGGTCAGCAAGTCGGCTAACATCCGCCATGTGCCGTCTTTCAGTTGCGAGAAGCAGATCATAGAATGGTTGAAACTGTTGCCCCTAACGTTGCGCCACGGCGTGTGGTTCGTTTATACCTCGTGTCTTCTCATTAAACTTTTATCTCGCGAATATGTTATTGCAATCCGCAGCGGGAGCGTTTCTATAAACTTTATTTAAACTTACGTTTTACACCGTGGTTTGTTTCCCTTATGAACATGCTTGTATGCTTAACTCGCTCCGTTCTCAATTGTTTAATTAATTTTTTGCTCTTCGCTGTTTGCGGCTGTTCCTCCATTTCCCCCTACTTCGTTCTTTTTATCTCGCGAATATGTTATTGCAATCCTTAACGGGAGCGTTTCAATAAAGTGATTGAAAATAGTTTTGCATTTACCTTTTTAGTAAAAGGCGAGCTTTTAAGCCTGAGAAATCACCCCGTAAATGCACACGTTTAATTGGACATGTGTTAATATGTATGGTTACACAGTATTAAAAGACAGTGAACAACGTCAGTTACCTTTGTTCCCGCGTTTGATAAAAGGTGAGCTTTTAAGCCAGAGAAATCACCCCGTAAATGCACACGTTTAATTGCACATGTGTTAATATGTATGCTTACACAGTATTAAAAGACAGTCAAAAATTAACGTCATTTACCTTCGTTCCCGCGTGCGACTCGTGCTGTAAATCTCTTCCTTGTTTTTAGTTCACGTGATTACGTAGGAGGCGTGATGACGCGATACGTGACTCCGCCTCCTCCATTACAGTGTATGGACAAAAAATATGTTCCAGTTATGACCATTACGCTTTGAATTTCGAAATGAAACCTGCCTAACTTTTGTAAGTAAGCTGTAAGGAATGAGCCTGCCAAATTTCAGCCTTCTACCTACACGGGAAGTTGGAGAATTAGTGATGAGTGAGTCAGTGAGTGAGTGAGTCAGTCAGTGAGGGCTTTGCCTTTTATTAGTATAGATATATATATATACATATACATATACATTATATATATATATATATATACATATACATATACATTATATATATATATATATATATATATATATATATACATATACATTATATATATATATATATACTTATACATTATATATATATATATATATATATATACATATACATTATATATATATATATATATATGTACATATATATATATATATATATATTGTGAAAGTCAGTCTTGAAGAAAACAAAACTTCAAAAACACAGAAAAAGATTTGGGGGCCGTCCCCGTATGTTGTCGTCCAGAAAATAATAAAGAAACTGATTAGTAACTTGTAAAGAATAACAAACACTTTACTACACGCAAAATGGCGTTTTTAAATGACAAGGAATGATGGGACAGGAAATGGTTGGCAGGAAGTGACGACTGGAGACAGGAAGCGGAACCAACGTCATCAGGAGTCGACAGAAGTGGAGGATTGTGGAACCGGACGTAACGTCATTGGGATTGACCAGAAGTGACGTCATTACGGCCATTTACAGTGCATCCGGAAAGTATTCACAGCGCATCACTTTTTCCACATTTTGTTATGTTACAGCCTTATTCCAAAATGGATTAAATTCATTTTTTTCCCTCAGAATTCTACACACAACACCCCATAATGACAACGTGAAAAAAGTTTACTTGAGGTTTTTGCAAATTTATTAAAAATAAAAAAACTGAGAAATCCCATGTCCATAAGTATTCACAGCCTTTGCTCAATACTTTGTCGATGCACCTTTGGCAGCAATTACAGCCTCAAGTCTTGTTGAATATGATGCCACAAGCTTGGCACACTTATCCTTGGCCAGTTTTGCCCATTCCTCTTTGCAGCACCTCTCAAGCTCCATCAGGTTGGATGGGAAGTGTTGGTGCTCAGCCATTTTAAGATCTCTGCAGAGATGTTCAATCAGATTCAAGTCTGGGCTCTGGCTGCGCCACTCAAGGACATTCACAGAGTTGTCCTGAAGCCACTCCTTTGATATCTTGGCTGTGTGCTTAGAGGTCGTTGTCCTGCTGAAAGATGAACCGTCGCCCCAGTCTGAGGTCAAGAGTGCTCTGGAGCAGGTTTTCATCCAGGATGTCTCTGTACATTGCTGCAGTCATCTTTCCCTTTATCCTGACTAGTCTCCCAGTTCCTGCTGCTGAAAAACATCCCCACAGCATGATGCTGCCACCACCATGCTTCACTGTAGGGATGTTGCCAGGTTTTCCCCAAATGTGACACCTGGCATTCACACCAAAGAGTTCAATCTTTGTCTCATCAGACCAGAGAATTTTCTTTCTCATGGTCTGAGAGTCCTTCAGGTGCCTTTTGGCAAACTCCAGGTGGGCTGTCATGTGCCTTTTACTAAGGAGTGGCTTCCGTCTGGCCACTCTACCATACAGGCCTGATTGGTGGATTGCTGCAGAGATGGTTGTCCTTCTGGAAGGTTCTCCCCTCTCCACAGAGGACCTCTGGAGCTCTGACAGAGTGACCATCGGGTTCTTGGTCACCTCCCTGACTAAGGCCCTTCTCTCCCGATCGCTCAGTTTAGATGGCCGGCCTGCTCTAGGAAGAGTCCTGGTGGTTTCAAACTTCTTCCACTTATGGATGATGGAGGCCACTGTGCTCATTGGGACCTTCAAAGCAGCAGAAATTTTTCTGTAACCTTCCCCAGATTTGTGCCTCGAGACAATCCTGTCTCGGAGGTCTACAGACAATTCCTTTGACTTCATGCTTGGTTTGTGCTCTGACATGAACTGTCAACTGTGGGACCTTATATAGACAGGTGTGTGCCTTTCCAAATCATGTCCAATCAACTGAATTTACCACAGGTGGACTCCAATTAAGCTGCAGAAACATCTCAAGGATGATCAGGGGAAACAGGATGCACCTGAGCTCAATTTCGAGCTTCACGGCAAAGGCTGTGAATACTTATGTACATGTGCTTTCTCAATTTTTTTATTTTTAATGAATTTGCAAAAACCTCAAGTAAACTTTTTTCACATTGTCATTATGGGGTGTTGTGTGTAGAATTCTGAGGAAAAAAAGTGATGCGCTGTGAATACTTTCCGGATGCACTGTACATTATATATATATATATATATATAATATATATATATATATATATATATATATATATATATTTTTTTTTTTTTTTTTTTAAAGTAGCTCACAAGCCGAAAAAGTGTGGCCACTTTTAGAACCTTTTTTTATTATTATTATTATTTAATTTATTTTGGAAAACTTAAGTTATGTATATGGAATGTTATTTGATTTTAATAAAATCAATAAAATAAATAAAAAAAACATTCTCATCAAAACAGCAGACAAATATGGTGTGGTGGTGATCTAGCAGATAGGCTGTTATATCTCAGAGGCTTTGAAACAATTCTCTTAAACAGCTACCTATCTTCTCTTCACAAATGATCCACCCTACAATTATCAGCACAAGGATATAAAGTATGGCCATTTCTCTTCTAATTAGCAATACGGATTGTGGTCTAATGCTAAACATTTCATTGTTAAACATTTTTTGGATGATTCAGTTTTATCTCCTTCCAAAGATCCACAAAGCAAACTGGTTCCCACTTGTTCCAGTCACAATTTCAGTTTTTCTTGATAGCCTACTTAGACTGCTGGTTGAAGGTCTCTGTTCATATTCAATAGGCACTGTACATGCTATCTTGTTTTTTGACGGCTTTCAGTGTCAGAGTTTTGACTTCTTCGTCATCTTTTTCATGGACATCACCTCTCTTTACACAGCTGTTCCTCACAATGAAGACCTCATTGCTTTCAGACATCTTTAATTGACTTCCAATCTAGGAACTTCCCTATGTGTAGCCTCATCATCCTGGCAGAACCAGTGTGATGAATGAACTTATTCCTTAGGTCATTGGCGTCCCAGTGGCTACTAGGCAAGGATTTAGTAATGCCATCATAAGTTGGGTAGAAGAGTGTTTCTTATCTTCTTACCTGGGCTTTGAACCTGACCTGTACTGAAAATTGTGTGGGCAAGGATTTATTAACCACTTCAACCTCTTTCCATCCATCTATTTGGTTTATTGTCTGCCACAGCTCTATCATTCCTTGATATTATTCTTTGTACTGACTCTTCAGGGCTTTACACCTTTTCTGATTATAAGCCAACTAATTGATTCGTATTCCTTCTCTACAGTATCTCCCATCTCTGGCACACAAAAGCTCTCTTCCTTTTTCCTAGTTTACAGATTCCACTTGCTTCTGCAGTGATGAAGCTGACTTTGATATTGAACTACTGAGAATGTAAAGTTTTATAATCAATAGATTAAATTGACGTTGTGGAGTGTGCCCTCAGACAAAGAAGGAACAGACTTCACAATATTCACCCAAAGACGAACACCAGAAATGAAACCTAAATCCCACTTGTTCTCCCTGTAATCTCCCTCAGATCATAAAACAAATGTTCTGAATTTTACAGAATGATTCTTCCATGGGAACCTTTGTTCCTAGTCCACCTACAATCCCCTTCAGATGACTATTTAACTTACGCAGACATCTTATATGCAGCTCACCTCGTCAGGCTCTTTAAAATGTCGCAGTAGCCACTGTATTACATATTCTATGAACAATACAATCACATCTGGTCCATCTGGAAAATGTAAAAATACACAATGAACCCCCAGCTAGGATGGCACGGTGGAGCAGAGGCTACCTCGCGACAATGAGGATGGGGATCACGTCCTGGGTCCTCCCTGCATGGAGTCTGCATGTTCTCCAAGTGTCTACATGGGCATCCGCCAGATGTTCCAGTTTCCTCCAAAAGTCCAGAGACATGCAGGTTAGTTGGATTGTCTGTGCTAAACTGGCCATGGTGTGTGTGTGTGTGTTGGTGTGTTCACCCTGCAATTGTTCCTGCCTTGCACCCTTCTGCTTGCTGAGAGAGGCTCTGGCTTTCCATGACCCTGCTCAGGATAAAGTAGGTTTGATGGATGGATGGATGGATGGATGGACTCCTAGCCAGTCCAAAAGTCTTATTTACTACATTTGTAGTAAAACATGTCCATCCAATTACACAAAGGTAAAAGAAGAAGACAGCAGCTTGAAGATTCTTTCTGGGAGTGAATTTTGAGTTGTGAAGATTAAAGACTTGTTTCGTTTATTGCAGTGTTTCAAAGACACTTTTCAAAGAAAAAAAACAGAAGAAACAAAGCTCATAATTTGGCTTGGATAACCAATTTTTTCTGCACTAAACGCCCAACAAACCTTTTAATCTCTTTGTTCATCTTCTCTAATGGCTACTTTTTTCTACTGGCTCTGTTTTATCTTCGTTGGCTTTGCTTCCTTTTTCCTCACCTATATAAGTAAATTGTTTTTTTTCATTTTCAGTCAGTTACATAGCTAAAAACACAATGCCTTTGATCTTCTTTTCTATTGTTTCAGTAAAGATGTAACCTTTGTGTATTTTAAAATTTTATAATGCAGGCTCAACAAGCCCTCCTCTAAATATATCCACTTATTTCATGACTTCAGGCCAAAAATACCTAACCATTCTTTTCTGATTTGTCCTTACCAAGATGACAGTTTATTGGGTGGTCATGAGCCAATCACAGCACATATATGGACGAGACACTGGCAACTTCTATTATTCATTCCCACCCTTTCACTGAAGCAGCACAGCATTTTGTTTTTGATTACAAAGTACAAGTAGGCTGTTGCTAAATTTTCAGGGTTGCAGCTCAGTCTGTAGGATGAAGATATTATCCATATAAATATATCATGGAATTATCTAAACTCACTTAATCCAGACCAGGGTCGTGGGTAGGGGGGCTGAAGCTTATCCCAGATAGCATAGGACACAAGGCAGGAACAAACCCTGGACAGGGCGCCAGTCCGTCACAGAGTGAACACACACACCAACCACACAATAGGCATTAGTGTCGCCAGTTCACCTTATCTGCATGTCTTTGGACAAAGAGAGAGAACTGGAGCACCTGGAGGAAACAGGGAGGACCTGGGGTGCAAACCCTGGTCTCCATACTATGAGGCAGCAGTTGTATCACTCCAATGTAAAAACTGGCCTGAAAATTATGAACACAGAGATGCCATTTTTCTACACTATTTTGTGAATCCATTATCCAGTGATTTTCAAGGTTGGTCTTGGGGTCCCTCTGTGGCTACAGCCTTATATCCTAACCAACTTTTCCTTGTTGGATTAAATTAGATAAACTTTATTAATCCGAAGTGGAAATTCAGATGAATACAGCAGCAGAAACAAAAATAAAGATACAGATGAAAAGAACAAATAAGACAATTAATCAACCAATTAGTCGATCAAAAAATAAATATGCATTGTACTGAAATTGCAAAATGTACTTAAAGAGTATCAGCTGTGATGTGTGAGTCCCTGTCTTGCACCCCAAAATATGAGGCTGAGTATCAATACTTTAGCAAAACCAGCTTTTATTCAGCTTGAAACAGGAACAGCACGGTTATTTATTGTAGTGGGATCTACTGCTCTCCTATACAGAGACACAGCAATCAGGCAGGGTTGTGGCCCGGTTAGTGGCCAAGTAATACTGTGCCCTGCATTTATAATCTTTTCAGATTTACTTTCGCGGTGAGCGGCTACAATGCTGGGAGCCTTGCATTTGCCCCAGCAACTGATAGGCTCTCTTCCACAGACACAGCGATCGCAGTTCGGGACGCTCTTTGGTGTGTCGTCCCATTGGGGGGAGTCCCAAAAGAATTTAGAAACCTTACAGTGTTTAGTTTGGGATGTCGGGAGGAGGCATTGAATTGCCGTATAGCAGCAGAAAGAAAAGACCCCCAGAGGCACGTCTTAGCACACCGTGGTGGAATAAGCCTGTGGCTAAAGGTGCTCAAAGAGAGCACCTCCTGGAGGGGATGGGGGGGGGGATTTTTCATGATGGCATCCAGTTTTGCCACAATCCTTTCTTCCACAAGAGCTTCCAGTGTGTCTGTAGTGTGCCCTGTGATGGACCAACTGGACTGATTACCAAATTGGCAATTGGACGCCTGTCTTAAGTAAGATATTGTTTGTGTATTTTGGTATCAAAATACTCCTCCTTTAACCGCCACCTTATCGTGGTGGAGGGGTTTGCGTGTCCCAATGATCCTAGGAGCTCTGTTGTCCGGGGCTTTATGCCCCTGGTAGGGTCACCCAAGGCAAACTGGTCCTAGGTGAGGGATGAGACAAAGAGCGGTTAAACAAACCTCCTATGAAGAAAAACAATTTTGGACGGCGTTTTCCCTTGCCCGGACGCGGGTCACCGGGGCCCCCCTCTGGAGCCAGGCCTGGAGGTGGGGCTCGATGGCGAGCGCCTGGTGGCCGGGCCTGCACCCATGGGGCTCGGCCGGGCACAGCCCGAAGAGGCAACGTGGGTCCCCCTTCCCATGGGCTCACCACCTATGGGAGGGGCCAAGGAGGTCGGGTGCAGTGTGAGTTGGGTGGTGGCTGAAGGCAGGGACCTTGGCGGTCCGATCCTCGGCTACAGAAGCTGGCTCTTGGGACGTGGAATGTCACCTCTCTGAAGGGGAAGGAGCCTGAGATAGTGCGCGAGGTTGAGAGGTTCCGGCTAGATATAGTCGGACTCACCTCGACGCACAGCTTGGACTCTGGAACCAATCTCCTTGAGAGGGGCTGGACTCTGTACCACTCTGGAGTTGCCCCCGGTGAGAGGCGCCGAGCGGGTGTGGGTATACTTATCGCCCCCCGACTTGGAGCCTGTACATTGGGGTTTACCCCGGTGGACGAGAGGGTAGCCTCCCTTCGCCTTCGGGTGGGGGGACGGGTCCTAACTGTTGTTTGTGCGTATGCACCAAACAGCAGTTCAGAGTACCCACCCTTTTTGGAGTCCCTGGAGGGGGTGCTAGAGGGCATACCTTCTGGGGACTCCCTCGTTCTGCTGGGAGACTTCAATGCTCACGTGGGCAATGACAGTGAGACCTGGAAGGGCGTGATTGGGAGAAATGGCCCCCCCGATCTGAACCCGAGCGGTGTTTTGTTATTGGACTTCTGTGCTCGTCACGGATTGTCCATAACGAACACCATGTTCAAGCATAGGGGTGTTCATATGTGCACTTGGCACCAGGACACCCTAGGCCTCAGTTCGATGATTGACTTTGTGGTCGTGTCGTCGGACTTGCGGCCACATGTCTTGGACACTCGGGTGAAGAGAGGGGCGGAGCTGTCAACTGATCACCACCTGGTGGTGAGTTGGCTTCGATGGTGGGGGAGGATGCCGGTCAGGCGTGGTAGGCCCAAACGTGTTGTGAGGGTCTGCTGGGAATGTCTGGCAGAGCCCCCTGTCAGAAGTAGCTTCAACTCCCACCTCCGGCAGAACTTCGACCACATCCCGAGGGAGGTGGGGGACATTGAGTCCGAATGGGCCATGTTCCGTGCCTCTATTGTTGAGGCAGCTGACCGGAGCTGTGGCCGTAAGGTGGTCGGTGCCTGTCGTGGCGGCAATCCCCGAACCCGTTGGTGGACACCGCCGGTGAAGGATGCCGTCAAGCTGAAGAAGGAGTCCTACAGGACCCTTTTGTCCTGTGGGACCCTGGAGGCAGCTGATAGGTACCGGCAGGCCAAGCGGAATGCGGCTTTGGTGGTTGCTGAGGCAAAAACTTGGGCGTGGGAGGAGTTTGGGGAGGTCATGGAGAACGACTTTCGGACGGCTTCGAGGAGATTCTGGTCCACCATCCGGCGTCTCAGGAAGGGGAAGCAGTGCAGTGTCAACACTGTATATGGTGGGGATGGTGCACTGCTGACCTCGACTCGGGACGTTGTGGGTCGGTGGGTGGAGTACTTCGAAGACCTCCTCAATCCCATTAACATGCCTTCCAATGAGGAAGCAGAGCCTGGGGACTCAGAGGTGGGCTCCCCCATCTCTGGGACTGAGGTCACCGAGGTGGTCAAAAAACTCCTTGGTGGCAGGGCCCCGAGGGTGGATGAGATACGCCCGGAGTTCCTCAAGGCTCTGGATGTTGTAGGACTGTCTTGGTTGACACGTCTCTGCAACATCACATGGACATCAGGGACAGTGCCTCTGGATTGGCAGACCGGGGTGGTGGTCCCCCTCTTTAAGAAGGGGGATCGTAGGGTGTGTTCCAACTACAGAGGGATCACACTCCTCAGCCTCCCTGGAAAAGTCTATTCAGGGGTCCTGGAGAGGAGGGTCCGTCGGATAGTCGAGCCCCGGATTCAGGAGGAACAGTGTGGTTTTCGTCCTAGTCGCGGAACAGTGGACCAGCTCCATACCCTTAGCAGGGTCCTGGAGGGTGCATGGGAGTTTGCCCAACCAGTCTACATGTGTTTTGTGGACTTGGAAAAGGCATTCGACCGTGTCCCTCGGGGAATCCTGTGGGGGGTACTCCAAGAGTATGGGGTACCAGCCCCCCTGATAAGGGCTGTTCGGTCCCTGTACGATCGGTGCCAGAGCTTGGTCCGCATTGCCGGCAGTAAGTCGAACTCGTTTCCAGTGAGAGTTGGACTCCGCCAGGGCTGCCCTTTGTCACCGATTCTGTTCATAACTTTTATGGACAGAATTTCTAGGCGCAGCCAGGGCGTTGAGGGGGTCCGGTTTGGTGGGCTCAGGATTGGGTCACTGCTTTTTGCAGATGATGTTGTCCTGTTTGCTTCATCAGGCCGTGATCTTCAGCTCTCTCTGGATCGGTTTGCAGCCGAGTGTGAAGCGGCTGGGATGAGAATCAGCACCTCCAAATCCGAGACCATGGTCCTCAGCCGGAAAAGGGTGGAGTGCCCTCTCAGGGTTGGTAGTGAGATCCTGCCCCAAGTGGAGGAGTTCAAGTATCTCGGGGTCTTGTTCACGAGTGAGGGAAGAATGGAGCGTGAGATCGACAGGCGGATCGGTGCGGCATCCGCAGTAATGCGGGCTCTGCATCGGTCTGTCGTGGTGAATTTTACCTCAATTTACCAGTCGATCTAAGTTCCTACCCTCACCTATGGTCATAAGCTATGGGTAGTGACCGAAAGAACGAGATCGCGAATACAAGCGGCTGAAATGAGTTTCCTCCGCAGGGTGTCTGGGATTTCCCTTAAAGATAGGATGAGAAGCTCAGTCATCCGGGAGGGGCTCAGAGTAGAGCCGCTGCTCCTCCGCATCGAGAGGAGTCAGATGAGGTGGCTCGGGCATCTGATCAGGATGCCTCCTGGACGTCTCCCTGGTGAGGTGTTCCGGGCACGTCTAACCGGGAGGAGGCCCCGGGGAAGACCCAGGACACGCTGGAGGGACTATGTCTCTCGACTGGCCTGGGAACGCCTTGGGATTCTCCCGGAAGAGCTAGAAGAAGTGGCCAAGGAGAGATGAAGTCTGGGCATCTCTGCTCAAGCTGCTGCCCCCGCGACCCAACCTCAGATAAGCGGGAGACAATGGATGGATGGATGGATGGATGGATGGATGGATGGATGGATGGATGGATGGATGGATGGATGGATGGATGGATGGTATCAAAATAGAAATCACAAAACTGAGTTTTTAATGAAATGTATTAAGCATTTATGTGTGTTACATGGGGCTAAATGGGTGTTTTTATCTTGTTTTTTAACTTTCACTGTAATCATTATACTTTTCATTCTGCATTTCTGGTTATTTAAGCTGCCATTTAGTAAGGTGTGTGCTAGTGAGTTTGGGACTCAAGTACTTGCAGCCTTTTAGCATTCAGTGTCACTTGTCCCGGTGTTTATGCTGCTCATTGCTAACTGTAATAGGATACAATAATGGGGGCAACCGGCCAAAAAAAAGGGTGAATTAAAGGATAACTTTGTTATTTAACAGATAATGTTTTTTCTGCACAATCATGGTATATATTAATTTTCCACATTAAACTGCATTCTAAATTAAAGCATATTTTAAACATTTGTAAAACTAAGTAGCGTTGCATTTTATAATGGAGCTAAATTAAATGCATGCCTAGAGCATCTGTTTAGTTCTAGTCACTTGATTGCAATCTTTCTCTTGCCAGACCACCGAAGGATATATTTGCCTTATCGTTCCGAGGGAAGCAGCCAATATCTTTGCAAAATAGCTAAATACGCTTACATATACAGTATTGAATGAATTTGAGTGATCATAAATGTGACTTTTTTCAGTTTTTATTACCTAGTCATCTAAAGCAGGGGTCCCCAACCCCCGGTCCGCGGCCCACTACTGGTCCGCAGCCGTCTGACAGCCGGGCCGCGAGAGAACTGCCGGCAACGGCGACTCACTCAGACTTTTCAGAACGCTTGGCGGGCGGGGCTTTGCAGCGGTGCAGAGAGAGGAGAGAGACCGAGGTGAGAGAGTATTACAACAAAGTATTTTTATGGTCCCGACAGTTTCCCCATATGACATGAGTCTATAGAAATCACGTTACTACGAAGTACATTCAACAGATGCTTTCATTACAACGAAGTGACCTTGAAATGCTTGAACGAATCATCCACAGAGCAGTTAGATCTGTGGTCGCAGCTCAGTTGTGCACACTTGCACAACGATCCCCAAACAGAAACATTGTAAAAAATCTCTTTCTTCGAACTTTCCTCGTACTGTTTTTTTTTTTTTTCTGTTTTTGTTGTCTGTGGTTTTCATTGATTCCTTTTGCTCATTGCTTGTCAACATTTGAAAAACATCCATTGGAATTTAACTCATTGTCACCCTCCTATAGAAACGGCAGACACGAAAAAAAGATAGCAGTGTTAATGTCTGTGATGTGCAATCTGTTGGATTGGCAAATGTAAAGCATATGTCTTTGTTATATGCAAAAAAAGAAGGAAAATCTCAGATTGCAAACGTATGCGAACTGCTTAATAACTTTAATAATAATAGAAATGTTATGTAAATTGTGTATAAAACTGCCCCCCCAACCAACCCCATGACCGGTCCGTGGAAAAATTTGCATCTAATAAAGTGGTCCTTGCTGTCAAAAAGGTTGGGGACCACTGATCTAAAGAACTGAGACAGCAATTCACATCTGGGAATCAGCACTTAATAATGGGAATAACAGTGCGTTTGCGATGACTTTCTGAGGTGAATCCATGACTCAGGCTCTGAAGGAAGAAGATGAGCAGCAAAGTGAAGTCCACAGTAAAATGGCTGAATCTCACAACAATCTTTTGACTTTTGCTTTTTTCCTTCTTAAAGCATCATGGATATACAGTTGAGCAACAAGCATGTGATCTCAAGATGTGGATCGATACATTTGTGGCTTGTAAAATGGATGTATTCAGTAAATGTTAAGTCTTTTTCATTCACATATGCACCCATGTACCCATTAGCCCCATTGGAATCTGCAAGAACCAACAAGGTGCTCTTTAAAATTTATAAAAAATATTTCCTTTTAGAACATAGTTTTATGTGGCAAATTAACATATACCATGATCTTGATGAAATAACTTACTCCATTAAGGTCGAGGTGATATCAGCAGACCCTTTTAGAGGTAACTTTTAAAGCATTTTTCATGTTGTACTAATTAGCTCCATTATAAAATGTAAAAGCAGGCTAGTTAATTTTCATGAAATGTATTAAATATGCTTGACTTTAGAAAGTAATTTTGTAACGGCCGACCCCTTACCCAGCTGGCAGCTACACCTCCAAGACCTGTGGCCTGGATAATTTACTGAGTTTGAATCTAACTGTCAAGCCGTACCTCTAACAAATTAAATTTTTCCCAAGAATATAAGCACAACAGAAAAGCAGATATGTAAAATTAAACTGATTGATTGTAATTAAATGAAATAAATATGCAAAATAAATAGAAAAAATATATATAAATATCCCTCCACCTCAGCAATAACGTGACACCACCATATATAAATACAACAAACCCTGCCTTGCCCCTTGTTTGATTTTCCCGGCAATTGGAGCAACCTCACCGTGATTCCTCAGCATGTGGTGGATGACGATCCGACTCCAGGGTCTCTGCAGATGAGGGATGGAAGACAGTCCAGCGGAATGAAAAACAAACTATTGTAAAAACTATTGTGTACACTATTGTGTATGTGAAAAAACAGCAGGTAAGTTGATCCGTGGTTGTGAATAAATGGTTTTCTTCTTTCTCCTCTCCTTTCTCCTTTGGCTATTCCCTCCTGATTGCTTAAATAGTCCTGTGACGGATGTAATTAATTGATAGTGAACAGGTGTTTTCCAGGTTTGGGGCTGCGGTCTCCTTCCATCATCCGTCCCCCTTTACGGAGACGGCATTCACTGACACACACATAAACAGCAAACGGGACGATGGAAACAAGACGCACGTAGTACTAACATTTGACAACACTATAACTATGTAGCCCCGCTACAATTTCATGTCACAAATTAATAATTACCATGTTTATGAAGAAACAACTTCTACTTGCAAAATGCCAAACCTATCCCTTAATAAGAACATGACAAAATATATCTGTGCTGTGAAGGACTGCCCGTGTCCTTAACCACCCGGGACACCCTCAGAATGGTAGAGAACATGCACAGGGCATTATTTCCACTGGAGCACTAGATGGCGGCCCCCCCTTGATTGCAGTGGTGCCTCGGATTGCCACAGGGCAGCATGGGACATGGAGTTCTTCGACTCATCCCTGTTGGGTTCTGTGGGTGCCACCAGGGGTGCTGCAGGGACTGGGGAGCACTACTTCATGGGGCTTCTGCCTCACCCAGAAGTGCTTTCAGCCCACCTGTAAAGAAGACCAGAAGTACCCCCGGGTTGAAAATAAAAGGAGCTTCCTGCCACACATGGATGAGCCAAAGTCAGGTAAAAGTTGGACAAAGCTTGCGAGGAGCAGTGACCAGTGAGAGAAGGAAGAAACAAGCTGTGGTTGTGCTTACAATTGTGCTTTATGTGTGTACTTCTTGCTGTGGTGGTGGGAAACCCTTATAAATAAGAGTTTCCCACAATGAAAGACTCTTTGCCTTTTGTGTCTGTGAATGGTTGTGTTGGATGTTTGGGGAGCTGGAGCACCTACTGCTGCCCACAGTGCATTTAAATTTTTGGCAAAAATTCAAATGTTTGTAAATTTCTTAAACATATAAATCTCATTCTGCTGTGCTTTTCTGAATGTAGAACAGGAGAACAGCTGATTGAACGAGACCAATTAGAGGTAAAATGGCTAACTGATGGTGAAACTGGGGAGGATAATAACCTGCAGCTTCACTGGCCTCACAGGACTGAACTTGAGAAGCACCACCAAAGACCCCTTTCCAGTCTTCAAATGGAGTTTGTGCTGCGTGCTTTTTATCATTTACAAATTGGGATTCAAGCTTGCTAAAACTCACAGTGGCCTGCTCTGAGAGCAAGATAGTGAAGTAGAGTGTATGAATCACATCATTATTTTACAGTCTGATGAAACTCTGCAACTCTGATGAAATCTGTGTGACCAAACCTAAACTGGCAATGCACATTTAGCCTGAACTCGGGTCAAAGTTCAATCAAGTCAGTTATTTTGTGATTAAGAACTGAGTCAAAACAAAGAAGAAGGTGGCACAATAGAACCAGGACCTGAAAATCCTGTGGTAGAGTCCTGCTTATGAACTGTATGATAATTTCCTCAGACTCTTGTACTGGAATCATGTAAAACCTTTTTTTTTTAATTAAAAATATTTTTTTGCGCAATACAAGTGTAAGTTTAAGCAATAATAAATAGACATCCTTATTCTGAACATTTGTAAGTCTATTGTTTTCTCTGGCAGTCAGTTTCTTATTAGAATTTAACACAAAGGTAGGTAAAAGCAGTAATAGAAACATCAATTAATGCTTATACTTTTACAACAAAACATACATGAAAGAAAACAAAAAAGACACTATAAAATACAATTCTAAACACTTTGATTTGGCAGTTGTGTAGTGAAAGTGCACTTAGGAAAACATGTAGATCACCAGAGATGTACAATCTACGACTGCTTGACGTCTCTGTGGCCACCAATTGTGTGACTCTCTGAGAACTGCAGTGCGGTTTTCCTGACTGAGGACACTCCAGCCCTGACTCTTAAGTAAGAGGAGCTTTGCAGATCAAAATGCACTTCAATTTAATCTTTAGTTATCTAATACTCCAGCACAACATTCAGCAATTACCTGTTCTCAAAAAGATCCCCTGTGAGAAGACCATATATCCGAGGCCTCCCACAAGTCTGCTTCTTGTGCTGTCAGTTCCAGAATTAGCTTATCATAGGTGATGGCACCAAAGTCTGTTGAGCACATGGCACAGTTTGTCACTTAGGACAAGACATATAATGCAAGATGAAAGAAAAACAAAAAATGGAACATAGAAATTAGGAGTCAGGCTGGTAGCAAACTCTTTGGCACCCTCTTGTAGTGTACCCTTTGTGCTTGGATGTCTAACTATGCACTGAGAGGGATGCTGCCAGGAGAGACTCAGTTGCTCCATCACCCTGAACTGGGTTAAGCAGGTTTGAGAACCGATGAATGGATGGACGGACGGATTCATCATCTGGGAGTCACAGAAAATTCTGAAGAAAAACATTTGAATCTTATTATTTGTAACTACTGCGGTGGGTTGGCACCCTGCCCAGGATTGTTTCCTGCCTTGTGCCCTGTGTTGGCAGGGATTGGCTCCAGCAGACCCCCGTGACCCTGTGTTCGGATTCAGCGGGTTAGAAAATGGATGGGTGGATATTTGTAACTAATGTTCTAGACTTGATTGTACACATGTTGTCAGAGAAGTGTCTTACTAAAACATGTTTGGATTTATTTTGAACATATTAATCACATAAAATCAGTGGGAACAGGTACCAGCTCTGCTGCTACCCATTTTTATTATTATTATTATTATTATTATTGTTGTTTCTGTTGTTGTTTATTTGTTTATTTTTATGTTTTTTTGTCAGTTTATGGTGGTGTTGTAAAATCTTTTTTGATGTCTTGCGCTTTTTACTGTCTTTGTCTTTCATATCTACACTTTGCTTATTTTGCCTGGGTTATTTCCAAATACTTTTCAAACCAAGTTTTGATTGTTCCAAATTATTCTTATTTTTAATAGTATCATTATTATTGCTGTTGACAACACTGTAGGGAAGAAAGCAGGCTCAGAAAGTAAGTGATGAGTGAAGTTAACTATTGGGTAGACAACTTTGCACAAGGTAATATGCAAGATAAGGGCATATGTAGTAGATGTGTATACTTGGCAAAAACAGTTCTGATATGACAGTAAAATACAGTAAATATCAGGTAATAGCATAGTCATTGTGTGTTTTCCTTGTGAGACATATTCAAGTACAGATGAAAGGTCCATTGGCCACAGGGAGGACTTTTTTCAGTACTTTTTTTAGTACTAGGGTGTTGTACTGTGTTAGCCATTATGAATGTAGAGAAAAGCCAAGCAAAATGACACCTTTTATTGGCTAACTAAAAAGATTACAATATGCAAGCTTTCGAGGCAACTCAGGCCCCTTCTTCAGGCAAGATGTAATCCTGAGTTGCCTCGAAGGCTTGCATATTGTAATCTTTTTAGTAAGATTTTAAGTAATCTTTTTTGAAATACATTTTATTACCTCTTACTTTTAAAATGAAAATTAATTAATTAAAACAAACAAAATGTAAGGGTGGCACGGTGGCGCAGTGGTAGCGCTGCTGCCTCGCAGTTAGGAGACCTGGGTTTGCTTCCTGGGTCCACCCTGCGTGGAGTTTGCATGTTCTCCCCGTGTCTGCGTGGGTTTCCTCCGGGCGCTCCGGTTTTCTCCCACAGTCCAAAGACATGCAGGTTAGGTGGGTTCTAAATTGGCCCTAGTGTGTGCTTGGTGTGTGGGTGTGTTTGTGTGTGTCCTGCGATGGGTTACCACCCTGCCCGGGATTGGTTCCTGCCTTGTGCCCTGTGTTGGCTGGGATTGGCTCCAGCAGACCCCCGTGACACTGTGTTCGGATTCAGCGGGTTGGAAAATGGATGGATGGATGGATGAAACAAAATGTAACTCTGATTTCTTCTGCTTCTGGGCAAACTTTATAATTACCTCTTTCCATTCTGGGACGGCAAAAGAATATAACAAAGTTAAAAAACTGAAATCTAGTCCAGTTGCATAGCTAGGGGTGTGCAGAGGGAGTGGTCCGCCTCGGGCAGCACAATTTTGGGGGCAGTCTTATTTGCCAAAAGGCTCAGTACAATTCATGTGTAAGCAGCAGGGTTTGGAAAAATATCACTCATGAATGAAAAAAGTAAAATTCTCTGATTTTTATCCACAAATGCTTCAAAAATAATTTTCAGACTGTCCTTCTGTGACGGCATCAGACACAGCAGTTGAAATTTATGAGGCAACAACAAAAATAAACAAACATTACACCGATAATAATTTCTAGAAAGATAAAAAACGAATTTACGATTTATAATTTCATTTCGTTATCAATCGGAATGCGTTCTTGCTCTGCGCAGAAAACATCCCCACCAATCACTTGTACACTACACTGGTTCTGATTTTTGCAGTGTAATTATATTAAACTAATAATTAGAACATGGCTTATCAGTGCGTCTGTACTATATTCTTGTCTAGTTGATAAATGATTATACAAGTATGTGAAAAATTATTGCTGTTTCTCTATATATGAATAAATCTATGCAAAATTTATCTTAATTTTTCTCTATACGTCATCTTAATTTTCTATTTAAATATGTTAACATATTCAGATATGTTGGAGGGCAGCAAATTGAAGCACCGCACCGCCCCGCCCCGCGTGGCACAAACTCGAGCTACGCCACTGATCTAGTCCCATTCCTTCGAGGATTATGCCAGCTGTCTGACTGGGCTGCCTTTCACTGTCACAGACTTTACATTTTGCTCACTGAATTCAGAGCAGCGTATTTATGCAGGGGCTAACACTGTCCCCAGAACCTCAGCTTGATTACTTTATTAGCGAGTGTCATGTTTTTTAGATAAAATTTAAAGTAATATCTGCAATTTTTCAATACATTTATTTTTTAGGTGACAGAGGTAGGACAGATAACATGCGGTGCTTTAATTGTGTTAAAGTAGCTGTGCAACCTGTCTAAGATGGGTTGAAATCTAAATAGTCAGCATTGACCTTAGTGTTAACATTTACAGTGGACCGTGCAATGCATATATGTGATATATGTTATTTGGTATGGAATTCGTATAAGCAGTGTTAATGTTTGTGATGAGTTTGCATGTTCTCCCCGTGTCTGCGTGGGTTTCCTCCCGGTGCTCCGGTTTCCTCCCACAGTCCAAAGACATGCACGTTAGGTGGATTGGCGATTCTAAATTGGCCTTGGTGTGTGGGTGTGTTTGTGTGTGTCCTGCGGTGGGTTGGCACCCTGCCCAGGATTGGTTCCTGCCTTATGCCCTGTGTTGGGTGGGATTGGCTCCAGCAGACCCCCGTGACCCTGTGTTCGGATTCAGCGGGTTGGAAAATGGATGGATGGATGTTGTGATGTGCCATCTGTTGGAATGACAAATGCAATGCATTTTATTACTAAAAATCTTTGTAATGAGCCATCTTTTGGAGTGACAGAGACATATCAACAGGACAGACACACACAGACACTTACCCTTTAATTAAGGAGTATTTAATGATTTTAATGGATTTTTAGCACAACTCATCATTTAAGCTTATGCCCGTATGAGGTCTGCATGTGGAGACGTGCGCAGCTTAATTGGCACGTGCGGTAATTAGTGGGCCTTGACCAGGGTTAAATTTGGTATAAGAAGGAGCAGGTCAGCTCTGGAAAGGGTTGTGTGAGTGATTGCTGGTAGGAGAGGTAGCAGGATGAAGGAAAGGGCAGCATCAGTTTGGGTGACCATCTTTTAAGGACCAGGACCGAGTGCTGCAGAGGCTTTGTGCTGTGACTGTGCTCTCATCAGCTGAGCTGTGGACCTGACAAGGGGAGCGAGAGGCCTGTATGAAAGTTGGAGGAGGGAGGATCAAGACATGGCGGCATTTGGAGAAAAGCAAAGTGCCCTTGGAAACAAAAGGAGATGACAGAGGTACAGTTCGGATCTGAGTTTTGGATTGGCTGCAACAGTGAAGTCTCCCATTGTCCAGACAATGACAAGGAGGGGAAATGAAAGGATGTAAAGTTTTTGCCTCTACACTTTTTGTGACTTAAAATTTATTATATTATTTGCACCCCAAAGACACTCAGTGTGTTTACGTGCACACACATAATCGGGTTAGGCTGAATAACCCAGTTAAGGCAGAAATGAGGTTTCCTAATAATCTGCATTTACATGCACAAGTGGAGTTCTCTTTTGGCAAAACACTCCAGCATCATTAAACTGCACGAGAAAGCGTTAGAAATCATCATCAGCCACTGTGTAATTTTCTTTCCTAAGTGTGTTTAGTCAAATTGACACTTTATTTATAGGTTTCTGTTACCAGATTGCAAGCAGCTAACTGTTGTTCTGCTTGGCTGTGTGATTGAGCCCAGCAAAGGACCCTCTACGTTGGCTTCTTACTTTACACCCAGAGATGCTGGAATAAAAATAACACAGATATTTCTGCTTTAATAAGATGTGCATTAGGTGATTTATTACTTTAAAAAGTAATCAGACTATGTAACGCACATTACTTTAAATATGTAACCCTAACGCTCTCAAGATTGTGTTGCTGAGTTTAGTAATGTTCATTCAGCTCATCAACATAAGTTTAGCAATTTCTGAAATACAGAGAAAGATTATGTCAACCAGGAGAAGAAATACAGAGACTGCCCAAATATGTGACCCTGGATATGTATTTTGTGGATGCTTCTAGCTATGGCTGGTGATCACATGTGCAAAGCAAACACATGTGCAGGCTGACAAAGCGACAGGAAGGCACAGCCTACAAAATCCTTAACAGTAACCTGGTTTAAGGTTTACAAAGTTAATTGGGTTTCTCAGAGGTCAATAACCCAATTTCTTTAATCAGAATAAAGGCTTACAAGTCAGTTTAGAAATGAGGTTTCTGTCAATTACTGGATTACTGTAGTGCATATAAACACACTAACTGAAAGGTTTTAATGGCATGGATTATAGTGAACTAGCTAACATAGCTGAAATACCCAGCGTTGCCTGGTAGGAAAATAAAGTGATTTTTTTTATTTAATTTTTTGAGAAAAATATAATTAAAAAAAACACAACTTTAAAAATAAAAATAAATTAACAAACAATGAAGACTCACTGATGTGCTTGTCTTGCGGTCTTGTATGTATGTTATCATCTAGTTGACACTTGGAACTGGCCAACTCTGTTTAATTTCAAAAGCAACAGGCGTGCGGTGGAGCTCAAACATAAAGAATGCTGGTAATCACCTCCAGTTCACCCTCTGGTGGTCTGGTGGTCGGAATGAGTGTCAACAGGATGATAACATGCATACAAGACCACAAGATCACCCCCCACCCTACCCAGAACAGTGTTTTTCATTGACCAATGAGAAACATGTGTACCAAGTTTCATGAAAATCGCTCCAGCCGTTTGGAAGTGATGCTGGAACAGATATACATACACACACATACATTGACTTTTATATATATAAATAATTTCTTGAACTATTTTTTGATTGCACTGTTTTGTACTTTTTATTCTCCTGTTTTAAATAAATCTTTTATTTTAAAGTCTTGCCTGTCTGCTGACTTGTCCTGGTCAGTCCTATCAATGACCTGGAACTGAGGGTAATACCCTTCACTGGGGCATGACAGTGACAAAGATCAAGAGCTTTTCTTTTTAGACAAAATGCTATCTAACAACTGCATGCAAACTTTTTTTGAAATCAATAACCAGAAGTTCAAAAGTCAAAAACCATATACAGTTCCTATGAACTTCAAGGCTTATATCTATCTAATCCTTTTATCACATAAAAAAATTACTTCTACTTTCTCACATGCAAGTGTTCTTAAAACTTGTGAAATGTCAGCACATAAGAATAAAAGCCACACTGTCAAATACAAGGAAAAATGAATGAAATGGAAACTTGCAGCAGAGAATTACGTCCCCTACTGCACATAAAGGATTTGAGGAAAAAAATAGCACTGGTATCAAAATGCATAAGAAATCTATGAGGCTTGTGTTGCATGGAAGGACCTTGTCCTTAGTGGCTGCTACTCAGTTAAAAGAGAAACAACGCATAGACTTCTCATGGCCCTTAGGAATGGTTGAAGGTTGCAGCTGACAAATGACTGAGCACTGAGTTGAAACCCACCGCCTTGTAAGATTCATGAGTAGGAATTGCTGTAATTGTGGCCATAAGATACAATTTCATCCAGGGAAAAAGCAGAGGGTGAGATGACTGTTTCTTTTCCAATTAGAACACTTGAATTCCTCAAGTGAATTCTGATGCACAACTTCCATCCATAGTGTTTACCACTGCGGGCGGCACGGTGGCGCAGTGGGTAGTGTTGCCGCCTCGCAGTTAGGAGACCCGGGTTCGCTTCCCAGGCCCTCCCTGCGTGGAGTTTGCATGTTCTCCCCGTGTCTGCGTGGGTTTCCTCCGGGCGCTCCGGTTTCCTCCCACAGTCCAAAGACATGCTGGTTAGGTGGATTGGCGATTCTAAATTGGCTCTGGTGTGCTTGGTGTGTGGGTGTGTTTGTGTGTGTTCTGCGGTGGGTTGGCACCCTGCTCAGGATTGGTTCCTGCCTTGTACCCTGTGTTGACTGGGATTGGCTCCAGCAGACCCCCGTGACCCTGTGTTCAGATTCAGCGGGTTGGAAAATGGATGGATGGATGGATGTTTACCACTGCTTTGTGCCAACTTGTCTACCCAGAACCTAGAGGAGATGTCCTTTGTGAAAGTGTGGGTTCTTCTCCCTGTAGCCCTTTGACTGCTTTGTGTCATTTCAGCTCCCTTTTGGCTTCTGAAAGAGATTTTATAGTCTTTTGAATGTTTCATTGGAGAGAGGTGCAGACATGAGGACATGAATGTGTTAACAGTAGCAGCCCTGTCTGGGTTTTTAAACTTGACAGTGCCCCTCTTGTAGCAAAAATGGGCCACCCTGTCAAATACCCAGCCAGTGCTGGACTTAGACAGGGTCCTAAACAAAAGTGGCTGACAGACAAAAGTTTGTTACCCAACTAATAGAGACATCAAAAGAATCATATGAGACTGCACTGCTCATTGTAACTGGTCTTGGACAGGCTATTATAGCTGAAGACCCAGCCAAATGCCACTGCTGTCACTGAAAATAAAAAGACGCAGGTGCAGTGGGCACCAATGCTGGAGGATTTCAAAAGTAGTAACAACTCAACTCAACTCAATTTTATTGTCATTCACTCACATACACAGTATATGACTGAACGGAATTTAGTTCCTTACAGTCCCTGGTGCATAGGCAAAACAACATACAATTAGACATACACTATAACATTAAAAAAACAGAGTAACAGTACAATATAACAAGAGTGAAGATGCAGGACTATAAAGCTTGAACAATGCTTGATATTCATATTAAAGTGCAGAGTGCAATCTGACAGTACATAACTGGGGGAATGTTATAGGGATATGGTACTGGGTGACATGTAGGAGTTAAAAAGTCTGACAGCCTGGGGAAAGAAGCTGTTATAGGACTTGGATGTGCTGGTTCTAATGCTGCGGTATCTTCTACCTGATGGCAGGAGGTCAAACAGTGCTTGTGATGGGTGAGAGACATCTTTCACAATGGTGTAGGCTCTACACAGACAGCGTGTCTGAAAGATGTCCTGGATTGAGGAGAGGGAGACCCCTATGATCCTCTCAGCGGTCCTCACTAAATGTCACAGAGTCTTACTCTCATGGGCATTGCTGTTCCCAAACCACACAGTGATACAGTTTTTTCAGAACGCTTTCCACAGTTCCTCTGTGAAAGGTGGTAAGAATGGGTTGTGGTAAGCCGATTCACTTTAGTCTCTGCAGAAGAAAGAAGTGCTGTTGTGGCTTCTTGACAATAGGGTTGGTGTTTGAAGAAGAATCCCCATGTCTGACAATTTCTTCCCATGCGAGGACCAAAAATCCCATGGGCCCGTGGATCTGTCTTGTTGGGCTGAACAATGCAAGCTCGTGATAGCAGACGTTTTGTCATTATTGTGTTTTTGTGGCACACAAGATGTCTCTTGACACAAGTAGAGCAATTGGTGACTGTCATAGATCATCTGGATATCATTGCTGTTCAGGATTATCACTTCATGCTAAGAATGTCACAGGACTAAGAAACTTCTGAAATGGCTCTTGGGACTTTGACAGTGAAACAGAGTTTAACACAAAGACTTTCTCAGTGTCCGAAATGTAGATGACCATGAGATGAAACAAACTATTACAGGGTTTCTTAAACGTTTTTTGTCACACCCACATCTTTCCCTTTTTATTATCTTCAAGACACATTACTTGTTGAAAGCCTTGATAATCAACAGTGTGGGAGGGGGTTCTCTTGGAGAATCATGGCCGATCATCAGAGCAGGGAATCTCCCTCAGAATAGAATCATGACAGTTTATCAGATTGGGGTCCCCCTTGGCTAATCATCAGAGTGGGAGGGGGGGGGTTTAGGTGCTTACTCAACCCGCAGTGACCCAACACGACCCACTACTCAAAAAATACATGACCCATTCCTATTTAATATAATAGTAACCCACAAACCAACACATGTTGAAGGTATATTGAAGACAGGATTGCTAAGCTGCTTTTTTGATATCTTCTGGAGCCCATTCACTGATGAATCAGCCTAACAGATGACCAATGTGCTGCTGAACAGGTGCACATATTATACTGAATATTTTCAAGGTTTCTGCTGCCTAGTCTATCTGAACTGTACATGATATCCTGGAAAACTAAAAGGGCATTTGGTGGAACTCCTAATGCTGAAGTCATGTTTTTCTCAGTCTCCACTATCAAGACCTGGTTCTGCTTCCTTGAGTGACCCACCCAAGAAAATCTTCCAAAAATCCACACCTATAGGTTCTTCTGGACCAAACAAGAACCTCAGAAAATTTCCAGGGATTTGTCAAGCCAACGAGTATGTAAAACTGTAAAAGGGTGAACAATGGTGGTTGAGGGAGTGACAGGCTTTTGGAAACATTTTTTCTTTTCTAAATGGTTTGCATAAGTCACCTTCATGTCACCACATTTATGCCAACAGGTAACATTCAACTACTGTTTGTATGCAGAGTACAGGCAAAAGATGCAAAATAATGGTATTTGATGGTTCCTTACCGGGTTGTGTGGTTCCTCGTAGAACCATTGCTTAACCAAGCACCATTTAATTCTGGGAAGGGTTCTCTGCATATGAAGTTGGGTGTTGAAAAACTTCCTAATATGTACATGATGTGGTGTGCAAAATCTGTACATTTTGGTCTATATTTTCATTATATTTTGCTCAAGACAAAACAACAGATGAACTTAATACTTGCATGGACAGTTAACATTAAAAGCAACTTGTTTTCCTGAATCACAGTACCATCTGTTTGAACTGAGCAGGAATACTGGAGATGCCTCAAGCTGTATTGATGATTTTATCACCTGTGAAGGGAAGGGCACTAAGACTAAATTGATTTACAGCTTGGGAAAGGAAGACATGCTATGGTTCAAGCTGTATCTGATTACAACCTGCTAACAGAAGGAGATGTAGTGGGACTGAAAATTGCAGCTTGAGACAGGAGATTGTTAAAACATTAGAAACTTTATTGCTTGGAAAAACTCAAATAGACATTCATCATATTGACAACCAGTCAATCAGGTGCATGTAGCAATCACAGCTTGCAAAACTCCCATAAAATTTTATAATAAATATGCCTTGTCTGAAAAGTGATATTAGAAGAGAACAGAATGATGCCAGAAAAGGGCGAGAGTGACGTCAGGAGAGGGCGTCAGCAACATATGGCTGTTTTTCATCTGATCGTCAGCAAAGCATTTCATGAATGCTAGATCACAAGACACCTGCGACATTCATCCTTGACATCTTTACTTTTTCGTAAGCTTTTTCAAAAAACTATATATATATAAACTTTACCATCAATCTTATTTTCTATTTTTCTTTGTTCTATTTAGTATTATTATTCATGTAATAAATTACATGCTGCTTTTAACTATTGTGATATATGGCCAGCAGTTTATCCCGGCCAAAACTCCCATGCCGCCAGATGGAGTCCTCCCTGCAATATGGAGGTGGCCCGAATTCCAGCAGGGCATCATGGACAATGGAGTTTGGCTTCACAGCCCTGCTGGATACCGTGGGGGCCGCCAGGGGACGCTGCAAGGAGGCAAGAATGTTTTTATTATTGCCCGGAAGTACTCCCTAATCACGGGGATGGAAGGAATGAAGTACTTCCGGGCTGAAGAAAAGTAGTTTTCATCTGACCCGGAAGTGCTATGAAATCACATGGACTGAGGGACAGAAGCACTTCCGGGTGAAGGAATATAAAAGGACTGTGGGAAACACCAGCAAACAGAGCCGGAGTTGGGAGGGAGTGTGACAGAGCTGCTGGGTGGAGTGGAGGATTTGTGATTGTTTATTAATTTGTTCATGAGTATTTTGTGTATTGTGGAGGTGGAGGTGCTTTGTGCACGATGTATAAAACCTAAAGCCACGCACATTTTCACGCTAGCTAAAACCCTGGCATACACAAGTTCTCCACTCGGTTTTGCAAACTGGTGGTACCCAGCGTCAAAGCAGTACTTTTGTTCCAGTGTGGTTTCCATTTCTTTTTTAGATGCACATCCCTGACGCAGCTTTATAAATACACTGAAATTAACCGCATATTGTTTATTAGTTTAAGGCATCTGATTGTAATTAACCAGTAACAATAGAAAGGTTCACAGAATGGCCAAACTATTCCAAATACCATAACTGCTTTAGCGTTCTTACTCTCACTGCACCTTGTTCTTCTTCTTTCAGCTGCTCCCATTAGAGGTTGCCACAGCAGATCATCTTTATCCATATTACTCTCACTGCACCACTCGGAGTATCTATATCACTGTATCTGAATGTGGAATCACAGCTCTAGTACAGTTGATAAGAAACAGAATTATCAGTATACAGCATCTAGCACATGCTGCTCACATACAGCAAACGCTTTAGAGCCTTTCCTGTACGGACCTCGCAGTTCAGAAACAGTTTCATCCCAAGAAATATAAACACACTCAATCAGTCCATCAAGTGCTCCTTGTAGAACTGTTTGTACTTATAAATACAATTACCTCACTGTAAACTTGCACTACAGTTATAATATTGCACAACCTGAGCCACTTTATAAAGCGCGAATTTACATATGATGACAATATCATTTTTAAGATTAAATGCAGCAAAATATGTTTTTTACATTATACAGTGTGGGGAACAGCCCGGACACAGACAGGTAGACATGTTGGTTTCACCACACACACGTTTATTTACAACTATTTTATACAATAGAAGTGCCCAATCCCAGTGCCTCAGCACCAATCACCCCTTAAGTCCTGGCCACACTCACAATGCCTTTCACAGTCTCTGGTCCGCCTCCACTCCTCTCCACCATGCTTCGTCCTCTTCCACCCGACTCTTGCCCCTGACTGGAGGGAGGCGGCCCCTTTTATACACCCCGGAAGGACTCCAGGTGTATCCTAAGGGCTTCCGTAGCCACACCCCTGTGTGGCGGAAGCTCTGTCGGTGTATCCGGAAGTCCTCCGGGTGTCCCCAATACTATTCCCCCCAGCACTTCCGGGTGTGGCGGAAGTACTGAGGTCCAGGGCTCCCAAGGCATCGGGGCGCCCCCTGGCGGTGACCACGGGCCCCTACAGGGTTGAGCTTTCAAGCTCTGTACCCGTGGCCCCCCAAAGCAACCAGGGAGGACGCCCCCTCATGTTCTGGAGGAGGCACAAGCCCTCCTCCGGTCCTCCTGGGCATCCTGGCCGGGCATGAACCCCAGCCGGGTACCACAACAGATAAAACTTTAACTTCATTTAAATAATCTATATTGTTAATAATTAAACATGTGAGGACACGGTGTCGCAGCACTATCAAGGAGCTGGCGCTCCGTTCATGGATTGTTCCTGCCTTGCACTGTATTCTTGCTGGGGCTGGCGTGACACTGGAAGGATAGATGGATAGAATAATTAAACATGTACAACGAAGATATTTCAATGTTCCTTAAAAGTTTTGAAGAATCTGCGTTCTAAGCATTGTAATAAGGCGCTATATAGTGCCCGACTCGGCACAGACTGACGCAGAGGCATGTGTTAAATCACACAGGCTTTTATTTTTCTCTTCAGCCGTGGGGCACGCCTTCCCCGTGTCCCACAGGCCCAACACAGTCCCAAAGCACTTAAACACAATACCAACAACACTGTTCCTCTAGCACCACCACTCCTCCCAGGCAACCTCGTCCTCTTCCTCCTGATTCTGGCTGTCGAGTGGTCAAAGCAGACCCCTTTTATAGCCCACCTGGAAGTGCTCCAGGTGCTTGATCACCTGTTGCTAATTGCACTTCCAGGCGGGGCTGTAGAGGTGTTCAGGCTGGCTCTAGGATCCATGCAGCACCCCCTGGCGGCCACCCCAGATCCCCACAGGGTTGTGGAGAACTCCATCTCCCATGGAGCCCTGCGGGAAACTGAGGCACCCATGTCACCCAGGGAGGCTGCCACCAAGCGTCCCGGGGGAGGTACTGAGGAGCCCATGGCTGCTCCCCCGGAACATATGCAGCAGGGGTGTCCCGGTCGGGCATGGGACCCCGCTACCTGTTACAGCATACAGATGGCTTTACATTTACTACAGAGCTGATTGTGTGGCAATTGGGTATTTGAAGAAAGAAAAGAAAGGACAGGAATTGGGGGTTAGTACGTTTGAAAGAGACAATACTGCTGCAATAAATTATTTCATCGAAGGTCGCACATGGCGCAGAAAGCATCTTGCATGAGGCATGAACAATTACTGCGCCACCGTGTTCCCATGTTTAATAACATGCTTTAACTCCTATCATCATGAAAATGATATCAAGTACAGTAATCCCTCCTCCATCGCGGGGGTTGCGTTCCAGAGCCACCCGCGAAATAAGAAAATCCGTGAAGTAGAAACCATATGTTTATATGGCTATTTTTATATTGTCATGCTTGGGTCACAGATTTGCGCAGAAACACAGGAGGTTGTAGAGAGACAGGAACGTTATTCAAACACTGCAAACAAACATTTGTCTCTTTTTCAAAAGTTTAAACTGTGCTCTATTACAAGACAGATGACAGTTCAGTCTCACAATTAAAAGAATGCAAACATATCTTCCTCTTCAAAGGAGCAAACAATTCAATAGGGCTGTTTGGCTTGTAAGTATGCGAAGCACCGCGGCACAAAGCTGTTGAAGGCGGCAGCTCACACCCCCTCCGTCAGGAGCAGAGAGAGAGAGAGAAAGAGATAAAAAAATCAATACGTGCCCTTTGAGCTTTTAAGTATGCGAAGCACCGTGCAGCATTCTTAAAAGCTGCACACAGAAGGTAGCAACGTGAAGATAATCTTTCAGCATTTTTAGATGAGCGTCCGTATCGTCTAGGTGTGCGAACAGCCCCCCTGCTCAATCCCCCTACGTCAGGATCACAGATAGTCAGCACAAGAGAGAGAGAGAGAAAGTAAGTTGGGTAGCTTCTCAGCCATCTGCCAATAGCGTCCCTTGTATGAAATCAACTGGGCAAACCAACTGAGGAAGCATGTACCAGAAATTAAAAGACCCATTGTCCGCAGAAACCCACGAAGCAGCGAAAAATCCGCGATATATATTTAAATATGCTTACATATAAAATCCGCGATAGAGTGAAGCCGCGAAAGGCGAAGCACGATATAGCGAGGGATTACTGTATACATCTCTGTATTTTAATTATTCAGAGAGCTGTAATATTACAAATGTAATGGATTCTGTGTCCTTTCCAAGGAAGAGAAAGCCTGTTTAAGAAGCATGTAGTGATTCACACACATAGAGCACATAGAAGAACACATACAAAACAAAGCATTTAACATGCTACTTTAGTTACGATGGTATTTGAGACACTAGTAAATTAAACGATTTAAAGATGAAGTTTATGATGTTCTACTTTAATGGCAAAATAAACTACTTGATTAAAGTGGAAATTTCAAGATTAAAGTTGACATTTCATGATTTTTTCCCCACTGTGTGCCTATTTTTTTTCTGTCTACCCTAATAAGCTTTCATATTACACTCAGACGGTGGGTAACGACTCGCCTTTTCACAGTGACTTTGATATCTGACTTCTTTTTTATTTCGGGCACTGTGCGACTTTGTGAACTTGAGCTTTCAAGTTTCTCCGACACTCTATGTCACTCAATCAACTTCCTTTTGTTTATTATACCACTGTTTAAACCAACAAACAGTAAGTTTTTCCTTGCCTCCACTTGGTATTCGCTGAAATTCTTCTATTTTCCCGCGTGCTTTTGCCATTGTCTTTTCACAGAACGTTGAGCTTAAGGGATATTTATATTGATTTGCATATTCAAAGAGGTGTAATTCTGGGAGGAGTTTGGGGAGTGGCAGCAGACACGTGCACGTGCGTTACTTTTCACACTGACAGGGATTTATGGAGCGGAAGAACGTGGAAGTTGGCAAACGCACAGATTTATGTATCTGGATTTTTTTGTGCGTACGAACATTTCTGATCTTAGCCAGTGTTACTGGATGTATGGAGCGAGAGTCCTTCTAAAATCAGGTGCCATTGGTATTACACAAATCTGTTAAGTCTATTACTGGTTATTTACGGTATGGCACAAGTTACAGATCTAAATAAATAAAGGTTATTTTTTGGATCCTTCATGCTTTGTCTATAATAAAAATAAAAAAGGACTGACATTGTGCAATACATGTCTCCAAGTGTAAGAGAAAGTTTGTATTATATTTCAGCCAAAGTCCTTCCCCTGGCTGGAGTTCAAATTCTTCTTTTATGGTTTTTTTTTTTTGCTCATTTGTGAGTCTTTTGTTCATGTTGCTGTTACTTGTGTTAATTATTTGCTTTATTCCTTATGTCTGTGTTATGTTTTTTGTATTTTTTGGGTGGTACTTGAAAAAGGCAGGGTCACTTGCCTATCACCACAAGGGACTGCCCTCAGTTTCACAGTCCCTGGCATTTCACTTAATTGCAGTTGGGAACGGGTAAGCATTACTGGTGATTTTTCTCTGCTTTGGTGGTTTATTAGCTTTTTGGCTCCATACTCAGTTTTTAACTTCATTTCTGGATTCTTGTTTGCTTTGCATTGCCTATTGTTTCAGGCAACTCCTTTGCCGTTTGTGCTCCACAGAGCTTCTTTCGTTAAGAGCATTTTTTGTGTTATGAAAAATTTCTATTTATAACGGATTCTACATGGCCCTTTTCATCACTAGCCGGGGTCTGACAGTAACTTCCCCCTCTAGTGTCCATTTTTGGAATATTTCAAGATTTTGTGCTTAGGAACTCTTGACTTTGTGCTTGTGGCATTAAGGACATTAGTACTGAGGGAAGTTTTGGTTCATAAAACTAATGCTAAAATACATTTTGCAAATAATTTTGCGAAACGCGAAACTCACTAAAAGGAGTTTTTGGAAGGAGGTTTTGAAGGTTTTTATGGGGTGTAAAACAAAGAACATTTCTCCCTATAGCCTTGTTCACACTATAATGTTTACCTCTGTTCTTTTCCAAAGCTGAAAGAGGTGGTTTTTAAAAAAAAAAATGTGATGTGCTACACTAAAATGTCACACTAAAATGCCGCAGTGTTTTTGCCACAGAATTATGTCACTAGATGCTAAGCCCCCAAATGTAAACTAATAATCACTTTTTCATGTTTATTGATTCAAGAAGAGGTTCGGGATATGTCTGTATTAAAGCACTGTGGAGCTTCGAGTTATTTTCCTGTCTCCAATGCATCTTTAGGGTTGTAATTGTCATCACGTAAACACGTCTGCTGGCTCCCAGCTGAACAAAATGTCTGCATGTGACAGGAAATTAAATGTCTTTTTTTTCCTAAAGATCTTCATTTAAAAACTAAATAACAGGCAGAAATATGCTGAACGAATGGATGTAAATGCTTACGGACAGTAATACACACCTGTCTTTCTTGGTCAATAACACATTTATTTCACAATTTCTTTTACAAATGGGAACAAAAAGTTTCACTGCAAATTCATCCATCCATCCATCCATCCATCCATTGTCCAACCCGCTGAATCCGAACACAGGGTCACGGGGGTCTGCTGGAGCCAATCCCAGCCAACACAGGGCACAAGGCAGGGAACTAATCCCGGGCAGGGTGCCAACCCACCGCAGGACATACACAAACACACCAAGCACACACTAGGGCCAATTTAGAGTCGCCAATCCACCTAACCTGCATGTCTTTGGACTGTGGGAGGAAACCGGAGTACCCGGAGGAAACCCACGCAGACACAGGGAGAACATGCAAACTCCATGCAGGGAGGACCCAGGAAGCGAACCTGGATCTCCTAACTGTGCCACCGTGCCGCCCACTGCAAATTCAGTATTGTGCAAAATGTTTTGCTTATCATTAAAGGACATTAAATATTGCCACCTTCACATATTTTGTAAAATATTTTCATATTATGCAATAAAGTTGTTAAACAAACAATGTGACCTGTCAGACTTCTAGAGTGACGGACAATAAATAAACTCGAGTCCATCATCTTGCTTACAGCATGCCCCCTAACTTTCACTATACATACGCACATATTTGTCACCATTTTCTTTCTTAGAAATGGTTTGATTTTCAAAGCTTAAACAAAATGACTCCTGTAGAGTTCCAAGTCTTAAAGGTATTTGGATGACAAAGCACTGTGCACGACAAATTCATAAATACCATCAGTTTCACATTATTGTACAGCTCTCGTCGTGTGGCGTTTTGCCTGGAGTGAATCAATCAATGACTTTACCTATAACTTCCACCGGCATTTGTGTTTAAACTCTTAGAGCATCATCATAAATATTCAGAGTTTTCATTTGTTTTGTTTTTAACTGTTTATTTACTGCACTTTATTTTATAGAAAGTTGAAGATTATTCCAGAAGACAGACATGAAAAGTTTTTTGACAGGATGAGCTTTGATGACTCACGGGCCATGGCATGCATCGTCAAGTGAATTTACTTCTCTTTTAAATATTTCAGATTCTTTTGATTTGCTTCTCTTTATGCTATGAGAGAGGCAAGGAAGGCACATCAGATGAAAGAGTTCTTTTCCAGAAGTCATGAAAAGTCTTTGTAGTGATGCTGGCAAACAGCATGAATGAGATGTACTGGTTAATTCAAGAACAATGTATTCCCACTAATAATAATAATAATAATAATAATAATAATTTTTATTTATATAGTCCCTTTCCCATGCTCAGTTATTATTATTATTATTATATATACAGGGTAGCCCGGGATTGTTTCCTGCCTTGTGCCCTGTGTTGGCTGGGATTGGCTCCAGCAGACCCCCGTGACCCTGTGTTCGGATTCAGCGGGTTGGAAAATGGATGGATGGATGGATGGGTAGCATTATGCCCCAAGATCAAGTGCTACTGCCCCCCACCTGCCAAGCATGTCTGGGCTTACACATACTGTACACATTGTCTCCCTTATCTGCAGCTACTCTGGTTTTCCTCCGCTATCCCAATGGCACGCAGGTTTGGTTGACCAGTACCTGTAAACTGGCCATGAGAGAATGTAGACGTGTATGTGAGAGTGTAAAGTCTTGGACTGTCCAGAGTGATTTCTAGCATCCCGCCTGATGCTATCAGTATAAGAAACCTTTAACTAAATTAAACTAGTTAGTGATGGATCTTGTAATGGGCAGAAACTATAATAAATAATAAGTACAACATTGTTATTTCTACCTTAAATGATTTTGGGGACACGTATGTGAATTTTAGACAGATTTGCATTTCATATTTTAAATGTATTTAGCTAGCAATTTAGCTTGGAGTAGTAATATATCATTTCATTTAATGCAAGCAGCACATAAGGATCATTTTAAAGATGTGAGCCAAGTCCTTTTTGAAATGTCCCATTTTAGTTCACAACAACCTTTTCTGGGAATGGCTAGTTTAACAATATATAAGTAAAAATACATCTGTTTGGGACATGGTGAGCATGCAATTGGATGAACTGACATGTAGATTAAGCAACACAAGTAATGCGAGATGTATTCATGGGTGGTTTTGATATTGTTGGCTTTTGTCTAGCATTGGTCAGCATAGATGCCAAACTGTCTGAAAGTTTGTTATTTCCATTTTGCATGAAAACATGAGGTTCAAGAGTTTCCTCGACCATCACTACAAGCTACGTGGGGAAAGTAACCTGTAAAAATATAGCATGTTTGGTTGAAGTATTCCTTTAAATTCACTTTCCTTCTCTTCCAAAATTAAACAAAGATGAATTCTCAACAAACCCATGAGATACATAAAAAGGTCAAAACCTGTTGACATCCAATATATCAGTCTTCTTTTGCATTTGAAGTTTTTTTGTTGTTGTTGTGAATAAATCTTTACTTACTTAAAAGTTGTTTTTGTGGGCTAGAGTTTTATTTTCCAGTTTCCATCCCCATTTCGGAGTATTTTGACTTTTATTACACTTTTGGGCCTGTGTGGGCCATAAGCCTCTATCTTGAGTGAAGGGCTTGGTTGATATGATTAGATGAGTTTCAGCTCAGACCTGTGTGGAAATACGTGTCTGTCTTTCCTTTTTGAGGCATACAGTTGAGGCCAAAAGTTTCCATCCACCTTGTCTAAAGACTTTCAGACGCATTGTTTCATAACGCCAAACATGTCATGTTGCTGTACATTCCTTGTGTTAGGCCTATTAGGGTATCTACTTTATTTCCATAAGCGGTAATATCTAACAGATTTATTTCACCACTTTATTCACTACATAATATATTCAGTGGGTCAAAAGTTCACATACACCAGCTGAATGTCTGTTGACACAGTTTGGTGGAATACAGAAATTAATGTCATGACTTTTAGTAGCCTCTGATTGGCAGATTGTCTTAAAGGAGTTAATTGGGAATACAACTGTGGCTGTATTTAAGGGCCTAACTTTACAGCCAATGCCTTGTGGCCTTTGGGAAAATCCAAGCAACTCAGCCAATACCTCACAAAAATATCTGTGGACCTGCACAAGTCCAGTTCCTCCAAACAACTGAAAGTACCACAAGCTTCTGTACTAACAATTGTATGTCTGGGGACCACACATAATTTTAAAATCCATTGCAATCTTCTACAATGTATTCTTTTCCCCGGTCAAGACACTGAAATGAATCCCTCCTGCATAGCTCACCACAACCCAATCTGTTACTTTTGTGAGTACCCGTAGCTCTGATCTGCCACCTCTATTTGTACCCACAGCTTTGATCTGTTATATATCAGTATAAGTGTGCATTTCAGTTCAGCTATTGATGTCTGATTGTGGGTTGACACCTAGTGATATGATTATTAATGCCTTACACATTTTGTTAATTGTTGTTGTTCAATAAAGACAAGAATGAAAAAGGCACACGCTGTCTGCTCGTTCGTTCTTATCAAAGGAAAAGGTTAAGATAGTGTACTGCATCACAAATATATGACATGATCTGCCACTTTTGTCAGGACCTACAACTCCAATCTATCTCCTCTGTCCGTACCAGCAACTCCAATGTGCCACCTCTGCCTGTACCAGCAACTTTGATCTGACACTTCTATCAGGACCTACAACTCCAATCTGCCACCTCTGTCTGTACCCACAGCTCTGATCTGCCACCTCTGTCTGTACCCACAGCTCTGATCTGCCACCTCTGTCTGTACCTGTAGCTCAACTGGCTTTTTGGCTGTGCTCTGAATTCCCCTATTCCTTCTTTCTGCTGTGACCCTCCATTCTCCTCTCTCTGCTTTTTCTCTGTAGATCCACAGATTTGAATCTTGCTGCACCGCTGAACCTTACAACCGTGACTCTACATCTTTACAACTGCAGCTCAGCTGAGCCGTGTTTTTTCCTTCTTCTTCCTTTCTTGTTCTACTTCTTTCACTTACACTGCCCACTTTTAATCTTGTGTTCTCACCCCAGCTGACACTCATTAATTACACCACTTCCCAGTACAAGCGGTTGCATGCAATCACTTGTGAGCCACTTGTCTGAGGTGGCTAAGCCCCTAGGAAAGTGCACTTACATTTTTTTAAAATCAATTCAAAAATAAATCTATTAAAACACTCCATGACACAACTTATCACAATGACATGTGTGGGGTTGTGAAACAGTCAGTTAGAAAGTCTTTTCCCAAAGTGGAGTTTTGTGAGCAGGCAGAGATCACAACACTTTGAGAAACAAGCCTTTCCCATTGGTAAAAGTAGTGAGAAGTCAAGTAAAATGACACCATTTATTGACTAAATAAAAAGATTACAATATGCAAGCTTTTCTTTTGCCTGAAGAAGGGCCCTGAGTTGCCTCGAAAGCTTGCATATTGTAATCTTTTTAGTTAGCCAATAAAAGGTGTCATTTTACTTGACTTCTCACTATATTCATAATGGCTAACAAGGTACAACACCCTAGTTCCACTGGTAAAAAATAATGCGTCTTTTATGTTGCATAATCACATAAACAGGGAGCAAGCAAACATATTTAGCTTATATATTTCATCCCACATCATACAATTCATGCAGCCGGAGCAGTTTGCTCTTGACCACATAGTACACCACCACCGGAGGATAAAGCCAGTGTGCCGCCCACAATACACACAACTGACCTTTGCTGTTATTCAGTACCTTTGTTCTTCTGCATGGTCACATGATGATTGGTGTGAGGGGTGGGATTTATAAAACAGGACATCAGACACAACATTCTGTTGGCATGAAAATGAGGCCACGGCAGCTCATTTAAAATGATGGCAAAATTAGGCCTGACTTTATTAACCTTTATTCATTTGAAGTAAGGCATCCTTCTATGATTGATGGAGTCAGGAAAGCAGACGGGTATAAATGATTTATTTCCCTTGGCTCCTAGGGGATAGTACATCTGCAAAAGTAAAGCAGTCATTTGTATGCACTGCTTTAAGTGCGAGTCAGCAATGAAGCGTCGCCCAAAGAGTCAGGCCTAAGCAGCTGTTAATGAAAGAATTATGCATATGGACGTCATGTCAAGTGTTAGTTCTGCTGCTGTTTTGTCTTCAGCGTAGCAGATAGCTCTCAAGATGACAAGGGCTGAGTTATAGATATTTTTGGAGTGTGTTTCATGCTTGCGAGTGATTTAGTCATTTTCATCAAATGCAGCTCCTTACCCCCTCATCTTTACAGCAATAACAAGAGTATTGTGAATGAGATTCTGAGAGGCAGAAGAAAGGCTTTCAGGTTCTCTCAGTTGGCTTGTGGAGCTGTCGAAGGCAAAACACATCAAGACGCCAAAAAGAACAAACCACATTCTCTCTTCTGAATTTCTCTGTTTTCTGATCTTTGAGATGTGAGGGCTGAAGGGTCATGTGCCAGTCTTGCATGCACTTAAAGGACTTTTTGCAGAAAACACTGGAGAACAATCAGTCTGAGTCATCCTTTGTAATTTAGAAATGAGTTTTAGCATTTGAAGCACCACTCTACTTTTGTATTGGTGCAGCCCTTATCATGATCTTTAAAATAATGATTATAATCAAAAACAAAAAAAATTCAGATGTGAGCGTCAGTAGGCTTTGTGCCCTAGGATCCAACTTACACAAACTATTCTATAACATTTCAGTAATTATTTACAGCTCTCATGCTGATCTTTCTGATCATAAAATAGGATATTACGATGACAATTGACAAGTAGAATTCATAATTAAATTACAGAATTACGGTATTTGAGGGTTCCTCTAGAGCAGGGGTTCTCAATGTTGGTCCAGGGGACCCCATGTGGCTGAAGATTTTTGTTCCAGTTCCAGTCGGCGCTTGATTTTACAATATAATTTCCAGTATTTTATAATGTCGGTCGTATAAGTTCAATGCAGAAAGCTCACGCTATTGGTTCAAGAGATTATGATATTCTAAAGCCCACCTGAGAGAGTAACAACGAAGCACAAGGCCTTTTTTTTCTATGTATTGTGCCTATATGATCACACAATAATACCCGAACTATTCCAAAGTGACGTTTGCACTAATTTGTGTTTTTTGTATCTCACACCCTCATACACCTTTATCATAAGAGTATCCCTTATTTACGATGGAGTGTTCAATCAGAAGGAAATATGAAGCTGGTTTTAAATTAAACGTTGTTGAAGTGGCGAAAGAAATTGGTAACTGAGCTGCTGCAACAAAATTCAATGCATCTGTGGGGAACAGCCCGGACACAGACAGGTAAACATGTTGATTCACCACACACGTTTATTTACACTAATATTTACAACAGTAGTGAGCACAATACCCAGTGCCGAAGCACCAATCACCCCTTTAAGTCCTGGCCACAACACAATGCCTTATTTGTCTCTGGACCGCCTCCACTCCTCTCTACCAAGCTTCATCCTTCTTCCACCCGACTCTTGCCCCCAACTGGAGGGAGGCGGCCCCTTTTATTCACCCCGGAAGGGTTCCATCTGCATCCTGGGGCTCGTAGCCACACCCCTGTGTGGCGGAAGCTCCAGCGGTGAAACCGGAAGTCCACCAGGTGTCTCCAAGTCTCTTCCCCCCAGTACTTCCCAGTGTGCTGGAAGTACTGAGGTCCAACACTCCCAAGGCATTGGGGCACCCCCTGGCGGTGACCACGGGCCCCAACAGGGATGAGCTTCCAAGCTCTGTACCCATGGTCCCCACAGCAACCAGGGAGGACGCCCCCTCGTGTTCCGGAGGATCCACAAGCCCTCCTCCGGTCCTCTTGGGCGTCCCGGCCGGGCATGAACGCCCGCCGGGCACCACACATCTAAGAAACTGATGTGAGATTGGAGGAGGTAAGAAGATGTAAAATAAATAAATGTAATTGTCGCATTTTTGAACAGGCACATAAGTCAGGGTCTGATTTTATGATCGATTTTTTGGGTTTCAAGACCCAACTTATATATGAGTATATAGGGTAAGTTTGGGGAAAAAAATTAAAATGTACTGAGCAGTTATATGGAATAATTTATATATTTTTTTCTTTTTAACAATATTTTCATCTAGATATTCATTCCTTCTTTCCAGGAGTTCTAATTGTTTAATTAATCCATTGTTTTCTACTTAGTGGGTCTGATGCTAAAGTAGTTGCAGCCTTTCACGATTCAGTGTTGTTTGCCTGGGTGTCTGTTCTGCTTGTTTTTAATTGTGATTATTAAGATACAATGAAGGGAGCAAACTGCACAGAGAAAGGCAAAATATAATGAAAGCAACAAAAGTGAGTTAAGTATTTAAATCTATAGCAAAAGCAGAAATATTTCTAAATGTCTTATAAATGTAAAAATCATGCCTCTGTGCTTACGTAATGTAGAATAAGAGAAGAGGGAAAAAAAAATATCAGCTAATTAGTTGAGATCAGTGTTACCAATTGTCACTGATTATGAATCTGGTTGAAGCAAAAACCTGAAGCCACAGTGGGCCCCCAGGACCGACTTTGAGAACCCCTGCTCTAGTGTGCCTCTTTCTCTTGCACGATTTGGCTCAAATACTAATCAGCACATCGTCAGCTCATAACAGGCTTAAGTTTCGAGTTTGGTATGTTTCCGTCCAGCCATTTTAACTCTAGCCTGTCCTCAAGAAACTGTGACACACAGACACACACACACACAGACTGACACACACCCATCATCGAGATACTAATGTTTTCAGTATCAGGGGACCCTAAAATGTCGAGAACCGGAGATCAAAATTCTTGACGAGTCTAAAGCTTAGAGTTCCCACACATAGATGATAGGTTATGATGGGGGATGGTCACAAATCAATACAAAAAGTGTAATTAATTTAATTAAATTATATAATAGATATAATTTACAATACTTTTACACTCTCACAATTTGAAATTTTTGGCTGTGATGCTCCATGCCAGTGGCCCATGTCCTTTGTCTTGGGCATCTAGTGGTTCATAGACCCAGGCAAGGGAGCAAACAAGCAGAACTTTTTGTTCAAAGAACAACAGAGTTTATTATAAACAAATAAAAATAAAGTGATTATAAAAGTGCATATCCCACAATTAATAAACAATCCCTAAAATCATGCTATAAAAAGAATCAATGTCTTTTAGGGTACGAAAACAACATCTATAACACACTTTAAAATCCACAAATCTAAACTACCAATGTGCATGCCATTCCTACTCTTTCTCCATCATTGTGAGGACATTAGAAGTTTCCCCCTGATGCAGCCTGCAGCATCCCAGTCTGCCACCTATTCCTGTCACTGCAGCCCTTAACTGCCACTGCAGCTGCCAGGACATCTTCTCCATCTTCTAATGCTGCAGCACCAGAACCTCCCTCCTTCCAACAGCTCCCATGGCCTCTCTTTCTCTCGCCTGCTTTGCTTTTCAGTTGACGAGAGCGTATTGACCTCACAGAGCTATCACCCAGCCCAGTGCCCTGCTCTGCAGACTAATCAGCATGACAAACACTGAGAACTCATCTTCCTCTCTGTTACCTCTCCAAATCAGTGATTACACTGTCGTTACTCCAAAAATCAATCTCCCTCTGCACAAGCCCCACTCCCTTTTATTCTACAGTACTTAATACTCAGTGGTGGCTCCTAATTGAAGCACAGATGCAATCATCAACTAACCTTAAACTTACTTACTTTAAACTAACTTATCATCAACTGGCATGTGCATGTGCTGCAATAACCTGAGCTACAATCAATAAAACCATTAACCGACTACAACATTTACCACCGCCTTAACTCATCTCACCACAATGATGCCAAGTACAGGCACATAAGAGGCATCTTCAAGACTCTGAAAAGGTACGCAGTACCACCACAAGCAGAGAGGGGGTGCAGTCTTTAACTTCATCTTGACTCGGTTTCAGCTTCTGCCCATGAAACTTGGCCTCTAAAAACTTTGAAGACACTGGAGGTTGCTGTTTGCTAAAAACTGGAGCTTTCCCTCAGGACTGTTGTTTTGCTTAAACAGCAGCATGATATATTTTGCACCTTTTCAATTTATTCATCCTGCATAATAAATGGGACAACCAGTTAGTACCCTAACCTTTTTTTTTTGTTTGGTTCTTTTCATTTAATTTTCTGTACCAAGTTATAATTTAAGGTGTCTTTAGAACTTCCTTAATCTAAATTTTCATAAACCAAATAAATTTAGTTTAAAAGGCATATTAATGGAAAACATTTAAACTATTGTTAATAGTGTTTGATATACTGTGTGAACCTGTTGTGGGGAAATGACTGTTATGATGGAACAGCACACAAAACAGAAAAATGGTGTAAGGCCTTTAAAAGACCCAAAAAATAGGCTTCCCCTAGCCTGCCAAGAATAACCCCTCCCAACTGCACTGGCAGGCCTCAGGCCTTTCCAGGGCCCAAAATGGGGAACAAGCTTTTAAAGTTCAAAATTAATGTCGCAAATATGTAAAAGGAAAAGGGAAACCCTGCAAAAACCCTTTGATATGAGAAACTATTACACAAAGAACCTTTATAAAAAGAATCATTTTTTTATATAAATAAGAAGAACAAACAATTGCAAAATAGGAAAAGGGCTAGTCTGAAAAGGTGATCCAAGGGCAAACAAGTCTAAATCTGTAATATGAGAGCAAAAGCCAAGAACAGAAGCAATAATTAAAGAAGCCATAATAATCAATAACACAAGAAACGCAGCACACTCCAAACGTCAATGAATGACTGAAGGACCAGCTTCAAAATAGAAAGGCTGAGGGCGGTCCTACAGCAGTGACATCAGTGTGGCCCCGCCTCTTGGGGTTCTACTCACAAAGCAAAAGGAACACAGGACAACACAGAAGTAGAACTCATAGATAGTAAGTAATAACTAAATGGAAAAATATTAACAACAACACATAATTGCAACAGACAAAATATAAATTGTCTTTTAAAATAAGCAAATAAGGCACAGAAAAGGAAAATAAACATAAGCCAGGTAAAAAAAACCCTGGCTGAAACATAACAGTGGTAGCATCAAATCTGTCCAGTGTTAGGAGGGATACCAGTCTCAAACAAAACTAAAGAAGAAACTGATCACTGGCATAACAGATTTAGAACTGGGAATGCTCTTTATTGACAAAGGTAAATTTAAATGGGGAGAGTATAACAGTATTCAGTGAGGTAGACTGTCAAAATGGAAGTTTTATATAAAATGAGGTATGATCTGTGGTGAGTGCTATGGGTTAATCCGGTCTTGGACATAACGATGTCCAATGTGAGTATTCCAATCACTGGGTTTCTTTGAACCTTTCATTTTTTTTATGAAACTTCAAAAAATAACTGTGATTTATGAAAATGGTCATAAGGACTGGACCAAAGCCATTGGAACAGTCAAGCAGCCTGACACTATGAGTCTGCCTAATATGATCTGGGTTTCTGGAGGTTCCTTGTCACTCTTTGATTTCTATAATTACTGGCAAATGCTTTTTAAACTTTACAAACTGAGAATCAATTTTAATCCAACTTTTTAAGTTCTATACATTTCATATAAGATTTATATTTGTGACTGGACATGGAGGTGAATGTTTCGAAGTCTATTTATGTCATCTGAGCCTACAAAACAGCACTCTACAGATTTATCAGCCCTCCTGGCACCCGTAAATGAAATCCTGAGGTGACTTATAGCTGCATCAACACAAATTAATAAACAGGGAATGGACAAAACATGTCACCCATGAATTACAGGATAAACTGGTATATACTGTACATCTCTAAAGCTGCCCTTGAGTCCTTTGACTCTCCCAAGCGTCAAACTCAATTCGAACAACAACAAAAAAATCTCTGCTTTCTTTTTAGGTTATTGTTAATGAGTTTAGCTGCTGGCAACCTATTAATCAAGATTCCACAAAATATTCACATTGTAATGAAAATTCCATTATGACACAGATTTCAGGAAATGCAATGTTCTTTAGTGACTTTTTCTGCTAATTTGCTAGAATTATGACCACTAGTCCCATTGGTAATCAATTTTTAAACTCAAATTTAATGTTCAAGTTCAAGCGTTATTGTTATGTGAGCATAATACAATGAAATTCTTATTTGCATGTCTTCTCAGAATAGTGACATTACCAACAACACTTATACACACACACATACACAAAACAGTATACATAGCATCACAGCATGCAACATCTCTTATACAGTTAGGTCCATAAATATTTGGACAGAGACAACTTTTTTCTAATTTTGGTTCTGTACTTTACCACAATGAATTTTAAATGAAACAACTCAGGTGCAGTTGAAGTGCAGACTTTCAGCTTTAATTCAGTGGGGTGAACAAAACGATTGCATAAAAATGTGAGGCAACTAAAGCATTTTTTTAACACAATCCCTTCATTTCAGGGGCTCAAAAGTAATTGGACAAATTCAATAACTGGAAATAAAATGTTCATTTCTAATACTTGGTTGAAAACCCTTTGCTGGCAATGACAGCCTGAAGTCTTGAACTCCTGGACATCACCAGATGCTGGGTTTCCACCTTTTGAATGCTCTGCCAGGCCTTTACTGCAGCGGCTTTCAGTTGCTGTTTGTTTGTGGGCCTTTCTGTCTGAAGTTTAGTCTTCAACAAGTGAAATGCCTGCTCAATTGGGTTAAGATCAGGTGACTGACTTGGCCATTCAAGAATTTTCCTCTTCTTTGCTTTAATAAACTTCTGAGTTGCTTTGGCTGTATGTTTTGGGTCATTGTCCATCTGTATCATGAATCAATTTAACTGCATTTAGCTGGATTTGAGCAGACAGTATGTCTCTGAACACCTCAGAATTCATTCGGCTGCTTCTGTCCTGTGTCACATCATCAATAAACACAAGTGTCCCAGTGCCACTGGCAGCCATGCACACCCAAGCCATCACACTGCCTCCACCGTGTTTTACAGATGATGTGGTATGCTTTGGATAATGAGCTGTTCCACGCCTTCTCCATACTTATTTCTTGCCATCATTCTGGTAGAGGTTGATCTTGGTTTCATCTGTCCAAAGAATGTTTTTCTAGAACTGTGCTGGCTTTTTTAGATGTTCTTTAGCAAAGTCCAATCTAGCCTTTCTATTCTTAAGGCTTATGAGTGGCTTGCACCTTGCAGTGCACCCTCTGTATTAACTTTCATGCAGTCTTCTCTTTATGGTAGACTTGGATATCGATACGCCGACCCTCTGGAGAGTGTTGTTCACTTGGTTGGCTGTTGTGAAGGGGTTTCTCTTCACCATGGAAATGATTCTGCGATCATCCACCACTGTTGTCTTCCGTGGATGTCCAGGTCTTTTTGCGTTGCTGAGTTCACCAGTGCTTGCTTTCTTTCTCAGGATGTACCAAACTGTAGATTTTGCCACTCGTAATATTGTAGCAATTTCTCGGATGGGTTTTTTCCGTTTTTCCAGCTTAAGGATGGCTTCTTTCACCTGCATGGAGAGCTCCTTTGACCACATGTTGTCTGTTCACAGCAAAATCTTCCACATGCAAGCACCACACCTCAGATCAACTCCAGGCCTTTTATCTGCTTAATTGATAATGACATAACGACGGACTTGCCCACACCTGCCCATGAAATAGCCTTTGAGTCAATTGTCCAATTACTTTTGAGCCCCTGAAAAGAAGGGATTGTGTTAATAAAATGCTTTAGTTGCCTCACATTTTTATGCAATCGTTTTGTTCACCCCACTGAATTAAAGCTGAAAGTCTGCACTTCAACTGCATCTGAGTTGTTTCATTTAAAATTCATTGTGGTAATGTACAGAACCAAAATTAGAAAAAAGTTGTCTCTGTCCAAATATTTATGGACCTAACTGTATATGGATGCAAAGGTCTGTGATACAGTTTGCATATTTGTAGCTAGTAATCCACAAAGGAAGAAAATGTATAATACATAATACATCTTAAAATAGTTTTATATACCTAAGCTTTCAGCTTCAGAGGAAAATGCAGAAATCAAATATAATATATAGCAATTGATGGGGTGTGGGTATAAATTCTCTTTTATTATTTAGGTGTCTTTTTTTTAAAGCCTGCGCATGCTGTGTTCATGTCCAAATGTCTGTTAAAGGCTTTTTCATTTGAGGGCCATCATTCATCCAGCTCAAGTTCAACTGGACACATATTTAACCTGGGACACAGTGCAAGTAAAATTCAGGGCTAATACTAAAAGTACCAGAGCTGGTGGGTTGTCAAAAGTTTAGGTTAGAAAAACTATTTTAAGACACATGATTCATTTTCTCCCTTTGAGGATTACTTGCTACAAATATACAGATATATATATATATATATATATATATATATATATATATATATATATATATATATTAGTATAAAATGTGGATATACCAGTATTTGTTTATATGTACTGTATAGAAACTGCACCAAACAGAAAAATTCTCAATGAAATCATTTAGTGTGACCACTTATTGCCTTCTCTTTACAGTTTCTAAAGATCCTTGTGTCTTCGCTTTTGCACTTGCTATAGTTCCACTGCAGACTTTGACTGTCTAACTTGAAATTCTAGACTGGCTTGATAATGTTGAGATGGGGCCATTTCATCTGTTGCAGGATTTCCATTTCCTCTTTTCATTGCAGACAGTTTTGGATGATTTTGTCCATGTGTTTGGTGTCATTGTCATGCTGCAGAATGGGAAATTGGGACTGATCAGACAACTCCCTAATGGTAATGCATTATGGATAAGAATCTGCATGAGTGGGGCATAATTTTGATCAAATCACCATCTTCGTTTGTAGAAATGCAGCCCAAGTCCTGCAGGAAACCCCCACCGTGCTTCACTCTTGCCTGCAAACATTTTATGTAATGTGAAATGATCAGACAACAAATTATAAAGAGTTGTGTTACCAAGGTAAAACCGTGTAAATGGAAAAGGTTTGATTAAATGTTTATACACAATAATTGTGAGAGAATCTTATGCAAACCTCTTCAGACTAACTCCAAGATAGTAGCAGAGCTGGTTTTCAAGATTAGGACTCGAAAGGAGTGGATTCTGGAGCGTTGAAGTCAGGGGTGGACTGTCCACCAATCATCCATTCTGCAGGGGTACGAAGAGAAAGTTCATTAGGCAACAGTGCCACCCTCTGGGTCGGAGTGCAATTACCAGTAGATGAGCCCTGAGGTTATCTCCCATATGCATGTGTGTGACACCATGTAGTTTAGCCCTTCAGAAGACAAAATGCCATCTGATAAAACCAAAAGTTTCAACTTTTGACTCCTCAGTCTAGAGAACCTGTTCCCATTTTTCTGCCCACCAGTCCTTGTGTTTTCTTGGATAGATGAGTCATCTAGCTTTATTTCCACCTAACAGGACTAATTTTTTTGGAGCAACTTTTCTATGAATCCCATAGTTCATTAACAAAGGTCTCGACCTGAGAGGACACACCAATAACAATGCACGATATTTTCCTGGAAAAAAATGGCGGTGGCATAAACAAACAAACTGGCAACAAAAATAGCCCAAATGAATTTCTAGAATCAAAATTAAGCCACCAATCACCAAAAATAATCAGATCCTAGAGTATAAAACCCCACAATACCTTGCCAAAACCTTGCGGAAAGGTGAAGGAAATTCTATAAAATTTGAATAAAGAACACATTCATAACAGCAGGATGCTATCATTATCTATATATCCAGAAAAGTTCTTTCCCATATTTGTACTGAAGCAGAGCTGATGGTGAGGCACAGGTGATATTCAGATAAGATGTGGTATCAAATAAATGATATTTACCAAAACAAAAGTTTGTAAAATGAAATGGTATCAGACTGAATATTTTGCAATAGCCATGTTACCAGTAGAATACATTAAAAAAATATTTGATATCTTTTACCCTTCATTTAACTTCAGCCCCTTTCCCCTTTATCATCGTGTATGTGAACCTCTCTTGACCGGGCTCCCCCTCCTGATAGCAGTTCCGTAAAGCCTTCTTCTCAGACTATGTCTTTTTGAGACCCCTTGCTCTCCTCCTGTCTACTTTTATACTTCTAGTTTTTGAAGGCGACTCTCAGTGTGCCTCCTACTCCATTACTTCTCCTCGTGTATCTCACACTTGGACTTCCTCTTTCAATCACTTCAAACTGACCAATCAGTTTGCTGTGAGGGACCAGACATGCACACAGACCTTAGCTTTTTATTATATCGTAGATATGCTTCATGTTACCGTTTATTATTCCTCAGTAAAAAGAGGCAGAATATTAGATGGTAAAGACCAAAGGATAAAATAGAGTCATATCAAAAGCTAAACATGTTTATGCTCAGCCAGTACTTGGATGGGAGACCATCTAGGAAAAAGCCTGGGTTGCTGCTGAAAAAGGTGTTGGTGAGGCTAACAGGGGGCGCATACCTTGTGGTCTGGATGTGGATCCCAATGCCTAGTGCTATGATGGGGACACTGTGCGGTAAAAAATTGCACTGTTTTTCAGATGAGATGTAAAACTGAAGTCCTAACTCTCTGTTGTCATAATAGATCCCTGGGCATCCTTCTTAAGGAGTAGGATGTATCCTGAGGCCCAGGCTAATTTGTCAACCACAGTCTAGTCATTCTTGCCCCATAATCATACCCTGTGTCTAATTGGCCATCTTTCTCACTACTTCACCACCTAACAGCTCATGTGTGGTGAGCATTCTTGTGCATCCAGGTTTGAGTAATTTTGAAAAGCGCTGTATAGATGTAAAGAATTATTATTTTATTATTAACAGCAAGCTAAAAGTCAATACCAAAAAGTCAATCCTATCTTTTAACAAAGCCCTAACAAAAGACGAATTTGTAGTCAAAAAATCTTAGCAAAAAGGATCCTTAACGATACAACAACAATTATAGTGAGATATTTTGTTTATATTCACAAAACTCAGATAAGAAGGGAATGCACAACATGACCTTGAAGTTGTTGTGTGCCTGACATCACACATCGTGCACTCCCAACTATCCTTGCATAGCAATCCCCTGCCCATCATAAACAAAAAGGAGTCATCAAGCTATGTACAGAGATTAACAACAATGCTAATGTGTTAAAAAAAATAACTTTTGTGAAATACATTCATAATATACACAAATATTGTGTTGTTCAATGTAGAAAACCACAAACAGAGCCTGAAATAACTAAAAAAAATCATAGGAAAAGTTAAAAAATGACATCAATTCATAGTACCTTTGACTCTAAATTGGGCTTGAGAAAGAGATAAGATGGTCTCTGTTTACATATCTGCCAGGCCATTAAATTTCTAACCCATTTATATCCATTGACTGGAGCTTAATGTGATGGCATCATGTAGGAAGAGAACTTTGGGATGCCATACCACGTACACAGACATTCATGGTGACTCCATTTACAGTTCCTATTAACATATGCATCTTGGGGAGGTGACAGAAAACTGAAGCACCAGGGGCCTCATGCATAACGCCGTGCGTAGAATTCATACTAACACATGGTGTACGGACAAAAGCAGAAATGTTCGTATGCACAAAAAAATCCAGATGCAAAAATCTGTACGTACGCCAACTTCTACATTCTTCCGCTACATAAAGTCCAGTCAGCAAGAAAAGTAACGCATGTGCATGCGCCTGCTGCCACTCCCCAACTCCTCCCAGAATTACGCCTATTTGAAATAGCCCTTAAGCTCAGTGTTCTGTGAAAACACAATGGCAAAAGCACGGGGGAAATAGAAGAATTTCAGCGAATACCAAGTGGAGGCAAGGAAAAACGTATTATTTGTTGGTTTAAACAGTTGTATAAACAACAAAAGGAAGATGACCGAGTGACAGAGTGTCGGAGAAACTTGAAAGCTCAAGTTCACAAAGTCACATAGTGCCGAAATAAAAAAGTTGTCAGATATCAAAGTTGCCATGAAAAGGCGAGTCGCAGCCCATCATCTGAGAGTCATATGAAAGCTCATTAGGGTACAGAGAAAAGAAAAAAAATAGGAAACAGTGGGGAAAAAAGCACAGAACATTAATCTCGAAATTTCCACTTTAATCACATAGTTTATTTTGTCATTAAAGTAGAACATCATAAACTTCATCTTAAAATCTTTAATTTACTAGTTTCTGAAATGCCATCGTAACTAAAGTAGCATGTTGAATGCTTTGTTTTGTATGTGTTCTTCTATGTGCTCTATGTTTGTGACTCACTATGTGCTTCTTAAACGGGCTTTCTCTTCCTCCAACAGGACACAGAATCCATTACATTCGTGATATTACAGCTCTCTTAATAATTTAAATACTGAGATGTATACTTGATATCATTTTCATGATGATAGGAGGCATGTTAAGGCATGTTATTAAACATGGCAACACGGTGGCACCCGTCCAGAGATTGTTCCTGCCTCCCGCAAGATGCTTGCTGTGCCGTGCGCGACCTTCAATGAAATAATCTATTGCAGCAGTTCTGTCTCTTTCAAATGTACTAACCCCCAATTCCTGTCCTTCCTTTTCTTTCTCCAAGTACTTAATCACCACACAATCCACTCTGTAATAGACGTCAAGCCATCTGTAAGCTTAAAACGCCAATTCTTCAAAACTTTTAAGGAACATCGAAATATCTTCGTAATGTTTAATTATTCTATCCATCTATCCTCCCAGTGTTGCGGCAGCCTCAGCAAGAATACAGCATGAGGCAGGAACAATCCCTCAACAACGCGGCAGCTCATCGCTACTGCTGTCCACTGTGTCCTCACATGTTTAATTATTAACAATATAGATTATTTAAATGATGTTAACATTTTATCTGTATAATGTAATTGTTTTGTCTTGGTAGAGTAATATATTGCTCTACTTTCCCCTATTATATTATTAATATGTAGCCTTTGTCAGAACGCCTCAGATCTCACAGACTTACCACTGTTTATAAGGTATTATAGTATATAACTTCTTCCCACCTTCCCTTCTACATCTATAACCTCAGGCAATTAGGTGCAGTAAAAGACAAGCAGGAGTTAAGTTACAATTTAAACACTGTATTATTGGTAATATTCATAAATAATAACAATATGCAAAGTACATTTGAATATTGGCAACCATACAACCTGATTAAATGGTGATGTGTAGTTTCAGGCGGCACACAGACTTGTATTTATTTAAAATGTCTCTAGTTAAGGCACCATTGGTGCTCAGCTTTCTGCAGAACAGGCCGTATGCCTGTTCCAATATGGCTGCTGAGCTGTGCTCAGTTCACCAGTTTGGTAAGTGAGAGATATGCTCCTTCATCAGATGTTAGTAAGAGAGAGAGTGTGAGGTTAAGCAAGCAGATTTATAGATTCTCTGTCCAACCCCTAGAGCCAATAGGACATCATGGCACTTAAAGGCTTCTGACACAAGCCAATTCCAAACAGCCATACTTCAGACCAATGGGGAAATAGAACATCTTAACACCTGCCCCAAACCATATGTTAAGGTAAGGCTTAGCAGTTAGGCAGCCAGGCTTTCTTGCGGGGGTTGAAAGACTTTAGCAGAGAAACACTTGTCAAACTGGTTTAGGGCACTTCCTCCCCCAACTGTTGTAAAATTCAAAGAGATCCATTCCTGGTGGAGGGAGGGGTTGTAAATACGAATGATTCTCACTAATGTAACATTGCTTTGCCTAAATTACGAATAAAGACATACAAAATATTTATCAACTTATATGCAAAATCTCACATCACAACAGTAATAAACATATTTTGCTGCATTTCATCTTAAAAATTATACTGTCATCATATGTAAATATGCACTTTATAAAGTGGCTCAGGTTATGCAATATTATAACTGTATCACAAGTGTACAGTGAGGTAATTGTTCTACAAGGAGCACTTGATGGACTCATTGAATGCATTTATAGTTCTTGGGATGCAACTGTTTCTGAACTGTAAGGTCCGTACAGGAAAGGCTCTGAAGCGTTTGTCAGATGAGAGCAGTTCAAATAGACAGCATGGCTGAGGCAGCATATGCTAGATGCTGTATACCGATAATTTTCTTTCTGATCAGCTGCTGTAGAGCTTTGATTCCATACTCAGATACAGTGATATAAATACTTGAGAGTAACAATGCTAAAGCAGCTATGGTATTTGGAATAGTCTGGCCATTCCGTGGGCCATTATATTGTTACAGGTTAATTACAAACAGATGCCTTAAACTAATAAACAATATGCAGTTAATTTCAGTGTATTTCATAAAGCCGCGTCAGGGATGTGGATCTAAAAAAGAAAGGGAAACCACACTGGAACAAAAGCACTGCTTTGACGCTGGGTGCTGCCAGTTTGCAAAACCAAGCGTAGAACTTGCATACTCCAGGGATTGAGCTACCGTGAAAATGTGTGTGGCTTTACGGCAAGTTTAGTTTTTATTCATTGTGATGCGAGCGTGGAAACGGGTGTATGCAACATTTTTGTGCATACGCACCGTTTATACATGAGCCCCCAGAAGAACAACCCACTAGGACATGGTGAAGTGCATTTCATTTGGATCATTTTGTTGAAATCAACGCCCAGTTTTGCTGTTTTGTTTTCATCCCCCTTAAGCACCCTTTGTCTTCTGCTTAATTTTTTACATAGCTGTTATGACTGGAAAAGAAAACAAGATAAAAAGCCAAAGCTAAGAAAAGTCTCATTTTGTTAAATTAATAGACACCTGTTATCTCATTTTTTATTTATTTTTTGCCACTAGGCGGGTCTGCTGATAATTTTTGTTGGCCTGTTTTCCTCTGCATCTTTGAAACTCGTTAGAATGCAGGAGATGAAATCAAAGTTATCCAGTGGGAGTGCGCTTCTTTCCACACACAGTGCCAGTTTACTGCTGCATTCATTTCCACCTCATTAGGGCAGACAGGATCTTATTATGGAGTTGTGGTTTATCTCTTACACCCTGCTGTGAAAAGGCAGAGAGTGCTGTGTCTTGATGGCAGGTTAGCTTCTGAGCTCAGGAGATGTTGATACTCGGCAGAACTAGCATCCATGAATGTACCCTCTGGCTACCCTGCTTTCAACCCACAACATTCTGACTGACTCTTTCAAAATAGTCTTAAATATGCAGGTTCTTTTGTGGACCATTATTTATATTGTCCGGATTTTAAAGGAAGCTTACAATAGTTCAGCAACAAGCACTGTACATTCACCTACTATGACAAGAAGGGTGTAATATTTCACTCATAATCAATAACATTTTTGCTTGGAAGCTGTGAAACCACTGTAGAATGATTTAAAGAAAGCCCACTTATATGTGGATAAAGACATAATGTGAGCTGACAGAAACTGCAAATCAGACAGGAGGTTTTGGTGAAATTGTAAGTCATAACAGAAGACCTCCATGTTTGAACGATAAGAGTTATGGCAGAAATAGCCAGGGAGGTGAATACTGTTTATTACTATGTATTACAGACATCTCCCCTGTGGTTGAGTAAAGGAACTGCAAGTGACCACTACAACCTGGTCACCCATGTTTAATCCCAAACAGAATACTTGGTAAAAATGAAAATGAAAATTAGGGCTTTTATGTACCCAAAAGAAAAAGCTTGTAAACAAGATTGTTGTCAAGCTAAGTAACAGGAAGGCAGTTAGCAGGAAACTCTGTCCTGTGTTGGGTTTGGAGCAATACTGAACATCTCCTTCTGGCAGTTGTGGGATTTATAGCTCCAGGACGGGAAGGAGAGGAATCAGTTGTTCTCACTGGGCATCTTCTCCGTGTTGCAGAGGAAACAAGAGAGGAGAATGTTAATGTCATCGCCCCTCTCAACCCAGTGTGGTATTACATACCTCAGATGAGCTCAGAAGAGTTATTAGTCTTATACACCTTATACAGCTGTTTTTTCCTTTGCAGATTCTTTTTTAACTCTTTATTAACCCACTGCAGAGATTTTAAAAATTTCCTAACCCTAAATTGCTAAATTTTAGGTATGTACCTCTTCTGCATAACATGCAAAATATTTTAAAACCTGTTCCACTGTTCCCTAACTGTCTCCACACTTAAAAGCTTATTCCAGTCTATCCTCCTGAAACTTTGCTGCATCTGCTCAAAATTTATCCTACCAAAGTTAAACTTAATAATTTTAGCCTTTGCATCTGCGCTCTTACAAAACATTGGGAATTGTATTATATTATGGTCTCTTAACCCTAGTGGTTCTATAATATCCATCCATATTCCAACCCACTGAATCCGAACACAGGGTCACGGGGGTCTGCTGGAGCCAATCCCAGCCAACACAGGGCAGGAACCAATCCTGGGCAGGGTGCCAGGTACTATAATATCCCCCTGTAAACTTTCCTTTTTAGTATTACAAAAAGATTGGGTGGTCTGTAACACACTCCTAACATAAGGCCTCTTTACCTAATGCTTTCCAGGAGAAGCCACATGTCCTCACTAAGATGGGGCCCATCGTGTTTAAATTCTGTTTGACATTAACAGCAGCCCCCCTCCTTTTCTGTTCAGTCTATCCTTAATAAAAAATTGTATCCCTCTGTGTTACACTCATACCAATCTTTGCTATTTAGCCTGGTTACTGTTATTGCTGTAATATCATAATTATGTTCTGCTACATACAGTACAACTCCAACTCACTTGCCCTATTTTTGATACTTCTAATATTAAGGCAAGCTATTTTTAATGTGTTACGGCTTTAACTTTTAAATGCTGGATTAGAATTTACATTACTATGCAATTTTATTTCTACACTATTGTTTGTTCCTCCATGTATAGTTCTAAACCTGGCCTGTCCTAAACTCCCTGTCCCCCATTCTCTATTTAAAAAAAATCCTTGACTAGCCTACTCATACACCCCCCCAATACATTGTTGCCCTTCCATCTGTTCCAAAAGGATCCCCAATGCCCCATAAACCTATACTGTTCTATCCTTCACCAAGATTTGAGCCACGCATTAAGCCTTCTAATCTTCTCCATCTTACCTGGACTGGTACGTGGTACATTACTGTTAATATAAAGATTATGGTTAATATTTATTTGTTTTTATGTTGTTGTCTTTTAATTGCATTAATTTAGACTGTTATTTTTCCTCTTTTAAGCCTATGGGGGTGGGGCCTTCTAGGGGGCTGCCATCAGAGCCCAAATTAACAACTGGGGCTTTGAGCTATTTTCTATGACTGTGGCTCTTCTTTCTTTTTTTCTCCAAAATTTTGATATTTATTTAAAAGTTAGTTTGGTTTTGTTAATTCTTTAAATTTTGCCTTTTTGTATTACTAGATCTTTTGTATTGCTTGGATTTGAAATATTTTTGGCCTTTTGCATTTCCTTACCTTTATGTATTTTTTGGCCATTTGTTTGCTTTTGAATTTTGATATTGATTAGGCTCTTAGATAGATACCACTTCTGCATTCCTTACTTCCCTCTGGTCCAATTCTGATGACGTAATGACTCCCATCCATCACCAAGGTTCCTTCCCAGCATTCCATCTGCCTATTGCCAGTCCCACCCCATAAATTGTCCCCATATGCCTTTCATTCTGTCTGTTGTTGTACCTGGAAAGTGAACTTGACCTTCAGACTTGCAGTATACGGGGCCGGAAAAACCCCAATAATATGCTTGTTTTGTATTTCTTTTACAATAGATAGACAGACAGACAGACAGACAGACAGACAGACAGACAGACAGACAGATAGATAGATAGATATTTTCTCCTCTCATTTTTTACATCTATGTTCAGTCTATTTCATGGCATGGCAACTTATTTTGGAGAGATGGTTCCAGTTAGCAATTAGGGTCCAACTGCTGAGGGCCTTTGGTGGTACTCATACTGGCCAGTTTGCAATTTTAAAGCTTTTGTTTCTATGAACTAGTTACTTAGAATGGATGGTTATAACCACCTCCCTACATTTTTGATGCTTTTACTTAAAAACCCTTGTTTTAGATACAGCACTGACCTATATTGGCACAGAATGTCACTATCTAGCAGTTCATCAATAATACAAGAAGTCGTCATTCTAGAGGAGAAGACCCAACATATTAATCAGCCATCCTTATTACTTCCATTTAAAGCAGCGTAGACAACAGCATCAGGAAGGCAATCTTACAACCTGTGGGGGCTCTGACAAGTCAGAGCAGTTGACCAATGAGCATCTCTAATTTGGAGCCAATTAAAAACTGCAGGATTTCTTACAGGAGGTTATATCAGCTGTTCCAAACAAAAGCCATGGCTCTTGTCTGAAAGGTTCTGTTTACTTTGCAGGGGTTAATTGCTTCTGAATCTCATTATCTGGCCCTGGCAGCTCAGTACAACATAGAAATGTGCTCTTAATGACCAAGACAATTAAGGACCTTATTTACCGTCACGCATCAGTATGTCTTCAGAAGTGGCACAATTGGCGAGGGGTGGAAAATACCTTTGCATGTGTCTTTGGAGGGTCTCAGCATGAAAAAGTCAGGAAATGCAAGAGAAGCGACACAGATGAACTGTCTATTAGTGGAGCTGCACTAAAATTCTGGTGTCAGGGAGGGATAAAAATGAGTAATCTCTGTATTCGCATACCATATTCACAAAATGGAACTACTAAAGTTCATTTTTAACAAATAATGTAGTGTGAGAAGCACAGTGACATACTGTAGGGTATAAAATTAAAAGCCCATACACATTTTTGAGATCTGTCCAGAAAGGCCTTCCATGTGGAAATGAAACAATTTACTCATGTTTGTATGGGCACCTGCCAGGGACTTCGGGTTCGTCTCAGCACCCAGACAAAATTAGGAATACATTTGCTCCATGTCATTCATTGAGTGTGTCAACATGACAATGTTGCAAACTGAACTGGCATTCAGTCCAGGGTTATTTGTTACCTCAAGACTCAAAATGGAGATTAAATCCAAAGGAATGGGTACTATGGTTTTGCCCAGTATATTCCAGATAGGGATGCACCGATACCGAAATGGGTATCTGGCATCGGCCTCGATACCACATTTTCTAAAGTACTCGTACTCGTTAAAAGTCCCCCGATACCGGGGACCGATACCACGGTCTGAGAAATGTCTATGTTTGAGCGGCGTGTAAGGGGTTAATCACAGGTGCCGAGTGCCCGCCCCTAGGCCCCGGCTGCAGCTCAGAGCGGGGAGAAGGCGAGGCGAGACATGTCAGCCGTGTGGAACTACTGTATTTCAAAGTGAATGAAGACGACAAAACAAAGGCGGACTGCAAATTGTGCTCAGCGAAATTGTCCAGAGGAGGCTCAAAAGGTAGCGCATTTAACACAAGTAATTTAATCAAGCACCTAAAATCCCAACACGACAACGAGTACAAAGAGTTTACCCACGCTTCTAAACCAACACAACCCACGCTGCAGCAAACTCTTGCAAGACGAGAGAAAATGTCCATAGACAATCCACGTGCTGTGAAAATAACACAGGCAATTATCGAGTACATTGCATTGAGTGACCAGCCACTCTCGGAGGTAGAAAATGTGGGATTCCTGCGTCTCTTCCATGTTCTGGAGCCCAGATATGATGTCCCAAGCCGCCGCTACATGACTGACACGGAGCTGCCTAAACTACACGACTCCGTGAAAAAACATATCCACAGCCTACTGCAAGCCTCCTCTGCGTTTAGTTTCACCACGGATATTTGGACAAGCAGTGTTAGCCTCGTGTCGCTAATTAGCCTAACCTCCCAGTGGATAGATGAGAGTTTCTTGTTTTTTTTGTTAAATTATATGACTAAAGCTGTTACCTGTAAATTTAAATCATGTTTTTATTAAGTACTCGGTATCGGCAAGTACTCGGTATCGGCGAGTACTGAAATGCAAGTACTCGTACTCGTTTTACAAAAAAGTGGTATCGGTGCATCCCTAATTCCAGAGATGTGCCATCTTTATTGATAATTCTGAATTGGCCTGCAGTGATCATGCATGGATGTGTATGTGTGTAAGATGGACTCCAGCTCTGTCCAATTTGTTCCCTGCCCTGTTAACAGGATGGACTATGAACACTACAGCTCTGTAGTCTAATGGAGCTGCTAAATGCAACTACTGTTTTACTTTTGTTCTTGGTTTAATTTCAGTTCAAATATTACTACATTGACAACATACATATATCACCTCTTGCCCTGTTTAATTTGTTTCTGGCTTTTACTTGGGCTTTATAGGAAGCCTATTCATGTGTTTTAGTGTTTTAAAAACCAAAGGAATTCATTTTTAACATTTTTTTATCATTTTGAGTTATTTTTAAAAATGTTTTAAAAATTAATCACGTTATCCTGCAGGTAGGGTTACCATGCATCTAGGTTTCTCTGGAAATGTCCTCTTTTTAGGCGCCTATTTGGGCGTCCAGATAGATTTTACAAAACTGTCAGTTTGTCCAGGTTTTTCACACTATGGCCCATTGTTCCCAAACAGGTTTAGTTTTTTTCAATTCACGTCCTTTTGATTTTATAATTCTTAAAAAACATCAGATGAGCCTGAAACGGTGATGCCATAGATGAGTAGCTTTCATTATGGATGTAATTACAACCCTCCACACCCCCATCCTCACACTCTGACATGGAGAGCAACACCAAGGCGGACACCCCATGACAGTCTTCTTTATTTTTGTGTCCTGTTTTTTTGGCTTAGCTCCATTATTTTTTCTGTTGGTGCCACAATTTTGGGGAGTTTTTTGTTGATGGATGCTAAGACGTTGCTATGAAGAGATGTCTAAAAGTGCACAACACATGACGTCAACATCACAGCAGAATAAGGGTCAGCACTGTGCAACTCCTCGATATTCAGGTTAATGAATTCTCCCAAACTCTATAGTTCTCATTTCTTTGTTATTTTTTTTTTGTTGAGATTTTGGTTAATGATTATCTGATCGGTTTGCTGACAATGATTTATGCATCGTATTTCCACTCTGGATTCTTGTTTACTGATTTTTTGATTATGAAATTCAGCTTGGTTATTGACCACTACTCATAATAACATGTTCTGCCATCTGTGGAAAGAAATCTGCAATACTGGACTGGGGGCACTGCCCTTATACGGCTGTAAGTGCAAAAGAAGGATTAGAAAATCGCAGAATCACCTGAACACTTGCGTGCTTGTTGTGTATATACTGTGATGGATGACCGGTAGCTCAACTCGGACGAAACACCCAGGATGCTAGATGGTGACTTCCCTGCAGCTTAGTGGTGCCCCAGATTCCCGCAAGGCACTATGGGAGATGGAGTTCGGCTTCACAGCCCTGCTGGGTACCGTGGGTGCCGTCAGGTGACGCTGCAGGGAGACACGGGGATTTTTGTTTCCCATATAGCCCGGACTGAAGAAAATACAATTCTCCATCTGACCCTGATGTCCTGATGAATCACATGGACGGAAGGACAGAAGCAATTCTAGGTCAAGGACTATATAAAGGACTGGTGGAGACCCAGCAAGCGAGCCAGAGTTGGGAGAGAGTGTGACAAAGCTTGCTGGGAGGAGAAGAGGAGAATTGTTATGTTTATTTATTGTGTGTTTGGTGGATGTGGTGCTTTGGAGGCACTATAGAAAAGAAAAAGATTAAAAATCTTCTTAGTGCTGTGTCCGGAGTATCTGTCTGTTGGGTTTCACAGAGCAACAGCACCCCCAAGTGCAAACAATACCTGTATGCCTTAAATAACATATTTAAGCAAAAAAGATTTCCTTACACACAGTATACTGAGCAAACACTCTGCCTCAATTCATTGCTTTTCTGTATGAAGAATTTTAATGTTGGCTCTTGAGGTTGCCTTAGACCAAGTAACATATGCTTGGTAATGTAAAAACTGGCAAAGATAAAAACAATACACAGAATAACTAAAGTTCAGGTGAGCAATGGAGATGGAGAAAATGGCACACATGATTGCATTCCAAAATGTAGTATGAAAATGAAAATAAATGCAGTTATAAACACACACATTTGTATCAGGCTTAAAGCCTGTATTCCTTCTGTGGATTGCCTAAATTGGAGTTACTGAAAGTGTGTTAATTTCTATGTACTGCACATATTCACTTTATTCATGTTGCGTAGGTTTACACTATACTAAGCTGTAACAGGATGAAATCTAAATAATCAACGTAGACCGCAGCATTAACATTTACAGAGCACCATGCAATGCACATGCTTCTATATATGCCATTTAAAACCAGATTCATAAAAGCAGTATTAATGTTTATGATGTGCCATCTGTTGGAATGACAAATGCAATGCATTTTATTAGTAAAAATGTTTGTGATGCGCAATCTTTTTCAATGTCACAGACATAGCAACCAGACAGACGCACGGAAAGACACTCTGAATATTATTCTTTTATCAAGACGAGAATATATATGTGAGATTCAAATTTGTGAAATCTAAAGTGTCATCCATAAGATGTAAATAGATATAAAGATAATTCTTCTCTTGATTCCTTATTGCAGTTCTGCTGCTACATTTCCTGTGCAGTCAGCACATCACTGATATACTTTGATCTTGTTAAATCTGTCTTGGTTTATGTTTTGTCTCTAAAATCCAACCACCTAGAATAATGGATTTTATGTCAAGTGTAGACCACCACCTAAAACATTTACTCATTATATGGCCAGATGCAGACTGGTGAATAACAATCTGCTTGCACAGACTGGCATGATTTATGCAGAGTTAACAGAGAATCGGTTGACTAGCAACTAAGAACAAGCGGGGTGTTTATAGAGGCATATCACGATGCACACCTTGTCGCAGCTTAATACTGATGGGACTCATCAGCCAGGGACCCCAATGAGTTCAATTCCTGTCACTCATAATCATGAGGGTCTCTTTGCAGTGGACTAAACCGTGTGTGTATTGTAGGACTGAAAATTTTTTCAGCTTGTCTGATGAAGTCTGCTTTCACTAGATTCAGGTTGACAGGAGGAGCATATGGTGAAAATCCATTGAATCCATGGATCTGTCCTGCCCCTTGTCAAAAATACTAACAGCCAGTATAGTGATGTAGGGACTGCAGATCCCTTGATCTTAGTAGATGAACATCTGAGTGGCTCACTTCCTCTGCTTTGCTTTAAAGCCACCATTTTTACCTCAACTAAGCAGTTCTGTTTTGGACTCCAATCTGTACACAACTGTATTATTTATTATCAACTTTTTGCAGCCGGGTCCAAGTACATGGGAAGCTGCCCTAAACCTTTTTTGTGGCTATTTGACAACTTAAATTCTATTATTATTTTTGAATATGACTCACTGTTACAAAAATATACAATAAACAACATTGTGATAACAAATTCTTTGAAAAGTTATACAATTTTAAAATGTTCTGACCTTCAAACCAGCTAAGGAAATCTGAATGTAATGCCATGCGGACAAGTTCTTACGTGATAAGTCGAATTCACGCTTTGTGTCTCTTTTGTTCATTTTTGATTCTTTTATTTATGTTGATTATGTACTGTACATCATTCTTTATTTTCAGGATTGTCTTTGTATATCAGTTGACTTTGCTGTGCTCCGTGTGTTTTGTGGGTGGTTCCCTAAGAGGCGGGGCCACCTGCCAATCACTGCCAGGAGCTGCCCTCCTCTTCCACAGTTCCAGGCAGTTCATTTCAAACATATGCTAAAGAGTTAGTGAGTTTACTTGTTTCTTTGATTTTTTTTTGGATTTCTGGATTTTTGGACCTAATTGTTCTGCTTTGGACTCGATTTCTGAAATACTGTATTGAGACTTTGTTTTTGTTAGATTGCCTTAGTATTTTGGGCCATTCCTTTGCTTCTTGTGCTTCATTGTTCTTGAACAGTATTTTGTGAAAATAAACTTTTTATTTCTTAAAGATTGTTGGTTGAGGTTTGATGGTGATATCCCCCTCTAGTAGGCATTTTGTGGAATTACTTTTGGAACTTATTGGGATTTATGTGCTTTGGGGCCCCTGGTTCCTGTCAATAAGCTGTGGAAGCAAAGAACTAATCCAAGGTTGAGCACAGCAAGTTAGTTCTTTATTCCTATTTATAAATACAGAAATATCTGAGTGTACAGGCTTTTAAAAGATCTCTGATGTCTGCAGCAATTAGCTTTTTAGAGTATGGAAAAAAATCCACCCTTACACGAAGCAGAGCAACAGAAAAAGTTAAAAGTATCTAATGGCTAAGGTCATAATGAATGCAGAACAATAAGACAGTTCGGCTTCTCTCACATCTGCAAATAATTATAGCCTCCAAGGTCAATTGAACTTTTCAGCACATTTAGGTATGTAAGCCATTCCATCATTCAATGTGCCTTAGTACTGGGCAGGAAACATGGCAGACAAAAAGCAATGTCAAGCTTACATCCAAATTATTCACATATTCATAATGAGATCCCACAAAGCCAAAGCAGAAGATGTTTTACACATTGATGGTTATATAGTCCCAGCCTGTTTTCACTAATAAACACCTCTCACCCATTTTTTTTTATTTTCTAAACATATATGACGAACTTGAAAGTCACAAGATAACCTCCCCACAGCCCACACACACACACAGAGGACAGGCACTCTAACTTGTTACTGTGATTTCTTGCCGGGCTAAATACTCAAGCTGTCATCTTTAAGGGAAAGAAATGCATTATAAGCTCCTGATTTACTCAGAGCTGACGAGTTTGATGACAACCAGACCCTGGCCACTAATTCTTCACTTTAATATATTTACACTTAAAAAAATCATGCATCAAAAATACATTATGATTTATTTCTCAGAGAATATGGAATATTAAAGCATTACTATTCTTCTCCAACAGAAGGAAACTGCATCTGATCAGCCAGCACAAATAAACACTGACGTTATTTCAGTCTTCTGAAAATTAGATTAGAGTCTCAAAATTCTGGGGTTTCATTACATGATCCATTCCCTCCATACTCAGTGTCTCCGTTTTGTCAAAGTCCTGGTGTTTGTGATTCAGATGTCTGAATTCTGTCATTTTAATATGCGCTGTTAGGAGAGGTGATGGGTTATATCAGAGATTCAGGGGCAAATTCTGCTTGAGCTTGGTTATTTCTTGTTTTATTCTCCAGGGGAAGGCAGGTATGCTGCTTAGGTGATCCAGCATATACTGTGCCTATCGAAGGTATTCACCCCTTGGACGTTTTCACATTTCATTTTTTTGCAAAAATTAATCTTGGTAGATTTAACTTGGCTTTTTTGACATTGATCAACAGAAAAAGTATCTTTAATGTCAAAGTGAAAACAGATCCCTGCAAAGTGGTCTAAATTAATTACAAATATAAAACACATATATGTGTATGCTCATGGGAGACAACTTAAGAGCTTTGGTGATGGTAATTACCCATCAGACCTGGGGTTGGCGCTGTGTGCTAATGTCTTCTCTTCTTGTCCCTCTGCAGAATGGAAAACTGACAGCCACTCAATCACCAAAGTCACTTCCATTGTCCGTCCTCTATACTGTAAATACAGAATGAACATTTAGGAAAACAAGTGACGTCATTGATGGCAGCTGGAAGTGATGTCATCTTTAGGGAGCCGGGAATAATGTTGCTGGGAAAGGACTGGAGTGGAAAGTAAGATTTATTCTTCTGCTGGCCTGGCATTAGTACTTTGTTCCAGCCCCCCATCTCTTGATATTTCACTTAAAATTGGACCCTTATGCTGCTTCTTAAGCGCACGTGTGTGACAATATATAAATACTAGTGACTGGGAGCCCGATCAAATCGGGCTACAAATTCTACGTTTATGAAATCAATACTTTCTCTGCAAAGAATTATTTGTTTTTTTAAGTCCCTGAAATGATTTTATTCTAATATATAGATCTGAGAAAATCTGATTGATGGTATATTTGGCCATGTATTCACTAACAATATGGACCATGGCCTGGAGGCAGGGATATTTGTGCGCCCATGGATGCACAGGCTAATGCACTGTTGTACTTTCTGATATTTTCAAAGAAGTGCTTGGAGTTTGGGTCTAAATATGTCAACAGGTTCTTAAACCTGTCAGGGTATCTGTAAGGGTTAATTCAAACTCGACCTTAATGGCAGCAATTGTATTCTCCACCTTGCTTGTTCTCACAGGTGAAGTTGAATGAGTTGTAATGTTTGCACAGTTTGTCAAATGCGCCAGAGTTGGTGCTCCGGAACTTCATCCTCAATAATATCTGTGTGATTGCACATGGCAATGCCGTGCTGTTGAGCATTTTCACAGCACAAGGCATGGGCTGCTCTATGTCTTTCAACCCGTGGTGCATTTGCGGCTACTCGAGCTTATTCAGTCACTTGTGCATGGCTAGCACTATTTCTTTCAGTGTTAGTAGCATTCTGTAGCGCACGTTCTTTATCTGTCCTTTGTGTCCAATTTGCACGATTTCTTTCAGCATTAGTAGCATTTGTAGCCGCACGCTGCTTATCCGTTTGTTGTGTTTCTTGTGTACGTCTGGTCACATTAGCAAGTCTACATTCCTCATCAGTCACGTGACTTTGTTTCCTACGCATGCTTTCCGCAGCCGCTGCTGTTGTAGCTGCGTTGCGATCATCACTCATTTTAGATCTGAGATCGGCTAAAATTTAAACAATGACCGTTGTTAATACCCAGCCGTCATTACTCATGCTTCTAACTTGTATTGAGTCAAGGTGTTGATGCGAACACCATACATACAGGGTATTGTACCGAACACCATACATAAGGGGTATTGACGCAAGCACCATACATACGGGATATTGACGTGAATGCCATACATATGGATACTATCAAAGTATATGTAAGGATATATAAATATATATATATATATATATATATATATATATATATATATATATATATATATATATATACTGTGTGTGTGTGTGTGTGTGTGTGCGTGTGTGTGTGCGTGTGTGTGTGTGTATTGTAGTGTGTGGCCGGGGCTCTTGCCCGGCTGGGACTCCTCCACACTGGGAGGACCAGGGGAGCAAGTGTGGCTAGAGCATTACCTCCCCCGGGACGCTAGATGGCAACCCCCCTGGGTTGCAGCAGTGCCACATACTCCCGCAGAGTTGCATGGGAGTTGGAGTGTGGTGCAGCCCTGTTGGGATCCACAGGCGCCACCAGGGGGTGCTGCAGCAGGAACTGCTGAGCCCTTATGGGCAGTTCTTCCGCCACACCCTGGAAGTGCTGCAGGAAATGAGTAATCAAGTACCTGCAGCACTTCCAGGTGCATTATAAAAGGAGCCAGTAGCCACTACTCAGAGAGTCAGAGTCAGGAGGAGGAGCGACAAAGCTTGACCTGAGGAGTGGAGGAGGAGAAGGAAAGAGTAAAGGAAGGGATTCATTGTTTGTGCTGTGCTTGTGCCGGGACTGTGTTATGGTTGTGGGGAACAGGGAAGGCATTTCCCACAAGGGAAAAAAGAAAATAAAATCAAGAGTGTGCATTGAACTTGTGTCCTACGCGTGTCTGTGTTGGGTTCAGCTGGCAGTGCCAGCCTGGTGGACCACAAGTGGCATAGTCAGCAGGATACCTGGCCATCTGCAAGGCAGGGACCTGCTGCATTGTAAAGTCTTGTGACAGCCCAACACAACAGCGTGAGGCACGCACACAAGGAAGCATGGAAGCACGTGCTGAGGCCACATTTGAAAAAGAAAAGAAAAATTAAAAAAAAGGAGATGCTGAAGAGGCTCGTTAAGACACCGTTCCTACTCAATGGGAAAGAAAAGATCCAGGAGGACTCCTAATGGCAGCAGGTGCCGACACGCCCGCCATCGTGAACGAAGCGTGGATTGACGTGCTGCGGAGAGAGGCCACCTGGAAGGTGGAAGCTCCAGGAGACGGGGTCCGCAAAGAGGTAGGCGCTGGCCCCAGGGATGATTTGCCCTAGGAGTGTTTTACATCCATTTCGTATGCCTACCTCTTAGATGGCGACATACCAGATCCGCGTTGCTGGCCTAAGCACGCCGATCCATGGAAGAAAAAAATGATATTGAAAAGAAAAGTTCTTGGTTAAAGAAAGTTCTGTGCATGGTCATATAGGCATACTTTCAAATGTTCATATGTTCTTTAAAGATTGTAGAAACATCAGAAGATGATCAGAAAACTGTATGCTAATGTTCTGCTTGTAAACCAATTTAACAGTCCATGCTGCTAGAAGTGAGACTATTTCCTAACTGGCTTAATTAACAATCAGTTTTGCAGATATAGCTAAGAAAGTTCTATTTCATGTTAAGTTACAGGGTGTAAAAGGTTATACCATAATCTAAGTAACTATGAGACTTGAAATTGAAATTAGCAGATACTATGTGACTTTTACATGAACTTTCACTTAAATGCTCTTACATACTGTAGATGTTTGATATATAAACACACATGTGCAAACAAGTGGCAGCTTTAAGTTCCTGGGTATTCACATCACCGACTGCCCCTTCATGGACCATCAACACTGCTTGCTCATCAAAGGCTCTTTTTGGGATGAGAACCAAAACACTCATGAAGTTTTACTGCTGCACTAACTGGATGCATAATGGGTTTGTTTAGTAACCTGACATGCCAGGAATGCAAACTCCTTCAAAGGACTGTCTGTACAGCTTCTAACATCATCAGGGATGACCTTCTCAGCTTCATACCATCTACTCCACCAGATGTCTGAGGAGAGCTGAATCCATCATCTCTGATGACAGGCACTCACTCAGCTCATTCCCGGTTTTCACTTCAGCTTTCTGGGAAGCTTCAAGTACAGCTTCTTCTCCCAGGCCATAAGGTCACTCCCATGAGGTTTTAGGTTCCTGTTTATGTGCACCCTGATAATTCCAAAAGGAACCATTTAACAATATTTTAGCAAAAAAGCATGTGCTTTGATGATACAACTGATATGTGGATTATGTGACACAAGTAACGTGAGAATTTTTTTTTTCTTTTATATTGCGTGCTGTTGTGCAGCACTGGCCACTATTGGCTCCTACTGAGTCATAAACTGAGACGACGGATTGTGTCCTGGGGGATCTCCTCGCAGATCTAGACCAGGGCATCACTGAGCTCCTGGACAGTCTGAGGTGCAACCTGGCAGTGTCAGATGGACCGAAACATAATGTCACACCCAGAGGTGTTCTAATGGATTTAGGTCAGGCGAGAGTGGGGGGCCAGTCAATGGTATCAATTCCTTCGTCCTCCAGGAACTGCCTGCATACTCTCGCCACATGAGGCCGGGCATTGTTGTGCACCAGGAGGAACCCAGGACCCACTGTACTAGCATAGGGTCTGACAATGGGTCCAAGGATTTCATCCCGATACCTAATGGCAGTCAAGGTGCCATTGTCTAGCCTGTAGAGGTCTGTGTGTCCCTCCATGGATATGCTTCCTCAGACCATCACTGACCCACCACCAAACCGGTCATGCTGAATGATGTTACAGGCAGCATAACATTCTCCACGGCTTCTCCAGACCCTTTCATGTCTGTCACATATGCCAATCGAGCTCCACAGTGCTGGGCAGTGAGCACAGGGTCCACTAGAGGATGTCAGGCCCTCAGGCCACCCTCATGAAGTCTGTTTCTGATTGTTTGGTCAGAGACATTCACACCAGTGGCCTGCTGGAGGTAATTTTGTAGGCTCTGGCAGTGCTCATCCTGTTCCTCCTTGCCTAAAGGAGCAGATACCTGTCCTGCTGATGGGTTAAGGACCTTCTACTGCCCTGTCCAGCTCTCCTAGAGTAACTGCCTGTCTCCAGGAATCTCCTCCATGCCCTTGAGACTGTGCTGGGAGACACAGCAAACCTTCTGGCAATGGCATGTATTGATGTGCCATCCTGGAGAAGTTGGACTACCTGTGCTACTTGTGTAGGGTCCAGGTATCACCTCGTGCTACCAGTAGTGACACTGACTGTAGCCAAATGCAAAACTAGCGAAAGAACATATGAGGAGGGAAAAAAGTCAATGGCCTCCTTCCACCTGTTAAACCATTCCTGTTTTGGGGTCGTCTCATTGTTGTCCCTCTAGTGCACCTGTTGTTAACTTCATTAACACCAAAGCAGCTGAAACTGATTAACAATCCCCTCTGCTACTTAACTGACCAGATCAATAGCCCACAAGTTTCATTGATTTGATGCTATACTCGGATTAAAAAGTGTTCCTTTAATTTTTTTTGTCAGTATATAAAAAGCATTATTTTAACCCCTGTAAAGCTGTGCATATGAAATGATGTATCTCTGTGTTCAGAAAGCTTAAAATAAGAGGGGTAATCAATCAAGCTATAAGGTACAATATGTAGATGGGTGGTAAATTTGCTTAAGCACTGTGAGGAGCTTTTTCTCTGAATTTATTTCATGGTGTCTCTCAGGGTTCAGTTCTGGGGCAGCTGCTCATTTTAATATATAAATGATCTTCTTAAGAATATTAGCTACATGCTGGTTAAGTCTGCAGATGATGCTATAATAAGTGGAATAGCGGAAATTGAAGAAGAAGACAAACTATTTCTGGAGGATTAGGACAGAATACAGGCTTGAGCAAATTTAACATAAGTAAAGGTAAAACATTAAATGTAGGAATTCAAAATGTTAGATTTGAAAATACAATGGGAATTTTGAAAAGTAAACCATATGATAAGGACCCAAGAGTCACTATCAACATCCAGACCATGTGCAGAAGCAAATAAGAAGGCTAATAAAATGTTATGATACAAAGCCAAGGAAGGCTATGCTTAAGTTCCACTTTTCAGGCCTCATCTGGAGTACTAGAAGCAGTTTTAGTCTCCATATTACAGAAATGACAAAAATAATACAGTGCTAGAGATGCTGCAGAGAATAGTAACTAGGCCGATTCCGGGACTACAGGCTATGAGCTGCTCTAGGAAGAAGTACAGGAGTCAAACGTTTTAAGTGTAAGCAAACAGAAATTTAAAGGGGAAACAACTGAACTGCTGACAATTACAAAGGGACTTAAGATGGTGAATCCAAGCTATTACTTTAAAATAAATTCTTTAGTAGTAGGCACACGACTCTTTAAAATGCCAACCAGAATTCAACTCTCAATTTTCTTGGAAGTCGCTAACTGTAGATGTAACTCCTGGTGTCTTATATTGCACATCTTCTGTATGAATTGACTGTGAGGTGAAAAGGGAAGCAATGTGCCCATATAAATAGTAGGGGTACAAGATGTAATGATTGGTTGAACACACCTTAGTCTCTGCTACACTCCCAGCCTGAGGCCTAAAAAATACTCGGACAAGGCCAAGTCAATGTCAATTTATTGATATAGCACATTTAAAACAACATAGGAACGCTGTGGCCAAAGTGTTTTACAATAAAAGAAGAAAAAACATACAATTAACATAAACAGAATTAAAATAAATGAACATAAATAAAATAAATAATAAACAGAAGTAAGATTACATGATCACAATGAGGAAACCATCAGTATTACTGAAGATCACGGAAAGCAAGTGAATAGAAATGAGTCTTTAATCTTGTTTTGAACAGTTCAGTTGTAGACGACTCCTTTATGTGATGAGGTAAAGAGTTCCACAGGCGAGGAGCAGCAGCTGCAAAAGCCCTGTCCCCCTTAGTTTTACACTTGGTACAAGGGACAACAAGAGACAACTGACCAGAAGATCTAAGCACTCTAGATGGCTGGTGTAAAACACACAATTCAGATAAATAGGCAGGAGCAAGTCCATGTAAAGATTTAAAAACTAGCAACAAGATTTTAAAATCAATTTGAAAACTGACAGGCAGCCAGTGTGAAGAAGCTAATATTAGAGAAACAGAATCAGACTTTCTTGCCCCAACCAGAAAGCGAGCGTCAGCATTCTGGGCCAACTGTAACCCGCGTATCAGGGATTTGCTAATCCCAGAATACAGTGAGTTGCAGTAATCAAGGCGAGAAAAAATAAAAGCATGAGTAGCTTTCTCAAGATCCCTAGAAGATAAAAAAGGCTTGATCTTACCTAAAAGACGAAGCTGGAAAAAGCGACTCTTGGCTATAGAATTAATCTGTTTCTCACAAGAGAGGTTACTGTCAAAGATAACACCTAGATTGCGGACTTGAGGTTTGCAAAAGACAGAGAAAGAGCTGAGAAGTCCAAGACCAATTTGGGCTTTAGCTGATGGACCCGCTATAAGCACCTCCGTTTTATTTTGATTCAGATCAAGAAAATTATTAGCCATCCAGGATCTTAGTTCAAAAAGACAGTTGTGCAGTTGATTCATTACAGAGTTGCAGACAGGAATATAAACCTGTGTATCATCAGCATAGCAGTGAAAAGAAATGTTCAATTTCCTAAAAATAGCTCCAATAGGGTGAAAGTATAAAGAGAATAAAATAGGACCCAAAATGGATCCCTGAGGAACACCACATTTAAGAGGAGCAGTAGACGAAAAAGAGAAATTTAAAGTCATTGAAAAGTGTCTACCAATTTGATATTACCTGAACCAGTTAAGAGCAGCCCCTTTAAGCCCAACTAGATGTTCAAGCCGCAACAGCAATATCTCATGGTCAATAGTATCAAAGGCAGTGGACAGGTCAAGGAGGAGAAGGACTGCAGCACCTACTGAGTCAGTAATAATAGAGATATCATTGAATACTTTAAGGAGGGCCATCTCAACACCATGATAACGCCTAAAGCCAGATTGGTAGATCTCAGATAAATTATTGGAGTTAAGGCGATCAACCAATTGATTATAAATAATTCTTTCACATTATTTTAGCCAGAAATGACAATTGGGAAATCGGGCAAAAATTCTGCTTTTTTTAGACAGGGATACACCGCAGCATTTAAAAAAATGAGGGCACAACCCCCTCACTAATAGAACCATTGATAATGGCTAGTAAAGGTGGACCCAGAACATCAAAGGCTTCAACTAAGAGGCGTGGTGGTACAATATCAAGAGGACTGAGAGTAGGCTTAAGGGTGTCAATAGTACTTTTTAACTGTGAAAGTGAGACAAGATCAAAAGATTCCAAGACAATGCCCTGTTTAACAGTAGGAGGTTCATAGCCAGTTTGAACAATACCACAGCGGATTATATCAATTTTACTGACAAAGAATGAAAGAAACTGCTCACATGAAAGAACAGTACTATTTAATCCCATCACAAAATGAGGGTGAATGGCTGCATTAATTGAATTAAATAAGATCCTAGGATTCTTAGAATGATGGGATACTAAATCAGCGAAGAAATCATGTTTAGTTTTCTTAACTGCAACCTGGAAGTTGAATAGAGAAGTCCTAAAAATCTGTTTAGAAACAATCAGTTCATCTTTTTTCCAACGCTGTTCCGCAGTTCGACAGGTGCGGCGTAGCGGTCACGTGGTTTCATTTAGCCAGGGAGCAGGTCTTCCCTTATTACAGCGTATCTTGAGCAGAGCAATTGAGTCTAAAACCGTTTTACAAGAAGAATTAAATTCTAAAACAGAATCATCGATACCATCATATTGAACATATACATCAAGACTAGAGAATTTGGTTTTAAAACAGTACTCTGTTCACAGGTTTCCCAATCTTGTTTTTGACGTTGAGAAGACAGTAAATCATAAAATATAAAAAGGAAAGGTGAATATATTATGAAGAAACGTGAATACACATAAAATTTATAATAGAAAGTGCCTTCAAATATACAGTGAATTATTAAATAAGAAAAAAATATTTATATAAATGTTTTGTCTTGGTAGAGAAATATATTACTATGCTTTCCCCTTTTGTATTATTAATATGTAGCCTTTGTCAGAATGCCTCAAATCTCACAGACTTACCAATGTTTACAAGGTATAGTACCATCTATCTATCTATCTATCTATCTATCTATCTATCTATCTATCTATCTATCTATCTATCTATCTATCTATCTATCTATCTATCTATCTATCTATCTATCTATCATTTGTGGTCAGCTTCCTTCAGAACAGGCCGCATGCCTGTCTCAATATGGCTGCCGAGCTCTGCTCTTCATTGTGTTGTCCTTTTCAGTTCATGGTGTGAGATGGTATTTCATCAGTTTGGTAAGAGAGAGAGAGAGCTGGGTAAAGAAAGCAAATTTATAGGTTTTCTGTCCAACCCCTAGAGCCAACAGGGCGTCATGGTACTTAAAGGCTTTTGATACAAGACAGTTCCAAAACAGCCATACTTCAGACCAATGGGGGGACAGACTACCTTCACACCTGCCCTCCAAACCATGTGTTAAGGTAAAGCTTGGCAGTTAGGCAGCCTGGATTTCCTGAGGGGGATGACTGAGAGACTTCAGCAGAAAAATATTAGCCAAACTTGTTTGAGGCACTTCCCCCAACCCTGTTGTAAAATTACAAAGAGACTCATTCTTAAAAGGGGGGAAGGGGTTCTTAAACCAACAAACCATTGCTGTTATTATCAGTAATGTAACACTAATAATCCATTGCTTTGTCTAAGTTACAAATAAAGACATACAAAATATTTATCAACTTGTATGCAATATTTCACATCACAACAATATATAAAAAGAATTTCCCTCCCTTTGTGCAATCAGCACATAAACACTATGCACGATTCATACAACACATATTCTCCCAAATCAGCATTACACACAATACCAAAAAATACCATAAACCAAACAATGGCAGAGTGACTGGGAAGATGGTACAAAATGCTGAAGCCTGACTAATTCTGGAAGTAAAATGAATACAAAATGATTGACAGTAATGATGGCACTAACCCCAAATAAATAATACTGAGCAAAACCAGAAAAATCTCACCAATCGGAGTCCCAGTGGATGCAAATTCTTTTCCAGGTTAAAACCAAAGAAAATGGCCAACTGTGGCCCTGGTCCTGGTAGCGGTCATCAAAAGCTGTTGTAGTGTGTGTGATCGGGATGGAAGAAATTGTGGGAAGAAAACAAGATGGAGAGGCAACTGAGGTTTAAGGCTTGGGTATCATTCAAAGAAGTAATTTCTTGTTCTTTTTTTAGGTAAAAATAAAGATCCCAATTATAATGAAATTGTGAAAAATGTAATAGTGAAGGTTAAAGAACTGGGTTGCATTATGAGTCTGAAAGTTCACTTCTTGAAATCACATGTGGAAGTCTTCTTTGAAAATCTTGAAGTGGTGATGGAACAGAAGGGTGAAAGATTTCATAAGGATATCACGGACATAGAAAGAAGGTACAAGGGATGTTGGGATATCAGTGTGATGGTGGACTTCTGCTGAATGATTTCTAGTGACGTACCATAAAAAGTGGACAATCGACAGGCCACCAAATGAAAACATGAAGAAGCGACAAAGTCTAGAGAAGTTATATGTAAGTCAATGAATATGTTGTTATTGTTTTCCATCCATACAGTATATACAGTCAATATGACTAAATATTTTCATGTTCAATTGATTTAGAACAGTGTTATATATCTGAATACATTGTGTAAATTGTTACATTTAAACTACATTTCTTTTCAATTTTGTAACCAAATGTTACATAGTGGAAACATTCTAATTATATTTTATTGTTTTAATTAGTGCAAATAAAAATACCTATTCACAATTCAAACATTTTTATGAGTTTAATTTTGCAGACTGGTGTTATGGATTATTTGCTGGTAACTATAGCTGTCATCTGCCAGTCCACATTCTTTTAGAGTGTGAATTCACTTTCAGAGCAATCGTACATAGAGGGGTTACCATCCATTCAGCTCTCATTCATACCTAACCCATTTCAGAGCCAATTTAGTGTCACCAATGCAGGAACTACAGTGAGGATTTCTTCTACATTAGTGGAGCTGCACTCTGCCACCATTCTGTCCAGGCAGTGAGAATAATTATTCCAAAAAATAGAAAAAAAATATACATAGTAAGAAACCAATTGTTAATTACTATAACCTATTCAACCGTGAACAATAGAAATCATTTCAAATATACACTGAAATTAAAAGCCTTCTGCTACTGTTATCACAATAAACTTTTAATTGCTAAAGGAAGATACCACTCCAATATCCCACCGTTATTGCTTCACTTCATTCTTGGTAATGTGATGTAGTGTTTAGCAGTCTTGTTAAACACTACAGCTCCACAGACTCACATATTCAACTCCTGATCTGTCCACTATTACATGGAGTTTGAATATTCCACATGTGTCAGGTGTTTCTGGGTATTCCAGCTTTCTCCTGCTCCCAAAGAGGCGTATGACAGTTTCACTGATAACCCCAAACTGGCCAAGAATGGATGTGTGCAAGGTTAATCCCCACTTTATGTCCAAGGCCGAAAAGATAAGCTGGGCAACTCAGTAATAGAAAAGATCCATTCAGAGAGAGAAAAACATTCATTAGTGTTGAAGTCTGAAATTCAAAGATTGGCACTAAAGTCAAGAAATGATGTCCTGCATTTAATCAAAGGGATATAAAGACAAACTAACCATGTTCTAAACAAGCCCCTGTTGATTTCTTTCACTAAATAAATGCACGGTGGAAGCAATCAAGCCAAGAACAAATTGGTAGGCACCCTGCTTTTTAGGATTGACTGAATGGGGGCTTCTGTCATTCATCTGTATCAGGGATTTTTTCTTTATTAAATAATAAAATGAAGCTCTGGATAATTCGAAAGTTCCTTTATTTCGACCAATGAAACTTGAGAGTTCCCAAGCACATTAGTCCCCCAAATGTCTAAAAATGCTCACTGTGGGGGATTTACCATCAAACGCCGGCTGGTAATAAGGATCATCACAGGAGCTTAATAAAATAAAATGATTTATTTCTCACAAGAATGCTCTGAACAAAAAAACAAGATCTATGGAACAAAAAAGGGCAAAAAGGAGTTGAATGGAAATGAAGGCAATACAGAATCCAGAAACAAAAGTCAAAATCAGCATGAAATCAAAAATTCAATAATCACAATAAATACAAAAAGTCAAAACCATTTAATTTGCCTCTCCCAAGTACATTTGAATGAACTGCAGGGGACTGTTGGTTGCTCCCACGTATGTAGGGTTGTGGGAAGTGCCTGGCGGTGATTGGTAGGTGGCTCAGCCTCTTGTAGAAACCACCCACAAAATACAAGGCACATGATATGTGCATAGGGAATAGAGCTGATAATAAACAAAAGTAACAATAACATGAGTCAAATACCCAAAATTGTATAAAAAAAGGCAATATAAGAAATTAAATCTCAGGCACGGCCAGAATCCTGGCTGAAATATAACATTATAATTCTTCATCCTATGACACGCGGGTTCATCAGTATAGAACTGTTAGTTAAGGTTGCTTCCTCTTTCAAAATTTTGTTATAGCAATCCATCTTAGTCAGTTCTGCTGAATTCCAGAGTATGATCTTTGCAGCGAAGAATCTACATTTTAACTTAAAGTAAAACGTTAATATTAAAGTAAAACATTTCTCCCTCACCTGCCAGGGGAATGTGGAACCCTTCTCCATTTCTGCCTTCTTGCTTAAATAAGCCCCACCTTTAGCCCCCACCCTAGGGCCTAGACTATTATGTGCACCATAACTGACTTCTCACTGTCTCTCCCATGTAGTGGGAGTTCCAGGGATTCTGAGGGACCCTGGCAAAAAAACTCCATATCACCCTCACCTGAATAGCGACATGGTAAAATTTATTAGCATCATTTTAGTGCAAATATCAAATTAATAAGATCAACAGGGAGTATTTAATAAACACAAATCTTTGAAAAACAGATTATATACAGTAAATAAAGTACCACAAATACATTCAGCATTTGTACAGAAACATAGAAAAACAATAATAATGGAATAAAGTAAAGTTTAAAAATCTAAATAAGTGAATAATAAGGAAAATTCAAGTAAATGTAAGGTACACATGGTAACAAAGAATAAATAAAAACTGCACATTATAATATTTAAAAAATAAATGAAAAAGTACACCTAATAGAAATGAAAAAACAAAAAACGGCCTGTAAAGGTTGACGTGTCCTAGGGGCACAGGATGTATTGTTATTTAGGCTGTAATGGTATGGTTTGCCAACATTCACATTGTACTCTGCTTCCTTAATAGTTTTGAGTATATTATCAGAAATATCTAATTAAATGTGTAACTCAACTCCTGCCTGTTCCTTTACTCTGAGGTTTAGATAAAGAAGGGAATTGAGGAGGAAGCGCTGAACTGAAGTAGTGCACCTGAACACAGAGGGATAAGTGTATGGGATTTGAGGCATTTTGGTAAAGTCTGCCCAGTAAAGAATATAAAGAGGAAAACGGTCACCATAGGTCTCTATTTGACAAAACAACAGGTATTACTGTAACTTTCCATTCGCTGTTAGTGAACTGTGGCTACAGCAATGCCGCCACAATGTCTTCCAGATCCAAAGACCTTTGAGCATTGTGCACTATTAAAGTTAAAAGTTGGGCTGAAATGCTGACATGTAAATGCTCTTCATATTTTTGATACCAGCTGATGACATTTTCAGTTAATAAAAAGTAACATTCATCACGAACACTGACACTCTTGAAACACGGATTGGGGCCCCCCTTAGCGGAGTTTCTGACTGTGTTGTTGTAGTGGGTTGATGTTTCTGTCTAGCTATCTACCTACAGTCTAAGATCAGTCCATTGTCACACCAGATATATATTGGTGAACTTTAAGAACATTCCATTAACATGTTATCTTATAGGGGGGTAAAACAGAATCTTCCATTATCTATTGTCGCACACGTCTACATGGGAAGCAGTGTAAGAGCTTAGCTGAGGGTAAGCAACAGAGACTGCAGTTGATGAACAGCACTAATGCCTTTTCTCCCTTTTCCACAGACCTTCAGAAGTGAAGACCACTTAAAAAAACTCCACCCACTTCTGGCTCCAGACCACACCCCTCTACTAACCTCACTTCCCTTCCTATTCCCACCTCTTCCAGCCAAGAAAGTATAAAAATGAACCCACCACTCATCAGATTAGTCTCATATGACTCAGTCTTTTTTTGATTAATCAAGATCATATTGTGTTGGTATTGACAATGTATTGTAATTGTTCCCTTCTGTTGTTTACACTATGTATCTATGTTAAGCCTACATTCCATTCAGATTAAGCAAAATTTATGTAAATTTGCCATTACAATTAACTTAAAGGTTTGGTGCGTACGTTAAAGAAGTCACTTTCAGGTTAATAAGTGATTCAAAGTTGCATGCAGGTGAGTGTGTTTGTGTGCTCTGCGGTGGACTGGCATCCCTTCCTGTTTTGGCTCCTGTCTTGTGACTGCTGCTTTAAGGAGAGACTTGGATATGCGTGTCATAGTGACGTCGTGATCAGTTGGCTGTAATTATTGTGTATAGTACTGCAGCATGCACGTCCATGCATATCCTGTGACGTCAAGTGTGGCACCACACCTGTGCCAGCTGTGAGAGGCACTTGAAGCCTTCCCATGATTGCAAAAACTCATGGGCCTTGTTAGATGTGTTGAGTGAGATCAAGTTTAATCTTTGAAGGCTTAGGGATGCGTTGAATTTTCATGTGACAGCAGACAAAACTTTCAATTTATATAAATAGATTGAATACAGCAGGCAAGGTTGCTTACCTTTTAATCATCTAGACAAGTGCTGCTTTAATCATTGATCTGATACTGGATGAGAGAATAAAACCTTGAACAATAAGCAACCCCCAAGAACCATCTGCACATGAGGCTTTAAATTGAAACTTGGCTGTTGTATAAATAATCTCAATGTCTAACAAGAAAAAAATTATGAAAAGTACCCATTTTGCTATGACATCACAAGTTTCATTTAAAAATGTTTTCTTTCAAACAAACAGGAACATCGAAAGTTGTTAATGAATTTCATTACCAAAGTCGGATGAGTCTTGAGCACATTGGTACCCAGCTGAGGCTTAAATGAAAGCCAGGCAGACCTAAGTGCTCAGCGCCTGCTCTCATAAATTACCTTGCAACCTGTTAGCAGAAGACAGATATTAAAAGCTGAGGGGCCACGATGGTTAGCGACGGAGCACGCAGTGGGGTGGCCCACTTAAACATTGATTTTTTTCTCTTTCTTCTCATTGCTGCTGGGCGTAAGGATAATCTCTAGAACTCCTTGTCTGGATGGTCTGATTTAAAAAATGATCAATTTGCACCTACTGCAAACACTGCCATCTCAATCTAAATCTCATAGGTCACTTTCTCACATGGAGTATATTCTTCACACTGGAAATATAAAATGCCTACCATCTGAAATACATAATTTTTAGATCACAATCCACTTTATTCTCTGCAGTAAATTGGCCTTTTTTTTTTTAGAAGACATGTGCACACTTTTGGTTTGAGACTTCCCAGTGAAGAGTTTATGATGCAGACACAGCGAGATTCAAGAAGTCCTGCACTATTAGCTCCATTAGAAACTGCCACAATATGTTTCATTTATTGAAGAGAGTTCTTGAAGCAGGGGCGTCTCGAGACACAAAATGTTACGCCGATCAGAACATTGATGTGGAGCACCTTTAGCTTTCCATCAGCCGATGAAACTCGAAGAGAGCTGCTGTGTTTAGTTAACAGCGCTTAATTTTGAAAAAAAAAAACACTTAAGAAACACAATTTCAGATCCTGCTGACCGGTAGTGTAGGTACCGACCTGGTAAGATAACCCTGTTTTAAAGAAATCCATCCATCCATCCATCCATCCATTTTCCAACCCGCTGAATCCAAACACAGGGTCACGGGGGTCTGCTGGAGCCAATCCCAGCCAACACAGGGCACAAGGCAGGAAACAATCCTGGGCAGGGTGCCAACCCACCGCAGTTTAAAGAAATCCAGACAGTCCTAATGCAATAAATAAAATAGATGTGGAGAAACGTTTTAATCGTTTGCCAACCTTGTGCTGCCCAGCAAAAGCGTAACTGCACAGCATTTTGAACTGCTCCCACACTGTCTCAGAGTGCTGCTTTCAAATCACGTAGCGTATGCTGTTTGAAGGTTTACTGCTTGTTATTATGACTTTTTCTTATGATTCTATACCAGCTCTCCTCATGTCTCCAAGTTCAGGGACCTCGTGTCTGAGAGCTCCTATTAAGCCTGACCTTTAAACACTTTCTGGTACCCTCTGAAAATGCTTTTGTTTTCTGGGTGTTAGGATTGGTATGTCAATTAATTTTTTATACCTTCTTTTAAGTCTATTTTGCTTATTCATTGTTGAGCACTTAAAGTGTTTTAGGTTGCACAATTCAATTCTGACATTGTTTTCTAATAGCTAAGAAACATTTGTGGTCTTTTTTGACACCATCTTGATTTTCATGCACGGTGGCGCAGTGGTAGCGCTGCTGCCTCGCAGTTAGGAGATCCAGGTTCGCTTCCCGGGTCCACCCTGCGTGGAGTTTGCATGTTCTCCCCGTGTCTGCGTGGGTTTCCTCCGGGCGCTCCGGTTTCCTCCCACTGTCCAAAGACATGCTGGTTAGGTGGATTGGTGATTCTAAATTGGCCCTAGTGTGTGCTTGGTGTGTGGGTGTGTTTGTGTGTGTCCTGCAGTGGGTTGGCACCCTGCCCGGGATTGGTTCCCTGCCTTGCGCCCTGTGTTGGCTGGGATTGGCTCCAGCAGACCCCCGTGACCCTGTGTTCGGATTCAGCGGGTTGGAAAATGGATGGATGGATGGATAGCACCATTGATTTCATTGAGAAGAGGCTATCAACTTATGTCATGTTGTTCACAATCTGATTTTCAAGCGGTCCTGAATTTTTCCGTAGGGTTACCATTCGGGAAATGAGACATTGTACTGAGCAAGATACAACCAGGGCAGGGCCACATAATTAGGACAAACAAATCTGAACAAGATTAGAGTCGTCATTTTTGAAAACTTGTGTTTTCACTCATCCACACTGGAATGTCGAGCCAGCATTTTCAGAAGCATACAGCTCCTCAAAGTGTTTTCAGAAGTCTCTGTTTTTAAGGGTTAAAAACGGCAATTTAGTCTTGACGAAAGGTGAAAACGGAGACTAATATCTGCATTTTTAAATGAAAAAATTGCTGTGTGGATGAGGACTTAAAGAATCGAATGCATTGTTGTTTCAATTTAGGCACTTTAGAGCCAAAGTATTGACAATGTTGGTGGGTGGTTGCGAGGCACACAAGTTGTTTCAAACTGTATTGCAGTATTTTGGAGAACGTCGATTTCCAGAAGGTTCAGTAAAGATTAAACACAAAACGAAACAGACCAGGCGCCAACAAGCACTGATGTGTTAATTATTCAGTTTCCCAAAGCACACATACTGTACATTGCTGCATTGCCTACTAGCAGACCCACTTGTCACAAAGAAGTTCACTACGGCGACACAAATGCACCTCTTGCCAGTTCAATTTTGAGGAATAATGCTTGCTCACCGCTGTACTAAATTTACCAGTAAACACTCATGTGATGCAATATTATAATTTTGACTTTTATTTTTGACCAACATTTTGTTCTGAGTTTGAATGTATTTTTGTTTGCTGATCATTTTTTTTTCCTACCAGTGATTTCAGCTTGGCTCAATTCAGACAAGTTTCCCTTTTCTCCCATAATGAAGCTCTGCTTCACTGTAGTTCTTTCAGTTTTTCTGATCCAACCTGTTGGAAAAAAAAACACAAGGGTTGCCATTGCCAGACATCTAACAACTCTGCCCTTATTTTTAGTGAACCACTTTTGGACAATGTAAAGGACACCAGGACTGAGCTCCCTCAAATTTAGTTTCTTCAGGCACACAAAAATCTGTCAATAATATACAGTAGGGTCTCTAGCATGACTTAAAGGAGTACTCCACCCAAAAATTTACATTACATTTAACATCTGTTACTTAGCAAACATTTGAATGGGAGATCCGCCTCGGTGCCCTCGATCAATTCCCATCTTCCTTCAAAAGCTTGATAACCCAGTGGTGACTGGGTTATGTCAAGTGTAATGCAAGCATCTTGTTACAATATACTGTAAGTTCATGAAATTCCCTATCACTCTGATTCTATACTTATCTTACTAATTATTGTGTTGTTGACAGTATAAGTCTTAGAGACAGAAACATCTAGAAATCCATTAACTCATAGCACTGAAACCAAATTTAGGGTCACAGGGAGCCAAAGTCTGTCCCAGAAGAACTGAGCACAAACCATGAACCAGACCTGGATGGGACATCACACTCTCACACTCTCACACATCGCTGACTCTCTCACAACACCAAATTAGGGTCATCAATCAACCTATTGTGGGAAGCAGCCCGGACACAGATAGACGGACATCGTTTAAAGTCCAACACACGTTTTTTTACAATACAAAACACGCAAACCCAGTGCCCCACAAGTCCAGGCCAACACACACTGCCTTTCCTCTCTTCAGGCCGCCTCTTTCCTCTCCCAGACCTCGTCCTCTTCCAGCCCTGAATGAAGGGAGGTGGCCCCTTTTATTGTCCCCCGGATGTGCTCTGGCAATCTTCCACTGATACGTCCCAGTCAGTGGCGTACCTAAATAAGGGGGCGGCGGAATTTTCCTCTGCCCCGGGCAGCTGACACCCACGCTACGCTACTGGCCCCAGTGTGGCGGAAGTGCCGGCTGCATCCCCGGAAGCACTCCCGGTGTCCCTGCTCCTCTTCCCCCCAGCACTTCCTGGTGTGGCGGAAGTGCTGAGGTCCAGGGCTCTCCAGGCATTGGGGCACCCCCTGGCGGTGACCACAGGCCCCTACAGGGTTGAGCTTCTAAGCTCTGTACCTGTGGTCCCCACAGCAACCAGGGCAGTCGCCCCCTCATGGTCTGGAGGAAGCATGACGCCTCCTCTGGTCCTCTTGGGCGTCCCAGCTGGGTACCACACTATATTCTATATCTTTGGGATGTAGGATGAAACCATATATGGGAAGGAAAACCCACACATACCCATAGTGACCTGGCATCATAGAGCAGCACTAGTTACTGCTCCATTCAGAATAGAAATAGTATTGTAAAGCTGACAGCATCTAACAGTGTTGTCCTGTCAAAGTTACGTTCATTGCATTATTAAGCAGAGTTGGCAGAAGACCCTGCAACAGTCACTTTTTAATATGTGTCAGATTTGTAAACATGGTGGTGGTACAGTGGTTGGTTGCATGGCAGCTCTAGAGGACTAGATAGAAACCCTGACCTGGTCACTGACTCTGTTGATTTTGCCTTTTCTCACCATATCTTTGTGGATTTCCATCTGGGTATTTTGGGTTATTCTCTCATGTTGTAAAGATTCACAGGATAGCTTAACTGGTGACATTAAATGGGCCAAGTATGGGTGAGTGTGAGTGGACTGACAACACAGTTGGGGATAGTTCTTGTCTTACACCCAATGAAATTAGAATAGACCCCAGTTCCCTGTGATCGTGAACAACGGAAATTTGTAAACTGTGTAAAAAATTTGCTGTGGGCATCGAAGTGAAAGGGAACTATATACTGTAAAAAGAAATTGAATTGAATTGATTGCTTGATTGGTTACAGTTAATGTATAAACAGACAACAGCTAATCTACCATTCCTTTCTGCAGTTTTTAAAACTCCAGGAAGCAATTACTGCTGTGCTCTGAATAAAAGGGTGCGACAAATGTTATTGATTTTGGAGGATCTTGTGTACTTCATATGATGTTCTTCATTTTCTTTAAATGCAGTGTGCCTAACTTAACAAGTAAAACATGCCTGGTGCAATATTAAAAAAATTTATACAATTTGGAATGGCATGTGACGAAATCCATTGGCTGCTAAACAAAAATATCCTCCTCTAGGTGGTAAAGTAGGAAAGTAGGAAAAACTGAATTGCTAAAATAAGAGTGTGCTGTATACCGTAAATTGTGTCTAAAAAGTGCTTGGCAGGATCACCACAAACCCTGACAGGCTTCTATTATTAAAGTGAAGGATAACATGCAGTCCAGTGAGACTTTTGGTATCATCACTATTTAAAATACGGAAAATTCATCCATTAATTGACTACTGAGCCTGCGTAATCAATTGTTTTAAAATTGATCCTTCTGCATACTGTACACATTATTGTCATGCCTCAAGGACTTCATTTTTGGCTTTAATGGGATTTTGGGCACTTTCAGGTTCACAGTGCTTTGTTTGTGCCTTCGGGCACTTTGTGGATGGAAAAAGTTTTATTTTTATAGAGATTTTAGATTTCCTCCCCGAGTGGGTATTTATGGATGTGGTGAGAGAGGACATGCATATGCATGATGAATGTGACAGAGCAAGATGCAGAAGACAGGAAGATATGGAACAAGATGATCCGCTGTGGCAACCCCTAATGGGAGCAGGCGAAAGAAGGAGTGGGTATTTTCAGAAGTTCTTGTGGGACTTACATGCTTTTGGAATTCTAGTTCACAACAACAATACGTGGACAGACCTTAGAATATGAAAAAAAAATCCTTCTCACTCCCATTCCAAAACTTGGACGAAAAGCTGTCTTACCCTGCAAAACAGGTCTAAAAATGTTAGTATACAGAAGTCGCCCTGCAGCTCTGATCTCTTCTTTGCCTAAACTGGACTGTGTAATGGACAGCCGGGTCCCATGCCCGGCAGGAACGCCCCTGCTGCATCTGTTCCGGGGGAGCAGCCATGGACAGTTCAATACCTCCCCTGGGACGCTTGGTGGCAGCCTCCCTGGCAGACGATGATTCCCCAACCCGGCGCATGGCTCCATGGGAGATGGAGTCCTCCACAGCCTGGTTGGGGGCTCGGATGGCCGCTAGGGGGAGCTGCATGGAGTCAGCCTGGCTTCAGTCCCACCCGGAAGTGCAATTAGGACCAGGTGGTCAAGCACCTGGAATGCTTCCGGGTGGGATATAAAAAGGGCCAGCCACCACCACTCAGGAGAGCCAGAGTCGGGAGGAGGAGGACTAAGCCTGAGGAGAAGTGGTGGTGCCAGAAGGATTGTTGTAGAGATTGTGAATGTTTTTTGGGACTGTTTTGGGCTGGTGGGACACGGAGAAGGCGTGCCCCATGGCTGAAGACAAATAAAAAAGTGTTTTATTTAAGTACGTGCCTCTGCCTCAGTCTGTGCCAGGTCGGGTGCTATATAGCGCCTTTCACAACTGTCACCTGACAAGCACATAGACTGGCTTTTACCCTGGGACAAAATATCACCTGACCAGAGCCTAACACTTTACCTACTCACACATCCAGCCTGGACCACACACCCTGAAGCCCTCAACATCTTCATTCACCTACTGTCAGTGCCCTTGACACACCAGTCACCCTTTCTCCAGCACTGCAATTCAAAAACCTCACGGTTGCAAAGTTTGTGGCAGGCATGCCTTTTCATTTGAGGCCCCATCAAATAGATACAACCGTCATACCATCCACTCCAAACATAACAATGTGCACTCGCAGGACATATCTGTAAATACAAGAGCTCATTTTTCATTCTCTTAAACTCACTGAGCCCTCCAGCTGGGTTGTGGTAAAGTTCTTTTAAAATGTTATTTTGTTAGGTGTTTCCTCACAATTATAGACAAGGTATGACGCAAAGAAATATGAGACTGTGCCTGCAACTCTTTTTTTAACAAACTGAAAAAATTAACTGCTATCATTTTCAAAACAGTTACCTTCTGAGTTGACACACTGCTGCATGAGATGCTGCCAATATTCAAAACAATTCTGCAGATCATTTTTGGAAAGGCTGTTGAGGATCTACGTCATTTTTGCTTTTACATTTTCTACCAACAAAAAATGGGTTCCTTTGAGCACCGACTTGTGAAATTCAAAAATGTGTGCATGAGACATGCATTCTTCACCATAAGCCTCAGTCAACAATTGAAAAGTTTCTGTCGTGGATTGCTTCAGTTGCACAAGAAACCTGATGTTAACTTGCTGTTCGCTATTGCACTCTGACATTTTACCAAATGAGAGTAAGAAAGCATTTCTATTTGAACAGGCATCTACTTGTACTGAGTGAAGCAATTGAGTTAAGCATTTTCTCACCGTGACAAGTTAGACATATTCTAGAACTATCTCTTTGTTCCTTAGCTATAGGGTTAGTCTTGTTTTTTAAATTTCGAACCTCATACATAGAATAAGATGATCTAATGTTCAGATAGAAAATGTAGGCCATAAATAGAGAGTTGGATGTAGCAGCTATGTGTTATGATTTAGGGTTATGCCAAAAGGAAAGACAATGTGAGCCTGCATTAATGACTAGTGGGAAGCTTAATGTTTTGTTTTTCTTTTTTTAACATATTATCATAAATAAAAACCATTCAAGGTGAAGCAAAATTAGGAAGATTAACTCAGAAGCAAAAATGCAAAGGCCAAACAATGTAAAGAGCCAAAAGAGAAAATATAAAGAAGGCTAAACAATACAAAACAAAATACTAAATGTGATTAAGAGGAAAAGGCTAGGCATTACAAAAGACTAAAATGTTATTATGAAAAAAAGCAAGACATACAACAGGCCAAAATACCGAATAGTATAGTGAAGAAAAGGCCAAAACATACAATAGGCCAGAAGAGAACAAAACTAATAAATATAAGGTTAACCATAACCAAAAAGCCAAGAAAAAAAAAATGCTATAATTATCAAAAATCCAAAGTGAACTGTGGTATGTGCATCCAATGAGTACATTGATCATGAAAATGATGGGCATTTACTGATAGCGAACCCTATGGCAGGGGTCTAGAATCACTAACCAGAAATCAGAAATGTTAAATGGTAGGAGAAACTTTTGTAAACTGGACGAATCAAAATTCAAATTTGAAGACTAATTGACTCAGAAACCTAAAACTGATAACTTGAGTTAAATATTTCAGTCTCCCTTTCCTTCAGGAGTCTATTATAAACCAGTTTTAAAAGTCTGTAAACATTTTATTAACAATTCTATTAACTATAATGCATTAGTTTCAAACATGTTATTTTATGTCATCTTTCATATTTTAATAAGATTAGATTTTTGTAAGTCTGTTAGAAACTGCTTATAATGGACACCTTAAGGAGAGTGCTGCCCATGTTTATTTTACAGAATATGAAGTCATTTTCTTTTTATTGGGCTTAAAAATCATACGAATGCTAACAGCAGCACGGCATTCTTAAATATCCTGGCCTCTACTAAGTCACTAATTGAGAGACATGCATTGGCGGCCTCGTAACAGGAAGGCATCCCTAGAAACTAATGTGATGCCAGTGTTGAATCACATCATCAGTGATGTGACAAAAAGAACATGAAAGAAAAAAAAAGAAAAAAAACATGATAAAAGTGAGCACACAAGAAGATATAAGCCCTGATACTGATAATATTGGGATTGTTCCGTTTTAATTTAAATGGTAATGTTTATTTTTTATTTTTTGAAGTGTAACACAGTCTGCTTTTGCCATAATAGTCAGTGTTTTGCATATATACTGCTTGGACTGCGGTTCCATTTCCAAGTGGAGTGCCTTATATTTAGGTTTACATGATTTTACTTTCATGTTGGTTTCTTCCCATAAGGCTGATTCACCCATCTTAACTGGTGCTGATGAGTCCTCCCTTCTGGCCACTACTCTTGCAGGGATATACTTAAGCTACCAATGCCTCCAAAGTAAAAACATCAGAAAATGAATGGATTATTTGTAGAGCATACAGAATACATCTGCATCAGCCACAAGGGTTCCTTTCATTTTATGAAAACTGTTTTAAGCTACATTCATATTACCAGGATTATGTGACAGTCTAGTGATCCTCGGAGCTATGTTGTCAGGAGCTACATGCTCCTGGTAGGGTTTCCCAAGGCAAACAGGTCTGAGGTGAAGATCCAGACTAACTCAATCCTGAGACCCCACATGGATTTAAATCAAGGATCGGCATTCCTCTTGCCCGGGAAAAGGGTACCCGGGGCCCCACCCTGGAGCCAGGCCTGGGGGAGGGGCTCGCTAGTGAGCCTGGACCTTTGACCAAGGAGCCCAGCCGGGCTCAGCCCGAAGGAGCAACGTGGTTCCGCTGTCTTGTGGGCCCACCACCTGCAAGACAGGCCATAGGAGTCGGGTGCCAATGTGATATGGGTGTTGACCAAAGGCGGGAGCCCTGGCGTTCTGACCCTTGGTTACCAAAACTGGCTCTTGGGACATGGAATGTTACCTCTCTGGTGGGGAAGGAGCCTGAACTGGTGCGAGAGGTTGAGAGGTACTGGCTAGATATAGTCGGGCTCACCTCTATGCACGGTCTGGGCTCTGGAACCATTCCTCTTGAGAGTGGCTGGACTTTGTTCCACTCTGGAGTTACTGTGGGTGAAAGGCGTCGGGCAGGAGTGGGCTTGCTTCTGGCCTCCTGGCTTGAGGCCTGCACGTTGGGGTTCTCCCCGTTGGACGAGAGGGTTGCTTCCCTGCGCTTTTGAGTTAGGGGAAGGACTCTGACTGTTGCTTGCACTTATGCGCCGGACAGCAGTTCAGAATACCCAGCCTTCTTGGAGCCCCTGGAGGAAGCGTTGCGAAGCACAGTTCTTGGGGACTCTATCGTCCTGCGGGGAGACTTAAACGCTCATGTCGGCAACAACAGTGAAACCTGGAGAGGTGTGATTGGGAGGAACGGCCTTCCCAATCTAAATTCGAGTGGTGCTCAGTTGTTGGACTTCTGTGCTGGCCATGGATTGTCCATAACGAACACCATGTTCAAGCATAAGGGTGTCCATAAGTGCACTTGGCGCCAGGATGCCCGAGGTTGCAGCTTGATGATCGACTTTGTAATTGTGTCATTGGATATGCGACCTTATGTCTTGGACACTCGGGTGAAGAGAGGGGCTGAGCTGTCAACTGATCACCACTTGGTGGTAAGTTGGATCAGATGATGGGAGAGGCTGCCGGACAGACCAGGCAGACCCAAACGTATAGTGAGGGTCTGCTGGGAATGTCTGGCAGAGGAACTGGTCAGAAAGATCTTTAACTGCCACCTCCAGCAGAACTTCAATCTCATTCCGAGGGAGGCGAAGGACATTGAGTCAGAATGGCCCATGTTCCGAGCCTCCATTGTCGAAGCAGCAGAATGGAGCTGTGGCCGCAAGGTTGTCGGTGCCTCTCGTGGTGGCAATCCACGAACCCGGTGGTGGACACCTAAGGTTCGAGAGGCCGTCAAGCTGAAGAAAGAGTCCTTTTGGGTCTGGTTCACCTGTGGGACCCCAGAGGCAGCTGAGGGGTATCGGCGGGCCAAGCGTGTGGCGGCATTGGCTGTTGCAGAGGCAAAAACTCGGGCATGGGAGGAGTTTGGGGAAGCCGTGGAAAACAACTTTCGGTTGGCACCGAGAAGGTTCTGGAAAACCGTCAAGCACCTCAGGAGGGGAAAGCGGTGCTCCACCAACACTGTGTACAGTGGAGATGGGGCCATGCTGACTTCAACAGCAGACGTTATTGACCGGTGGAAGGAATACTTTGAGGATTTTCTCAAACCCACCAGCATGTCTTCCTTAGAGGAAGCAGAGCTGGAGGACTCCGGGGGGGCCCGTCCATATCAGGAGCCGAGGTTACCAAGGTAGTTAAAAAGCTCTGAGGTGGCGGGGCCCCTGGGGTGGACAAGGTCCACCCTGGGTTCCTCAAGGCTCTGGATGTTGTGGGGCTGTCCTGGTTAACACGTCTCTGCAGCATCACATGGACATCGGGGGCAGTGCCTCTGGATTGGCAAACTGGGGGGTTGGTCCCCCTTTTTAAGAAGGGTAACCGGAGGATGTGCTCCAACTATAAGGGGATCACACTCCTCAGCCTCCCCGGTAAGGTCTATTCAGGGGTGCTGAAGAAGAGAGTTTGGTCAATAGTTGAATCTCAGATTCAAGAGGAAATTTCGGATTCGGTCCCGGCTGTGGAACACTGGACCAGCTCTACACCCTGGCCAGGATCCTGGAGGTGGCATGGGAGTTTGCCCAACCAGTCCACATGTGTTTTGTGGATTTGGAGAAGGCATTCAACTGTGTCCCTTGACGCATCCTGTGGGGTGTGCTCCAACAGTACGGGGTACAAGGCTTGTTGTTACGAGCCATCCAGTCCCTGTACAGGAGGAGCAGGAGCTTGGTCCGCATTGTTGGTGTTATAATATGTTTTGTTATTAAGTTTAATGTCACTGTTCTCTGTGCCCACTGTTATGGACTCATTCATACAGGCAGACCAAGTATGGTACGCAGGGGCTCAGCATCAGCATTTAGAATTGCCGAGCCAAGCATGGGACTAGAGAGCCAAAGACACCTGGAGAATTGAATAGTCAGCCTAAAGACAGACTAGTATATTTCTCTATTTTGTCAGCACAAAAATCCTCTTTCCTTGTTGGGAGAATGAGAACTGCATGTAGGCATTGTGCTATTCTTGTATTTTTGAAGGTGGGGTTTGAGTCCTTTCCTGTCCTTGTTTGGATCCAGAAAAAGAGCCTGCACGTGGAGTAACCAGTATATAAGGATGGACCTACGGCCAATACACTTTGAAGCTAACGGGCGGAAGATTATGTTCTCCGTCCGGCAAATCCTTTCAGCGTGGTGACGAAAGATGGCAGACTGCATTGGTCAAGACCCCCACATGCTTGATAGAGTCTGTCATAAGCTTCCCGTTTGTAATACCGCGTGAAACCGTCAGTAAAGTGAGCTAAATTATCCTTTTACTTCTCTTGTAATCTTGTAAACGTCATATTGCATGCTGGGGGGGATAATACCTTTTTAATTTATAGTTATTTAAATTCAGGTTAATTAAAACGCCGCAATGGAAAAGAACACATTTCCAGAGAGCTAATGCCTCTTAAGGAAACAGTCGGTAATAAGTCGAACTTGTTTCCTGTTGAGGTTGGACTCTGCCAGGGCTGCCCTTTGTCACCGATTCTGTTCATAAGTGTTATGGACAGAATTTCTAGGCGCAGCCAAAGAATGGAGGGGGTCTGGTTCGGTGACCTCAGAATTTTGTCTCTGTTATTTGCTATTTGGTTCTGTTGGCTTCATCGGACAGTGACCTCTAGCTCTCACTGAAGCAGTTCGCAGCCGAGTGTGAAGCGGCAGGGATGAGAGTCAGCACCTCTAAATCCGAGGCCATGGTTCTATGTCGAAAAAGGGTGGAATGCTCTCTCCGGGTTGGGAACACATTACTGCCTCAAGTGGAGGAGTTCAAGTATCTCGGGTCTTGTTCACGAGTGAGGGAAGAATGGAGAAGGAGGATGACAGATGGATCGGTGCGGCATCCACAGAAATGCGGTCTCTGCAACGGTCCGTCGTGGTAAAGAGAGAGCTGAGCCAAAAGGCGAGGCTGTCGATTTACCAGTCGATCTACGTTCCTACCCTCACCTATGGCCACAAGCTTTGGGTAGTAACCAAAAGAGCAAGATCGCGGATACAAGCGGCTGAAATGAGTTTTCTCCACAGGGTGGCTGGATTTTCCCTAAGAGATAGGGTGAGGAGTTTAGTTATCTGGGAGAGACTCAGAGTAGAGTCGCTGCTCTTCCACATTGAGAGGAGCCAGTTGAGGTGGTTCGGGCATCTGGTCAGGATGCCCCCTGGACACCTCCCACTGGGAGAAGGCCACGGGGCAGACCCAGGACACGCTGGAGGGATTATATCTCCCGGCTGGCCTGGGAACGCCTCGGGGTCCCCTTAGAGGAGCTGGAGGAGGTGGCCGGGGAGAGGGAGGTCTAAGCTTCCCTGCTTAGGCTGCTGTCCCCATGACCTGACTTCGAATAAGCAGTGGACAATGGATGGATGGATGGATGGATGTAATAATTCTTGCAGCAGCATTTTAGATTAACTGGAAGCTGTATTAAGAACAATTTGAACATCCAGTGAACACCGCATTGCAGTAGTTAATCCTACTAGAAATAAATGCATGAATGAATTTCTCAGAATCCTGCTTAATTAGAAAAGGCCTTAATTTCCCAACATTTTTAAGATGGAAGAAACATGATTTAGACAACTTTGCAATGTCTTAAAATGAGTCAAAAATAACTCCTACATTGCGGGCTGATTCAGGTGAATCCAACTGGTGACAGTTAATGATGACAAAATATTGTTACAATCAGTGTCATTCCCTCCAATAATTAACATCTCTGTTTTATCAGTGTATAAAGACAAGTAGTTCTCACCCATCCACTCCTTTAATTCACTAATACAACTAATTAAAGACAACATCGGAGAAACTTCATTTGGTCTAAAAGAAAGGTAACTGGGTGTCACCTGCATACGAGTGAAAATTAACATTATGCATTCTAACAATAGACCCAGTGGAAGCATGTAAAGTGAAAACAGTAAGGTCCCAGTACTGAGCCGTGTGGGTCCCGATATCTCACTTTTGTGTGTAATGACGGAGTACTGTCAGCACATTTCTGTACGTATTGGAATCGATTTAATAAACAAGGACTAAACCAAGCGAGCACACTGCCTGTAAGCCCAACATCATTTTCCAGCCTGTGCAGTAAAATAGAATGGTCAAAGGTGTCAAACGCTGTGCTTAAGTCTAACAACATAATTACAGTGGAGTTTATCAGAATGTTGTTTACAACATGCATTAGTGCCATTTCTGTACTATGATCAGTGTGGAAACCAGACTGGAATTTCTGAAATACATTGTAATGCATAAGGTTATAGTTATTAAGTATGTGGGTCTAGGTCTGACTTTTTAAGTAATGGTTTGATGACTGACACTTTTAGTGCATCAGGTACTGTGCCATGCAACAATGAACTATTACTGTAATAATTTTAAGAACAGGCGCTGCAAGAACATTGATTGCACTTTTTATTAATTTTGTTGGCACTGGGTCTAAAGAACAAGTAGTAGGTTTAATTTTAGAAATTAAAGTTAAGACTTCCTGCTCAGTTACAGGATTAAAATTTCTAAAGTATTGAATGCAATGTGAGACAGGGTCTGCCAAGCAAGTATGCTGTTTGCACTGTGATGCTGAGATCTGGGATCTTATATTTTTAATTTTCTCATTAAAGAAGTTCATAAAGTCTGTTCTGCTAATATTTGTTGGTATTTTGCACTGTGGATCTGAATTCCCTTTTTTTAAATTACGCACTGTTCTAAACAGTACCCAAGGATTTTTATTATTTTATTATTTATTATTTTAGAATAGTAATCTGAACGAGCGTTAAAGAGAGTTTTTTTATATTTTTTAACACTCTCTGTCCATGCAATTTGAAAGACATGCAGCTTTGTTGTTCTCCATCTGCGCTCCAGTTTTCGACACTCTAATTTAAGAGCTTGAGTGTTTTCATTAAACCAGGAAGAGTTTCAATGTGCTTTGATCACTTTTGTTTTAAGAGGAGCCACTGCATCCAAAGCCTCTCTCAAGGTCACATTATAAAGTGATATTAGCTGATCTAAATTGTTTTCTTTGTTTACATTTGATCTTAACTGATCTAAATGGTTTTCCAAAATTACACGTGACTTACTCAAAGTATCTATAAATTTTGAAGCAGAACTATAGTTTAGATGTCACATTGTCTTTGTTTTAATCTGTGAGTGTATTGGTAAGGAAAGATCCAATCAAACGTAATTAAGTAGGGATCAGAAATAACTTCATGTAATGTAAATTTACATGTATATTCTGAATTTCAACTTTGTATGTTATAATTAAATCTAATGTGTGGATATGATTATGAGTTGGATCTTTGACAATCTGACAAAATCCTACTGAATTTAACAAATAAGTAAAACATTTGCTAAAAGTGTCTGTTTCCACATCAATGTGCACATTAAAATTCCCCCATCATTAATACATGATCATAATTTATAGCCATATCAGATAATAGGCTGCCAAATTCAATGTGAATACAGCCTTACTCCATGAAAAGATGGACTCTTTTCCCCAAAAACAGAGCCGTTGAAAGTCTTCCATCACTCAGCTCAATGGAGAGTCAACCAGTTGTATGCCTTCATAGGTCATTGGAATTAATTTAAGAATTTCTATAACATATCTAATATCTTAATTGGCATGGTTGGTCCTAAATTGATAGTCATGTTATAATGTTATTTTCAGAAAGGTATGTTTCTATCATAGTACCTCTGAAAAATGTTTCTATAGCTATGCATTTTAATAAAGCAGACTCCAAGAATGTGTTCTTTGGGGTAAGGCTGTGGGTTTTATGACATACAGAGTGTGTATTTCCTCTCTCTTTGCATTTCTTGGCAGCAAATGGAACTAGCGTTAACTCCTGTGAAGGTTTTATAGCAACACATTGTCTCATTTGGAAGAGATTTGATCTCTGACTAACTTTACATTTTCTGGATATAAAAAGGATAAGTTTGGGCTAAGTTTGGGTTGTGAGGGACCATCCGGCATCCCTACTGGGATGGATCCTGCTACCTTGCTTGGCCAGGAGACCATGGCAAAGGAATGTCAGCAAAGTAGTAGTGATATTCCCCTTCCATGCCAGGGCATGGACACAGAAAGATGCTGTGGCAGCAGATACACTGGTGTTGGCATCCCAGCAACCACTCTGGTTGGGCTTGGGTACTTGAAAGGTCAGGACAGTAGGTGACTGCCTGCTATGGGCAGAGCATCCCTCCATGCACTGGGTGGCAGCATCCCATCTGGTGAGCCCCAATATGGATGCTCACTGGACAGCATGGGAGTTGAGGTCCCAGGGGTCTTCCCTGCTGGGTTTTGTGGGGGCTGCCAGATGGAGCTGTAGGACACTGACGGCTCAAGGACCGTTGGGGTTCTATCTGGCCTAGAAGTGCTTCCTGCAGGCAATATATTAAAATAAAGGATTTGAGGCCATATAAACAATGCGTACGCACAAAAATGTTGCGTACGCCTGTTTCCATACTCACATTGTGATGTATAAAAACTAAACTTGGCATAGAGCCACGCACATTTTCACACCAGCCTTAACTTATGTGTACGCAAGTTTTCAGCTTGGTTTTGCAAACTGACAGGACCCAGCATCACAGCGTGCAACTGTTCCTGCGTGGTTTCCCTTTATTTTTAAGATTCACATCCCTGATGCAGCTTTATCAAATACAGTGAAATTAACCTCATATTGTTTATTTCTTTAAGGCATCTGATTGTAATCAAACTATAACAATATAATGGTGCACGAAATTGCCAAACTATTCCAAATACTATGGCTGCTTTAGCATTATTAATCTCTGTGCATCACTCGGAGTATTTTAATCTACTGTATCTGAGTGTGGAATCACAGCACTACAGCAGCTGATCGGAAAGAGGATTATCGGAATACAGCATCAAGTACACGCTGCTTTAGCTATGCACACAGTCTGTTTGAACTGTTCCCTTACGGCAAACGCTTTAGAGCCATTCCTGTCAGGACCTGGTGGTTCAGAAGTAGTTTCATCGAGCTCTAAACACACTCAATCAGTCCATCAAATGCTCCCGGTAGAACTGTTTGTACTTATAAGTACAATTACCTCACTTTAAACTTGCAGTACAGTTGTAATGTTGCACAACCTGAACCACTTATGCTTACATATTGTATATTTTTCATTGTTTTTTTTATCATATTATTATTATTGTTGTTGTTATTTTATCATTTTATAGGAAAATAAGTTTATGGAGGATTTGCATATTGAATCTCATTGTACCATACAATTACAATAAAGGAATTCAATTCAATTCAGAGAGTGTGTATTTACATATGATGATGACTGACTTCTAAATCAATTTAGATGTCCAAGTGCTGTCTTCTTGGAATTCTTGATATCATTTTTAAGATGAAATGCAGTAAAGTATGTATATTAAATTATAGAGATACATTTTTAACTTCATTGTGGTAGGTAGCAATGAGCTGGCACCCCGTTCAGGGATTGTTTCTGCCTCACTCTGTATGCTTGCTGGGACTGGCGCGACCCTGGATGGAGCCAAAATGGAAAAATTAAATATGCACTACGAAGATATTTCAATGTTCCATAAAATATGGTTTTACATTTAAAGAACTTATTGTGTGGCGATTGGTTACTTGAAGAAAGAAAAGGAAGGACAGGAATTGGGGGTTAGTAATTTTGAAAGAGACAGTAATGCTGCAATAAATTTTTTCATCAAGGGTCGCACACGGCGCAGCAAGCATCTTGCGGGAGGCAGGAACAATCTTTGGATGGGGTGCCAGCACATTACTACCACTGTGCCACTGTGCACTCATGTTTAATACATGCTTTAATTCCTATCATCTTGAAAATGATGATTTATTAACACTTATTATTTAAATTGTTCAGAGAGCTGTAATATCATGAATGCAATGTATGCTGTGTCCTGTCGGTGTAAGAGAAAGCCCGTTTAAGAGCAAGTAGTGATTCACACACAGAGTACATAGATGAACACAAAGCACATTAAATGCTTCATATTCTATTTTAGTTACAATGAGATTTGAGAAACTAGAAAATTAAATAATTTTAAGATTAAGTTTACGACATTCTACTTTAATGACAAAACAAACTATGAGACTGAAGTGGACATTTTGACCTTTTTTTTAACTTTGTCCCAATTTTTTTTTCTATTATCTATACCCTAATACACTTCCATATGAAACTCAGACAGTGGGCAACGACTAGCCTTTTTACGGCGACTTTGATATCTGATCACTTCTTTTTTATTTTGGGCAGTGTGTGACTTTCTGAACTTGAACTTTCAAGTTTCTCCGTCACTCTGTCACTTGATCAACTTCCTTTTGTTGTTTGTACCACTACTTAAACCAACAAATAGTACATTTTTCCTTGCGTCCACTTGGTACCGCTGAAATTCTTCGGTTTCCTCATGCTTTTGCCATTTTCTTTTCACAGAACACTATCTATGTTGATTTGCATATTAAAATATACAAAATTCTGGGAGGAGTCAGGGTGGGGCGGCAGGTGCATGCACTATCGTTTCCTTTCACGCTGACCAGGATATATGTAGCAGAAGTCCGTGGAAGTTGGCGTACGGATGGTTTTGTGCATCTGAATTTTTTTGTGCGTATGCACATATCCACTTTTGTCCATACGCCATTTTTTAGTGTGAATTCTACCCATGCCGTTATGCATGAGCACCCTGGAGTTTAAAGACAGCCCTCCATTTGGCCCAGGGATTTGGGGTCGGGAGAAGAAGGGGAACAATTGACTGGAAGGACTTGGGGAATTAATAATAGAAAGACAACAAATGCAATTGTGCATGGGGTTTAGGGCTCATTAGCACCCCCTAGAGGCCACAGGGTGTACAAAAGGAATATAAGTAATACTGTCTTCCAGAATGCATGTAATAATCCTTGCTTTGACGGTTTTATAAATTTATTAATTTTTGTTGCTCTATATAATCTTTACTTGCTATTAACAAATAGTCAGTTATTGTACTGATTATATGCCAGCTATCATTGTAATTATTCTGAAACAGTACAGCCCCTTTTACTGTGGACACATGCTGGCACTCAGCCTCTGAGGTTCGCAGTCCGAATATTCCCATTTGGTGAGTATTCTTTAATAGGTAGGCTTTGAATTTAAAGTAATGAACGTTAAGATAAACTGCTTAGGTTCTGAGGTTTTATTCTGAAACACATGCTAAGAAACTGCACTTAGCCTCTGAGGTTACATGTTATTTATTTAGCACACCCTAAGAAAGCTCTTTAGCCATTGAGGTTTTATTATAAAGCACACGCTACTTAAACAGTGTTTAACATCTGGGGCTACTTATGAAAAGGCAACAATTAGCCATAGTTATATTCCTTTCTAGGGGTATATGACCTAATGTAAGTCAAGCTAACTCATATATTACAATAACGTATAACTAATTCATATTCAATTGACTAAAATCACTAATTTAAATTCAGATTAATGGCCCATGCTCCTATTCTGTCATTGGTTAGGAGACGTGAAGCTGAGTTAATTGAAACTAAATATCTATTGTCACACACATGCGAATGGGACGTGGTTAAAGTGCTTGAATGAGGGTAAATCCGAGCCAGACCGGGATTGGGCAGAGTGCACTGACTCTTTTTCTCGCTTTTCTGCAGACTGATCACGGGAAATTACGCCTGCCCCTGATGACGTCAATTCTGGTTCTAACCCCTTTGACGTCACTTCCGGGTCTGAGCCTATGGATGAAGACCCTTCCAGTTCTGGCACCTCTGATGTAATTTCCTATACTGGAATTTAAAAGCCGCCACCTTTCCCCTATCCCCTCAGTTCTGTTTTGGACTCCAATTTGTGCACATCAGTGCTATCACTTTAGTCAATTTTGCAGCCAGGAAACAATATACGGGTGGCTGCCCCAAACCATGCTATGCCTCTTTGTCAAGTTTGTGGCACTATATAAACTCACAACCATATAAAAACATCTACCCAGGCTGAGAATTGACCAGTTCCTTTGGTAAATTGGCACATTGTTTAACACTCCTATCTTGCAATTTTCGAGTTCTGAGTTTAAAAACCATGCTAGTCACTGTTTGCATGGATCTTGTGTATCTTTTCATGTTTGAATTGGTTATTTTCAAGGTATTTTAGTTTTCCTCCACCACCAAAAAGACATATCTTTCAGGCTAACTTGCAACTCCAAATTGACTTGAGGTAATTGACTGGCATCCCATCTAGAGTTGGACCCTGCCTTCTACTCAGTGCTTTCAGAATGGACCCCACTCCCATAGTGACCCTATGATAGACTTATTAGGATCAGAAAAGTAGGAAACAATTATTGATTGCTAAAAAAATAATTTATGCATTATGGGACATACAGATGAGTAAGAAGTTCACTTGTATTCTGTACATGCGACCATACATTTGAACTTAAACTTGGTCAAATTTTTAGCCTCATACCCCAAAGAAATGGCAGAGATAATACAGGTAAGGTGTAATTTTAAATATTAGTACATTCATTCAGTGCATACTATGTGTATGTCTGTTTTATGCCCATCGTCGCCCCCTGACTTCCCTTCATTATACCATTTCTCTTAGTTCTGCTTCTTTGGATGCTAATTCATTTTTTTTTACTTAAATGCTAACATTTCCAGCACGTAACAGATGCCCTTAGGTATTTATTTTGTGTTGGTTCAATCAGCTCATCCGTTGGACTTTGTGGAACCTCTTCTGCATTGATTCAATTAATGCTTCTCTTTTGATGCATCTTTTCACATAAATCAGCAACGGTTTTGAAAGAGAATGTGATGTCACATATCCATTAATATATGAAAAGTGATGAGCATCCATACTGAAAGCACAGAAAGAAGTGAAAAATTTGAAAGGATTAATTGGGCTGAGGGGGAATTGTTCCGGCTTGTAAAGCTCTTAGGGGCTTGTTTAAAAGCAAAGGCCAAACATGTTTCTTATGGATTTCCATACATCGTAAGTAATTGCCAGAAAAAAGCAACCTCTTCTGTTCTTAAGCCTTCCCAAAAACTTTAATTTAATTCTTCAATTTCCTTAATTTACTTAACGCAAAGCCTGTGGATTTTCATTAGCATCACATTTCATCTGTACTGCTGCTTTCCCAAGTGGAGCCGAAGTTCATTAGACAGGCCACAATTAAAATGTACGTCATTTACTTCATCACACTTTGTCACATACCCCATATGTGATGGTTCTCTGTGCACTTTAATAACACATCAATACAAGTTTTATCTAGAAAAAAGGATAAAGAGTATGGTGTGTGCAATGCCACAAGGCAAATAGAAAGAATTATGAAGAAACACAAAGAAAAGTCAGTGGCTTTAAATACAAAAACTGGATTTATTCATTCCTTTGTCTCCCTCTTTGAGGATTAAGGCTGAGCTAGCAGAATATCATTTACCTAGAGAGGAGAATCTGTACTGTTTCTAACACTCCACTGCAAAGATAAGGTACATTATAGAGATGGCATTGATGATAGCTCTCAATTTCTCCAGTTCCTGAACCCCATTACTGGGCAACTAGGACCAGGGGCCTCATGTATAAATGGTGCGTACACACAAAAATGTTGTGTACGCCTGTTTCCACGCTCACATCGCGATGTATAAAAACAAAACTTTGCATAAAGCTACGCACATTCTCACGCCAGCTCAAACAATTGTATACGCAAGCTTTCGGATCGGTTTTGCAAACTGGCGGCACCCAGCATCAAAGCAGTGCTACTGTTCCTGTGTGGTTTCCCATTCTTTTTTAGATTTGCATTCCCTGACGCGGCTTTATCAAATACACTGAAATTAACCACATATCATTTATAAATTTAAGCCATCTGATTGTAATCATCCTGTCACAATATAATGGTCCACAGAATGGCCATACTATTCCATTGCTTTAGCATTGTTACTTTCAGTGAACCATTTGCTGCCTCAGCTATGCGCACAGTCTATTTGAATTTCTCCCATTTGGCAAATGCTTCAGAGCCTTTTCTGCACGAACCTCACAGTTCAGAAACAGTTTCATCCCAAGAGCTATAAACGCACTCAATCAGTCCATCAAGTGATCCTAGTAGAACTGTTTGTACTTATAAATGCAATTACCTCACTGTAAACTTGCACTACAGTTATAATATTGCACAACCTGAGCCATTTTATGAACCATTTGCACTATCTGCACAATATATGTACATGTACTGTATATTGTACTTGTAAGAGCCATTTTCATAGTTATATAAGATTCATAAATATTTTACTAGATGACAAAGCATAATCAATGGGAGGTTCCTATAACCACCATAAGTTGAGTAAAATGGGTATATTCTAGCTATTTCTATCTGCTCTGACTAAACCTTATTCTCAGTTAGTGACCAGCCTTGCCATGTGTAAGGTGTAGAAGGCATATGGTTTTAAACCGTGCCTACGCACGTGCCAATGGGCCTGCGGGCCTTTTGAGTGTGTAAAGTAACTCGTAAAACAGCACTTATTTAAGTGCAGAACTGTACGCTTATAGTGTACAGAAGAAGAAGCTAAGAATCTTTAAGTAAAGAAGAAGAAGTAAAGAACTTTTAAGTACAGAAATAATTAAAGTTTCTCAAGAAAAGCTAAGTTTAGAGAAGATACATTTTTCCTTTTTTTTGCCTTTTATTCTACGTGTGTAACTATTTTTTCCTTTATTCTTGTGTGGATTATTTGCTTTTAACTTTCACTAAATATTTTTAAAATAAACTTTTGGAATGAGAGATTTCTTTCGACACGCGTTTTACCCATGCTTGATCTCGCCTTATACTTCGGCAGCTACAATGCTTATGCTTTCATATTGTGTATTTTTCATTGTTTTTATTGTATTATTATTATTATTATTATTATTATATCATTTTATAGGAAAATAAGTTTATGGAGGATCTACATATTGAATTGCATTGTACCATACAATAACAATAAAGGAATTCAATTCAATTCAATAGAAGAGAGCACGTATTTACGGATGATGACGACAGGCTTCTAAGTCGATTTTCATTTCAAAGAGCTATCTTCATGGAGCTCTTGATATCATTTTTAAGATGAAATAGATTAAAGTATGTATATTACGTTATACAGATAAATTGTTAACTTCATTTAAATAATGTATACTGTTAGTAATTAAACGTGTGGGCACAGTGGCGCAGTGGTAGCAATGAGCTGGTGCTCTGTTCAGGGATTGTTCCTGCCTCATGTTGTATGCTTGCTGGGACTGACGTGACCCTAGATGGACAGATGGATGGAATGATTAAACATGCACTACGAAGATATTTAAAAAAAAGTTTTGAAGAATCGGTCTTCTAAGCTTACAGATGGCTTGACATTTATTTCTGAACTTATTGTGTGGAGGTTGGTTACTTGGAGAAAGACAAGGAAGGACAGGAATTGGGGTTAGTACGTTTGAAAGAGACAGTACTGCTACAATAAATTATTTCATCGAGGGTCACGCATATCCCAGAAAATATCTTGTGGGAACCAGGAACAATCTCTGGACGGTTGACAGCTCATTTCTAGCACGACGCCATCGTGCCCCCTTGTTTAATACATGATTTCATTCAGTCATTTTACATGAACATGATATCAAGTATACATCTTAGTATTTAAATTGTTCAGAGAGCTGTGCTATCATGAATGTAATGTATTCTGTGTCTTGTTGGCAGAAGAAAGAGCCCACATAGAAAAACACATACCGTACAATTCAAAGCATATAATGTACTACTTTATTTACGATGGGCTCTGAGAAACTCTAGTAAATTAAACATTGATTTTAAGATTAAGTTTACGACATTCTACTTTAATGACAAACTAAACTATGAGATTGAAGTGGACATTTTGCCCTTTTTTCAGTTGTGTCTTTATTTTTTTTCTTTTCTCCCTAATATGCTTCCATATGACACTCAGACGGTGGGCAACGACTTGCCTTTTTACTGCGACTTTGATATCTGATTACTTCTTTTGTATTTCGATTACTGGCCAACTTTCAGAACTTGAACTTTCGAGTTTCTCCGCACTCTGCATCACTTGATCAACTTCCTTTTGTTGTTTAAATACAATACAATACAATACAGTTTATTTTTGTATAGCCCAAAATCACACAAGAAGTGCTGCAATGGGCTTTAACAGGCCCTGCCTCTTGACAGCCCCCCAGCCTTGACTCTCTAAGAAGACAAGGAAAAACTCCCAAAAAAATCTAGTAGGGAAAAATGGAAGAAACCTTGGGAGAGGCAGTTCAAAAATGAGACCCCTTTCCAGTTAGGTTGGGCATGCAGTGAGTGTCAAAAGAAGGGGGTCAATACAATACAATGCAGTACACAGAACAGAACAATTTCTCAATATAGTAAGAAAGAAAAAATATAAATTTTAGAAGTACAGAGCAGAATTTAACAGTAGATGATATTTCCCATAATAAGATTTGGATTTGTGTAGAGTACTGGAGACCTCATCCTTCAAGCTGCCTCCCCCATTTGGCCATTCCACGGCTGAAACAGTGCTGGGCCAGCCAATCCGATGAAAGGACCCCTCTTTCCCACGATTCCTGCGATCCTCCATCTGGGATGACTTTTCCTTAGGCAGGCAAAACAACTTGGCAGGTGGGCCATGGCACCAAGTGCCACATTTGAGTACTGAGAAGAAAAACAGAATAAGTGAGGGTTAGTATACAATTATAACTGTCATGTTACTTATGTTTAAGTGCTAATGACTAACAACAGAGATGCAGTCTGTACAGTTAATCAGCAGCTCTAGTCAGGATATGCTAAACTGAAGTAGTGAGTCTTCAGCCGTGATTTAAAAGCATATCTTATAGTAGCAGGCAGACCATTCCACAGTTTAGGGGCCCTGTAACTAAAAGCTCGACCTCCCACTGTTATTTTATTAATCCTTGGAATCATAAGCAGACCGGCATCTTGAGATCTTAATGTGCGCTCAGGTTTGTAAGTCATGATAAGTTCAGACAAGTAAGCCAGACCTCGACCATTTAATGCTTTATATGTTAAAAGAAGGATTTTGAAATCTGCCCTAAACTTAACTGGGAGCCAGTATAAGGATTTAAGAACTGGAGTTATGTGTTCGTATTTTCTTGTTCTTGTAATAATTCTTGCAGCCGCATTTTGGATTAACTGGAGGCTGTGTAAAGAACAGTTTGAACATCAAGTGAACACCTCATTGCAGTAGTCAATCCTACTAGAGATAAAAACATGAATTAGTTTCTCAGAATCCTGTTTATTTTAAAAGCGCCTTAATTTCCTAACATTTTTAAGATGGAAGAAACATGTTTTGGACAACTTTGTAATATGCGCTTTAAATGACATGCTAGAGTCAAAGATAACTCCTAGATTGCGGGCTGATTCAGTAAAATTGACTGGGATTCCAACTGAGTTAAATGATGACAAAATATTGTTGTGATCAGCATCATTCCCTCCAACAATTAACATCTCTGTTTTATCTGTATTTAAAGACAAGTAGTTCTCATTCATCCACTCCTTTAATTCGCTAACACAACTAATTAAAGACAACATTGGAGAAACTTCATTTGATTTAAATGAAAGGTATAACTGGGTGTCATCTGCATACGAGTGAAAATTAACATTATGTTTCCTAATGAGAGATCCCAGTGGAAGCATGTACAGTGAAAACAGTAAAGGTCCCAGTACTGAGCCCTGCGGGACACCATATTGAACTTCTGTGTATAATGATGGAGTACTGTCAGCACATTTCTGTACATATTGGAATCGATTTGTTAAGTAAGAACTAAACCAAGCGAGCACAGTGCCTGTAAGCCCAACATCATTTTCTAGCCTGTGCAGTAAAATAGAATGGTCGATGGTGTCAAATGCTGCACTTAAGTCCAACAACATAATTACAGTGGAGTTTCCTTCATCAGAGGATATCAGAATGTCATTTACAACCCGTGTTACTGCTTAAGCCAACAAATAGTACATTTTTCTTTGCCTCCACTTCACATTCACTGAAATTCTTTATTTCACATGCTTTTCCCATTGCCTTTTAACCGAACACTGAATGAAAAGGGCTATTTATATTGATTTGCTTATTAAAATATGCAAAATTCTGGGAGGAGTCAGGGTGGTGTGGCAGGCGCGTGCATGAGCTTTACTTTTCACACTGACCGGGATTTATGTAGTGGAAGTTCATGGAAGTAGGCTTACGCATGGTTTTGTGCATATGCACATTTCCACTTTTGTCCATACGCCATGTTTTAGTGTGAATTCTACATATGGTGTTATGCATGAGGCCTCAGGAGTCTCTCTTTGGCACCCTTAGGGTCAAAGTAGGACCTAGGAATGTGAGTCCTTTACAGAAAGACATAGTGTACACTTACTGAGTAAATTATTAGGAGCACCTGTACACCTGCTTATCTGTGGAATTATCTAATCACCCAATCATGTGGATGCAGGGTAATGTATAAAATCCTGAAGTCACAAGTCAGGAGCTTCAGTTAATGCTTACATCAAACACCAGAATGGGGAAAAAATGTAATTTCAGTGATTTTTGCTGTGGCATAATTGGTGGAGCCAGACCGGCTGGTTTGAGTATTGCTGAAACTGCTGATCTCCTGGGATTTACATGCACAACAGTCTCTGGAGTTTACTTAGAATGGTGCAAAAAACAATAAAACATTCAGCGAGTGGCAGTTCTTCAGACGGAAATGTCATGTTGATGTGAAAGGTCAGTGGAGAATGACCAGACTTGTTTGAGCTGACAGAAAAGCTATTCAGATCACCACTCTGTACAACTGAGAATGCACAACACATCATACCTTGAGGCAGATTGGCTACAGCAACAGAAGACCATGCCGAGTTCCAGTCCTGCTTGCCCAAAACAAAAAGCTGAGGCTGCAGTGGGCACAGGTTCACCAAAAGTGGACAGTTGAAGACTGGAAAAATGTAACCTGGTCTGATGAATCTTAATTTCTGTTGAGGCACACAGATGGTAGGGTTAGAATTTGGCACCAACAGCAGGAACCCATGCACCCAACCTGTTTTGTGTCAACAGTCCAGGCTGCTGGTGGTGGCAGTATTGGCGTGGTGAATTGTTTTTTGTTTGCATACTTTGCACCCATCAGTACTGATCAATTATTGCTTGAATGCCATGGCCTATTTGAGTACTGCTGCTGACCTTGTGCATTCTTCCATGGCTACAATTATACTTTACAGCACCATGTCACAAAGTGAAAGTCATCTGAGACTGGTTTTATGAACATGCCAATGAGTTCAATGTTCCTCAGTGGCCTTCCCCGTCACCAGATCTGAATCAAACAGAACACCTTTGGGATGTGGTAGAATAGGATATTCACAGCATGAATGTACAGCTGACAAATTTGCGTAAATTGTGTGATGTAATTGTGTTAACATGGACCGGAATCTAAAAGGAACATTTCCAACATCTTGTGGAATCCATGCCAAGAAGAACCAAGGCTGTTTGAGTACAAAAGGAAGCCCTTCCCAGTGTTAGTATAGCATTCCTGAGAATTAACTTGGTGAGTGTATGTACAAGTATATATCTCACAGGTTCAATTTAGAGACAATTATTGATCCTAGCCTGGGGGGCACGGTAGCACAGTGGTTTGCACTGCTGCATCACAGATACTGGATTTGAATCCCATGCTCAGTTGTTGTCCATGTTTAGTTTGCACATCCTCATCGTGTCTGCATGGGTTTCTTCTGAGTTCTCTGGTTGTCCTCTTTTTTTGTAAATAATATGTCATTAGTAATATAATAATGTATAATCTCAACCAACTGCTCTCTGGTTATTTGTGTCTTTGTTTAAACATTGGACTACCATCTAGAACATTCCTTCTAGCCATTGTAGATTTTCCAAGTCACCAGGACACAGTTGAAATGTCAAGAAGTCAACTGACAGGAGACACAACACACCCATGATCCTGTTGTACCAAAAACTCTTGATCTAGTGATGATGTTGATGGTGATGGTCTGTGTCTGTATGCTTGGTTGAATGTATGACGTTATATCAGCATTAAAAGTCAGGTTACGTGCTATTTATTATGTAATGTCTGAGGTATGCAGGTGTTCTCAAGTGTGCAAAAAAAACAGAATTACCTTATCATGTCCTGACTGTACCTTATATGATCATCCTATACCCATAGAGTAATAGCACCTAACATGTTTCATTTCAGCAAATTAAACAAGCAAACTATACTTAATCAATGAGCTAACAGCAATAAGTCAGATGAACTTTCAGCAAGCAATCGTTGCAGTTAAACCAAAGTCCATTTTGTAGTTCTCCCAGGCTTCATCTGCGACTACAGTATGATGTATTATTCTTGTGTTTTCCCTTTCTCTGAAGATTTCTGCATCTTCGTTAAATGTTCTCTCTTTCATCTTTCTCAGATTTAAATATTTGTCTCTTGAAGTGGCAGAGGTCACAGCAGCCCTACTTTTCTCAAGAAGGCACACTGAGGTTCAGGAAGGCAGCAGAATCAGGCTTTTATTGTGTGATGCATACACAGACTCAAATCAAGTGAAATGAGCACCCAGGGATGAGAAAACCATACTTTTATTACAATTCTTATTTCCCAACACATTTGTTTCTGTCATCTGACTCCCTGTCATTTCATTCCCTGCTATCCTGCCTCCAACTGGTTCCACCAATATTTCCCAGTTCACTGGGTGTAGCATCTTTCCCATACATCACATATGCTTGACAGGGCTTAATCCTGCCTAGTACTCGTCCAGTTGTTGGCACCAATATTTAGAACCTCAAGTTCATATCTCTAATCTGGAGAAGTGGAATTCACTCTCGCCATCCTTCAGTGCACACTTAACCTTCAGTCTATATATATTGGTGGTTTTTAGCTTATTCAGATACATAAAAAATAACAGGTCTAAGCCTTTCCAGTTTAATTCTTACAGTGCTCGTGCTTCATAAAATATAATACTTATTTCTTTTATGTGCTCATGATTCATTTTGAATACATATTAATCAACAGTAAGATAAATATATCCCTCTATACTCTGCAGTGAGACCTTGTTCCTTTATTCAGCTTTATTGCCCCACTTTACTTTTATTCTTCATCTGTAAGACTACACTCAATCATCTATCTGTTTTTTCTCCACTAACTTCTAATCCTCTATTTCACTTATGACATTGAGGCACAGTTTCCTCTTTTTCATTTGTTCTCATTATACTATCTTCTTTCCCGTCTTGTCTCATTTCATTTCTAGGTTGCATTCTTCTTCTTTTGTTCATCTCTTCCTGATTTCCATCCCTCAGCCCATCTGTCATTCTGTCCTTCATCTTGCAATGAGTCATCTTTCCCACATGCCGTTTGATAATCTTTTTTCCTAATATTTTTTATTTTTCTCTAAATTTTAAATTTTCTTTTCCCATGTTATTTATCCTTTGGCTGCAAAGATATCAGTTAACCAATCAATTTTATTCTAAAAGCAAAAAAGGAGCGATGTGAGCCTATAATGAGGAGTACAGAGATGTTAGGTTATGTGATGTTATGCGTCACCAAAGATAATTATACCATCTCATTAAAGAAGAGTAAAATTAACAGGATTTAACATTTCTTTAAAATTTTTTGAAGAACCAAAACTGCAGACAATAGTGTTTCCCCAGGAATAAGTGTAAAAACCAGTAAAACATCATGGTGGTTAAATATCTCTTGGCCAGGCTGCTTCATTTGCAGTATAGTTGGGAGTGTTGCTGGGCACAGGATGGGTGCTGTATTAGTGTGTTCTCCGTATCTCTCTTGTGCTCTGCCTGTGTGTGATTTATTTAGAAGAGTCATACATTTGTGGTGTGCTGTATAATGGGGCAGAGAGTGAGGAAATGGGGATTTTGTCAGTGAATGCTTAGATGTGGAGCTGTGCAAGGCTTGGGTTGTCAATAAATGTCAGCTTCCATTTATTTCTACCATCTCCAGTAGTCATTCCTCCCGCTCTGTCACAATATTTAAAATTGTAATGGTCTGATATATTTGGTTACCTAAATAACTCCAGAGGGTCTCGATTTAACAGCTATGTTTTATCTATTTTGCTTGAGGTTTTTGACAGCTCTAAATTAGGTCTGCCACACATATGGATTCGTAATCAAACAGGTTTACTGCTGCTTCGCTCAATAAGCAGAGAGAAGTATTGCTCTGTATTTTTTTAAACTGTGTGTGCATATCAAACCAACAAACATGAATAAACAATTGTTTTAAACTCACATAGTAGAGATACCCATGGTTCTGGTAGCAGACACAAGGGTGAGAGAAAAGGAGATGACTACACTCCAATGGTGTTGTGAATTTACATTTTGGATTGGCTTAAAGGAATATTCCACCAATATATGGTATTTTTGTATTTTATTTACCTTATTTGGTTTGTAGTGACAGGCGAAAAAAACATTTTTAATCTCATGTTTTCATGGAGAACTTCAACCAAAATGGGCGTCTATGGAGACCAATGTTAGACCACAGCAAACAATACTAAAAGGCCTGTGAAAAAAATGTCATGTTACTCATGTCATGTAATCCACTTGTCAAGTCATCCAGTTGTATGCTCACATCAGACAGAGAAACATGCTTTTTTTTCTATTATATAGTTATTGAATACTTCTGGAAAAATCAAAGCAGTGCATACATAGGAAACATATTCACAATGGATCAGCCTTTCGATATCATTGTCACATTTCTCCTGCTCATTGAGACTAGCAGCAGCAACCCTCCCCTGATTAATAAGACCCGCCTCCCCTCCACTTTCATTGGTCAAGAGTCATGTCTTCAATTCAGAAGATTAATCTCATGTGAACATGTTATTTAACTATATTTTAGCAAAAAAAATGCATGTACATTGCACGTTGTGAGCATAAGACTGGATGACTTGACTTGTGAATTACAAGACACAAGTAACGCAATTTTTTTTCATGGACATCTTCCATATTGTTTGCTGTGATCCAGCATTAGTTTTCATAAAATGACCATTCTATCAAAATTTTTGTTATATACAGTATGGTCTGCATGAAAACATGAGATTAAAAATCTTTTTTCTTGACCATTGCTACAAACTACATGGGGTAAGAACCTAATATAAAAATCATTTTTCAGTGAAGTATTTCTTAAACAATTTTAGTTTGGTTTTATGACCACTCATTTGCTTTTGCTTTTCTGGAGCAAGAGCTTGGTTTGCATTGCTGGCACTTAGTCAGACATTGGAGTAGGAAAGATGGAGTGATGGGGGAGCGTGCATAAATTTACAGCAACTCTGACCAATGTGTATGCAACATTTTGAATGACACCCTCGATCAAGTAGGAAAATGCAGCCAAACCAGCTAAACAACAATTCTCATGTGTATGAATTCATATCACCGAACTGTTCTTATAATGTGCGTTGGCTTTACAAATATATTAAAGCTCAAATGGCATAAATACGATGTGCAGACTGTATTTTAGTTCCCTTTTAAGAGGACCAATGCTACGTATTTGCACTGAAGAACTTTTTTTTTCATTTACACTACCTTTTGTCACTTCTCAGAGAACTGTCAGACACGTGAGAAATATCTCAGCCAAGCTTCCCTCCATCATGCCTGCTGTGCTGGAAGTCTTTAGCTGACTAAAGAAGTGCTACATACAGTTTTCATATGGTGTGGGTGCATATACTGTGTATATGTATCTTTATATATAATCTTCATTTGGATCTTGATCTTTGTTTGTCTGTGAATTCACTGCCTTGTGTGGTGTTCCTGCTGTGTTCAGTAGAGGGCAGTAGTGATGGAGGAGGAGAGGAAGTGAGGGGGAGGATCATTGGATGAGGTTGGAGTGTGGTGATTAAAGAGGATTGAACTAAAGGAGACTACGTGCTGTTTGTACTATGCTGAATACACAACACCTTGGTTGTTACTTTCGTTTACAAACACTGTCGATACCACTCTTTGTGTTTAGATCTGGCATCGACACCGTGCTTTGTGTTTAGATGTGGCGTCGACACCTGCTTCGTTGTCGAGACTGTGGTTTTTTGTGTTTCTATGGACCGTTGTTGGCAGCATTTCGTCCAAATCGAATGTTCACCCACTTCTTGGAGTCGGCAGTCAGAGTATATAAGTCGGACACACTTCTGTGATTTTCCATCAGCTGACGTTTGGAGTTCAAGAAATAAGCATTGGTTCTTCATTACTCTTTGGATTGCCATAAAGCAACCTGCGAGATTGGAGAAAGGTTGAGAAGAGATCGTGACAGGAAACGACAGCGTCATGAAAACGAGACGGACTGTGAACGGAGAGAAGCAGAAATGCTCCTCCACCACCACATAATTGCTATTCGGACAGTTATTCCGAGTAGGCCGTTCCTATCGAATCAATGTCCAAGGGTTTTGTTTTGTAATTTTGTTTCCCTTATAAAAAATCATAATGCTGTGCAACGAAGGGCCCAGTCCACGACTGGAAGCCGCGTTTAAACAGGGAGCCCTTCACAGACATCTTTAACACGCGCAACGTAGTTGGGCGCACATGGCTAGTACATATATATATTGTCACGCACGAGTGCATGGGGAGCAGTTTAAGGACCCGACGAGCACCGTAACAAGTCGTGCCGGAGGGTAACGGCAGCATAGTAACCTCTTTTTCTTTATTTCTTCAGAAAGAACGAAGCATCGCTGCCGTAAAACCACCTGGGCGACTAAAGGATCTACTGCAGTTCCGGGTTCCTTTCTACGCTCTGGTCCCCCTTTGATGACGTCAGCCGCCTGTCTACCATTACTCCTTTCCCAGCATCCCACTGTTTAATTTCCGGTCCGACCCTATAAGTTGTCCGTCTACCCGTCCTCTTGTGTCTCTGATTTTTTGTTGAAATTACTGATCTTGGTTTCGTTTTGGTACAGTATATGGGGCTAAAACCCCCAAACCTTTATAAGTCTTGTGAGCTTATTTTACAATATATATACGAGGGGGGACCCAAAAATAACCGGAATTTTGTTGTTAGGTAATTAATTTATTTCCGGTTATTTTTGGGTCCCCCCTCGTATATATATATATATATATATATATATATATATACTAGCTGTCCCTTGCAGCTCCACCCACATAGTAAAGAAAAAATCAATAAACAAACACATATCGCTATCTAGGCAGAGGCAAGGTACACTCCAAAACCTGGTGAGAGGTAGACAGACTGAGGCTGGCGTGTGAGTGAGGAGGGCCCTGCCCAGCTCCCCACTCTTGATGTCAGACTTCCCCCTCCCCTTGGCTCATAGCCTCTGTCTCAGCTTAACGCAAATAAATCACTCCTGCGAGCAAACTATGATTCTTAGCGTGATGAGAGAAGTCGCAAAATCAACCGGAATGTTCAAGCAAATTATAGAAAAAAACCCGATCTAAATCCAGTAAGTAGTTCTCTCGTGAAAAGCGGACAGACAGATGGACAGACATTGGATTTTATATATATAGAGATATAACATGTTGTTACCAACATAAAAAGACAATTTGCACCAGTGTCTGTTTTCCTAACATAATCAGAGCACTTTAATGCACTCCTATTGCAACAGAGACACCTAGCGAGGATGAAGCTGCTTTTGCTAACCATACTGTAAGACAATCATCAGGACTGCTCTGCCAAAATGCCGCATAAAAAGGCATCTTCAATTACAGATGCCATTTTCAAATCGAAATTGGAGACCGTAGATGTTTTTTTTTTTTGCTTCCCATTGCACGCACACTGCCAGTGACTAGTGATCCACTTTGTCACAGAGATCTGGACTATTTTTTTTGTCCGTTTCAGGCATGGTGTAGGCTGGAGAGCATACCATTTACAGCAGCAGTAACATGTTGCCATTCAACATATTTGTGCTTGTTGCTGACACCCGTGCTTACGCCATCAAATAAAAATTCTTTGCATGCCTCTAGCTAAGAGACAAGAACTTCTGTCTCACACTACTGGATGTGTCATGGGGCTGCACTCCTAACCAATGAAGAAGGTCTGCAGCATCCTTATTGCATATGTATGAAGTGAATTAGAATGGTTCATATATGGTTGTTTCAGTGTGGGGGCTGAGGCATGTTCATGTTCAAGGTTAAATTGCACCAAGTTTTATAAATCTGATTTTTTTTTTTTTTGGCATATGCATTTTCACGTTTTTTGGCATGCACGTGTTTTCACACTTGAAATTACACAAAGTTTTATAAAGGAGGCCCTTTTTTCCACGTAGGTAGCAGACTGAGGGAAATGTCCCAAGTAAATGAACAGCATGGTGTGAGTAAACCCATCATTGGTTAGTATAACAAGGCGTATCAGCCTCCATGTGTCCCAGGAACACACATGTGTTGTGTCAAAACTTGGGAGTCCCTTTGTAGAGTATTGAGGAGTGACTGGCAGTGTAGGCATCACTCACAATCAGCACTTGTGTGTGTTCATCTTTCTGTATGCATATTAACTTTAGGGTGTAGAGTAGACCAATCCTAAAATGAATTAGGAGAGTTCCACTCATCCATCCATCCATCCATCCTCTTCCGCTTATCCGAGGTTGGGTCGCGGGGGCAGCAGCTTGAGCAGAGATGCCCAGAGTTCCCTCTCCCTGGCCACTTCTTCTAGCTCTTCCGGGAGAATCCTGAGACGTTCCCAGGCCAGCCGGGAGACATAGTCCCTCCAGCGTGTCCTGGGTCTTCCCCGGGGCCTCCTCCCGGTTGGACGTGCCCGGAACACCTCACCAGGGAGGCGTCCAGGAGGCATCCTGATCAGATGCCCGAGCCACCTCATCTGACTCCTCTCGATGCGGAGGAGCAACGGCTGTACTCTGAGCCCCTCCCGGATGACTGAGCTTCTCACCCTATCTTTAAGGGAGAGCCCAGACACCCAGACACACTCATTTCAGCCGTTTGTATTCGCGATCTCGTTCTTTCGGTCACTACCCATAGCTCATGACCATAGGTAGGGTAGGAACATAGATCAACTGGTAAATTGAGAGCTTTGCCTTATGGCTCAGCTCCTTTTCACCACGACAGACCAATGCAGAGCCCGCATCACTGCGGACGCCGCACCGATCCGCCTGTCGATCTCACGCTCTATTCTTCCCTCACTCGTGAACAAGACCCCGAGATACTTGAACTCCTCCACTTGGGGCAGGATCTCACTCCTAACCCTGAGAGGGCACTCCGCCCTTTTCTGGCTGAGGACCATGGTCTCGGATTTGGAGGTGCTGATTCCCATCCCAGCCGCTTCACACTCAGCTGCAAACCGATCCAGAGAGAGCTGAAGAGCACGGCCTGATGAAGCAAACAGGACAACATCATCTGCAAAAACCAGTGACCCAATCCTGAGTCCACCAAGCCGGACCCCCTCAACACCCTGGCTGCGCCTAGAAATTCTGTCCATAAAAGTTATGAACAGAATAGGTGACAAAGGGCAGCCCTGGCGCAGTCCAACTCTCACTGGAAACGAGTTCGACTTACTGCCGGCAATGCGGACCAAGCTCTGACACCGATCGTACAGGGACTGAACAGCCCTTATCAGGGGGGCCGGTACCCCATACTCTCGGAGTACCCCCCACAGGATTCCCAGAGGGACACGGTCGAACGCCTTTTCCAAGTCCACAAAACACATGTAGACTGGTTGGGGAACTCCCATGCACCCTCCAGGACCCTGCTAAGGGTATAGAGCTGGTCCACTTTTCCACGACCAGGACGAAAACCACACTGTTCCTCCTGAATCCGAGTTCCACTCATCCTACAGTAATACAAGGTGTTTGAAAAAGATTACAGAAGTCCAGCAGAAATGGAACTAATGTGTGTGTGAAAGAAAATAGTTAACATACCGTGAAGATCAAATGTAACTGCTTAGCCTCTACAAAAACTGGCCAGCTACATGCCATTGGACTCAGTCACTGAATAGCAGAGGCTGATTGTTCCATCATGTGTAAAATCCAGATGAGAATAATAAAAAAATAAAATGAGTAATAAAATAAAACATTCTTGCATTGTTTTTTCTAGAACACTTAATATCATTCCTTCAAGGGTACTTTTGAGAAAAAATACTACCACAAAACCAAAATTTTACAAACTACAAAAGTGACCACTGGTCCTCGGCCAGAGGATTACACATAAGGAGGCACAAGAAGGAGTGAAGTCTTCTTGTGTCTTCAATGAAAAAATAAAATCATCACTTTCAGGAATAAAAAAAAGTAGCCTGATCTCTAACACACTCCCAGCACTGAAGTGTTAAGATTAGCGAGTGTCCTCCAGTTATAAAAATTCTTAACTTACTGGAAAAAATGGAGCTAAGCATAGAAGCAGCTAGTGGGTTAAACTGACTAAGCAGAGTTGCCATTTGGGGAGCTGCGTTCTTTCCCATGCTGCCTTTTTTCCGGATACACAGGAGCAATTCTCAATTGTGTTTGACAGTCGCTTCAAAAACAAATTATGCCCTTCTAATGAAAAATGAGAAGCAGGAAAAAAAAATACAATCAATTATCTGTTTCCATTACTGATGAGACTTATCTAAATTAAAGCTTGGGCTGGCAGCTTGCAGTCACTCCTATCAGTTTTGTGCTTAACAGCTGCGCTACAGCATATGACCACCCGCTTTTCGCTATCAGAATATTACAGCAAACCCCCCCCCCCCCCCCCCCCCGCCCACCTTAAAATAAGCAGGAGGTGACTGCATAATTGAATTATCGTGAATATTCCTGCAACAGGCCTAATTATCACCAAATGTGCTTGATTGAATTATACAGATGTTTAGTGACACATTTGTCATATTTAGGACTCCAGTAATAAGGAGGAGAGACTGCTTCTTCCCAACACACCTTTGGTGTTCTCATTAAGGTTTGTGGAACTGTATACATTCTTAATTTACAGTTAAGCTTTCTTTTTATTTGAATGTGATGCATGGAAGCTCTCTGTGGGCCTGACAAGTTAAATGGCAGTTGACTCAAAACAAATCAATTTCCAATACCATCTGAATCCCATTTTAAAATTATTCAGAAATTGCAGGGCTTGGATCCAAGCACTGCTAGATGAATGTGGTTCAAGTGTGATCTAATACCAGCTGGGTAATTTCATTACCAGACACCATATTTCGCTTTATATTCTTATACTTTTTCAACTTTACATGAATAGAGGTGGTCTAATGGTTAGTCCTGCTGCCAACAACTCCACACAGTTTATTTGACTTACTGGCCTCATCACTGTCAGTATGACGTTCAAACATTCTTCTTATAGCAATGTAAGCTTTCTGTTTTCTTGTTGTTTTCTGATTTCATCTGACATCCCAGAAATGTTCAAGACAGACTAGTTAATGACTCTAAACTGGTACATCGTGAGTTTTCCTCCAAGGTTAGGTCTTTACTCCATCTACCTTTTACCCTGTAATTCAAATTAAAGGTTTAGATTAACAACTGACTGGATGGATATTTCAGTAAAATGAGAAGGGTTATGGGCTAAATCCTTCAACAAACATCATGGTGGACATCACCACAAAACACTTTACATGCATATGTAACTGATGGACAAGAATGTTAAGTGGCTACACAGTCACCTGATGGTGGAATGTAGTCCTTGACCTTCCTGAACTTTGTAGACAGACCTAACACATTGATGGAAAGGCCTGAGAAGAGCCCAACCTGAAAGCTACAGGTGTTAAGAAGTGCATCTTCTTGAATGTCATCACATCTTGAACAGGACAGTTAGAGATGGAAAGAATATGCAGACTCCACAGAAATGACATGGTGCTGCATTTAAAAATCACCTAAACTCTTCATTCAATAAACAGAGGAACAGACCATTCTCAGGCCTGCTTGATCCAAATCAGGGTAGCAGGGTGTCAACCTGGCGGTTATGTGTGGAGGGCAGGAGCAACTCTGGACCTGAAGCCAACCCATTATAGTCAATGAAGGAATGCTTTTGCATTACTTAGAATACATTTTATGAATGTGGTCTTAACCCCGAATAAGATGCACTTGTCCTCATGAATTTTTCAGAAATGAGCAGGGAGATGAAGTAGTGTATCTACATTTCAGCACTTACTTCAAAAGTCAAATTTATAGATGGCTCCTTTTCCCAATTTCCAAAAATTAATGAAAATAGTGTGCTGTTTTTGTATTTTTTAGTAACTGACAAGTTTGTACGTTCTGTGATTTTGAAGGAAATTGAAAGATATAGATTTTGATATAATTGTTGTATTGATGTCAACTGTTTTCATAATGTGTATAGTCGGTCGCAAAGTTATATCTGACTGGGAAATTCCAGGTCAGTCCATGACAGTTCAGGAACTCAATGATATTGTCCTGTGATTAGACCTGGCTGTTTGTTCTGCGGCAACACATCCCCTCTAATCCTATCCTCATTGCCAATTTGTTCTAATTTGTACTTGGATTCTTTTTTAATAAAGCAGGCAGAGTTAAAGATGTTAAGATTTTTTTGGGTGTGACAAGGATGGACAGGATTAGAAATTAGTACATTAGAGGATCATCTCAGATTGGAAGGTTAGGAGACAAAGTCAGAGAGGCGAGATTGGGTTGGATTGGATATGTGCAGAGGAGAGATGCTGGGTATATTAGGAGAAGGATGTTAGGGATAGAGCTGTCAGGTAATTGAAAAAGAGAAAGGCCTAAGAGAAGGTTTACGGACGTGGTGAGAGAAGAACATGAAAGTAGTGGTTGTAACGGAGCAAGTTGCAGAGGACAGGAAGATATGGAAAAAGATCACTCGCTGTGGCGCCCCCTAACAAGAGCAGCTGAAAGATGAAGAGGAAGAAGGAGGCCTATAACAGTAAGTATTCCTCTCAAATCATGCTGGATCACTGGAAGCCTTTTCGGGTCTAGCATAAAGAATGACACTCAACTGGAGGTGGAATGAGAAGAAATAGTTTCATTGTTTTGTATGATTATTGTCTGTGCTTCTTTATATAACTGTGTTAGGAATTATTGGTTCTGGGATTTGGAGCTTGGTGGTGCCCCCTACTGGTTACACCAAATAGTAAACTTTTAAAAAAAAGCCTTCCATATAATATTGTCTCATGTGTGTGTATTTGGACTTGTACGGGACACTAGTAGGATAACCCATGGATCCAAACACCTGAGAGTTCATGGCTGTCCTTGTGGAATTCAATCCCAAGATTCCGAAGCTATGAGACAATACCACTGAACCAACAGATGATATCTTCACAAAGCACTCGAGAATTAAAAGGAAAGCAACTAGATAATAAAAATCAGCATGCAGTAAGATAATTCAAATATGTGATAAATGACAAGAAAATAATGACTCTGAGGAACTGACAAAATTAAAACTAATGTGACATTGCACAAGAATGGACAGATAATGAGAGGTGATGAATGGCACAGGCATACTAACATCAGTGTAGTAAATAGGAATAGAAGAGACAGTAGGAGAATTAAATAAGCACAAGAGATGACCTGAAATACAAGAAAGAGAATATAAACTTTCAAGATTGACTTGAATTCTAATTTGAGCCTGACACCACAGAGGCCTCAACAAAACCCAGAGTTCATTTCAGGTACGAGGTAATAACTGGAGTTTGATATCTGCTGTTTCCAGTAAGGTTTCTTCCACTCTGCATGTCAAAGGTTTGCGTGGCATTACCACCACAGTTCTTTGTTTGTCTTTTGTTATTTTAGTAATGAGGAACTCAGGGAAAAAATGTCAAGTTGGTTGTCTCTTTTAAGTTACAGAGAGTCATAAGATAACGTTCAATTCGGCCGTATTCCTCTTGTGCAACAGTTCTCAAAGTCGATCCTGGGGACCCCCTGTGGCTGCAGCTTTTAGCTTGAAGTGACTTGTGTTTTTAATTGGAATTCTAATTAAGTGAGCTGTTATTTCCCAGTTTCTATGTTTTGGGGTCAATGTAAAATTACAAAACTAAGTGTCATCATTTTTTATTACGATGTACTAAGCATTGTGGACACCAGGGGGTGAACCAGCTCCCAAACACAAGCAGGCATGGACACATTTATTGTGGGGAAGCTCTTCCATGATACACATTTTTTACAACAACAGCCACAAGTATAATAAAGCACAAGATAGCATACTCTTTGTCTTCTTTCTCTCCCGGTCACTGCCTCCTCCACTCCTCCTCACAAGTGTTGTCCATCTTCCTCCTGATTCTGGCTCTTCCTTGTAGGCAGGCAGCTTCTTTTATCTTCTACCTAGGAGTACTTCTGGTCTTCCGTACATGTGGTCCAAAAGCACTTGAGGTGGAAGCCCCATGAAGTAGGGCTCCCCAGTCCCTGCAGCATACCCTGTTGGCACCCACATAACCAAACAGGGCTGAGTCGAAGAACTCCATGTCCCATTTTACCCTGTGGTAATATGAGGCACCGCTGCACCCAGAAGGGCTACCATCTAATGCTCCAGGGGAGATAATGCCCTGTGCAGGCTCTCTCCCCTGGTCCTTCAATTCAAAGGGTGCCCCAGTTGGGTAAGAATATGGGCTGTCCCTCACAGCATTTGCACTGGGATAATTTACTGTTTTAAGATTTTCATCATCATTATGATATTGATTTTGCCTTTCCTGGAGTTCTGGTTGTTTAATTCATTATTCACTAATAAACACGTTAGTGGGTCTGATGCTGAAGCAGATGCAGCTTTACAGTATTTTGTGTCAATCGCTCAAGTGTCTGCTCTTCTTGTTGTTCATTGTCATTATTAGCAAATAATTAAGAAAGCAAACCAACCAGAAGGTCAAATCAAGTCAAGTTGGGGAGCATGCACTGGTACAGTGTGTTGCCACACCCACTACATGACAAAACAACTCAGGATCCCAGTTGGCAACCCCCCAGGCAGACACGCGGTCCAGTCCCACCCTCTGTAAATGACCCTCTACCTGCCGCAGCCAGGTGTTACGTGGGTGACCCCTTGGCCTGGTCCAGCCACTCAGGTCCCCAACAATGACGATCTTATGAGCCAGATCACCCTCAGGGAAATGTGCCACATGGCTGTAGTACTGTAACTGATGCTCCCTCACAATGCAGGCAATGTGCCTCATTCGGGACTCCATGAGTAACACAAAGTCAAACCAACGGTACCCAAGGATTTTCCGGAGAGACACCGTACTGAAGGAGTCCAGTCTTCGTCTCAGGTCACTGGATAGTGTCCATGTGTCGCAACAATATAGCAAGACAGGAAGCACCAGAACTCTAAAGACTTGGACCTTCATCCTTTTGCACAGATATTGGGACCCCCACACACCCCTTTCCAGCGACCTCATGACCCCCATGCTCTCCCAATCCGTCTACTGACTTCATAGGAAGAGTCACCAGAGACATGAATGTCACTGCCAAGGTAAGTAAACCTCTCAACAAGGTCGACACTCTCTCCTGCAAACAGACACACTGCTGATGGCTGTACTCAAGAGGTCATCAAAGGCCTGGATCTTGGTTTTTATCCAGGACACACACAAGCCCAGACACTAAGACCCCTCGCTCAGTCTCTTGAGCGCCCCGATCAGAGCCTCCATTGACTTTGTGAAGATCACAGCATCGTCAGCAAAGTCAAGATCCGTGAATCTTTCTTCACCAACAGATGCCCCACAGCCACTGGACCCCACGACCTTGCCCAACACCCAGTCCATACAAGCATTGAACAGAGTAGGATCAAGAACACACCCCTGACAAACCCCAGAATCAACTGGGAAAAATGCAGAGGTCCTACTTCCACTCTGCACAGTACTCACAGTACCAGTGTACAGGCCGACCATGATATCCAACAACCTCGAGGGGATCCCGCGAACCCTCAGGATGTCCCACAGGGCAGTTCGATCAATTGACTCGAAACGCTTTGTGAAAATCGACAAAGGCTGCAAAGAAACTCTGCTGATATTCGCGTTTGCGCTCCATGAGAACCCTCAGTGCCAGGATGCGGTCGATGGTTGACTTCTTAGGCGTAAAACCGGACTGCTCCAGTTGCTGGTAGGTGAACAGGTGATCACGGATCCTATTGAGGATGACCGTAGCAAGGACCTTACCTTGCACCGAGAGCAGTGTTATCCCCCTGTAGTTGTTGCAATCCAGGCGGTCACCCTTCCCTTTCCAGATAGGGATGACAAGTCCCATTTTCCAGTCAGTTGGGATGATGCCAGTCTCCCAAATGTAAGCAAAGATTGCTTGCAATACCAAGAGGACAGACAGCCTTACTACCAGCCTGGAGAAGTTCACCCCGGATACCACAGATCCCTGCAGCCTTTCCTTCCCTCAGCTGGTTCACAACCTGTGCAATCTCAGTGAGACTGGGGGGTTCACAGCTAATTGGAGGATCAGCCTCAAGAACCGTGGACCCAGAGATATCCACTGTCCTAGCTGGAGGATTAGCTTTGAAACCAGAAAAAAGGAAAATTAATCAGAAAACAGCAAGAGGGAGTTAAGAATTTTAGGTTATAGCAAAAATACAATAGTTTTAAAATGTCTTACACATGTAAAAAAACACAGTGCTGTGCATTTCTGAATTCAGACTAAGAGAATAGAAAAAGACCAGTTAATTAAATGAGAATAAAAAGAAATAAAATGACTCACTGATTGTGAAACTGGCTGGAACAAAAACCTACCGCTACAGGGGGTCCCCGGAACTGCTCTTGTGCATATTGTCAACATTAATTTGCATGTATTTAGATTCATAAATCACATATTCTATTCATGGTCTCAAGTGATTTGGAGACCTATCTATTATAGGTTGGCAATTAAAGCTGGTGAGACTCCGAGCAACATTGGTAAATGTGTGATCATAGAGTAAGAGACTGTGAGTAAAGGAGTGTAGAGGCAAATGGCAGAGGTGTAGGGCATTCTTAATCAGATGAATCGCTCCCCAGCACCTCCAGATGTTTCCGCTCCCTGCCATGTTTTCTCTGAGTCAGACTTAATAAAAGGATAAGTGCCTGTGTGTTTGTTTCATGGGTATGTCTCTGTGATTCCAACAGATGGCACATCACAAACATTTTAGGATTGAAATTCATGGCATTTGTCATTCCAATCCATAAACATTTACACTGCTTTTTCTTATCCCAAACCAAATGGCATATAACAGAGGCATAAACATTACATGGTGCACTGCAAACATTAACGCTGAGGTCTGAGCTGATTACTTCAACTTGTCTTAAATGAGTAGCACAGCTAGTTGATAGCTACTTCAACAGTATCATTCCAGGAAAACACCATTTCAAAGGCCTTAACATGTATTTTTTTCTTAATCATCATTTATTTTAATGTCTAAGTGCTGCTAGTTGAAATTAATTGCTTCTTTTTACAATGCAAGTGAGAGATAAGATTTGATTTTGATTTGATATGCTTTATTAATCCCCGAGGGGAAACTGTCTTTTCATATGACCTTTTGGGGTTAGAGCATAGAGTCAGCCACTGTACAGCACCCCTGGATCAATTTTCAGGTTAAGGGCCTTACTCAAGAGCCCAATAGAGTAAAATCCCTTCTGGCAGTAACAGGATTTGAACCTATGGCCTGGATTACAGTGGAACAACCTTGGTGGTGAACTTCAGAAGATTAGTGTAGCAACCTAATGGGATGCTTTAAAATCAGTTAAATGATATTAGTCATCAAAATGATAATAAAATGAGTCAGGAGTTAATGGGCTACACTCTTGGAGGAGGAAGAACAATTGTGATTGTTTTATTGTTGTTGATATTCTTGTAGAAAAGGTGTTGGGGCTCAATAAAACCCCATTATTTGTGTTTGGGCATCATTATATCTGAGGTTTGGGAGGCTGCAGTGCCCCCTACTGGTCACAATACATATGTTTATGTATATTTATTAGGGGTGGGCAAAAGTAGGTTTACAGTTGTTTGTATGAAAAAAGATATGCAGGTTATGATTATTACAACAGCTTTATTAACTTTATTAACTCAAAAAAAATCTCACAATTCACAGTGCATCTATACTAATAAAAGGCAAAGCCCTCACTGACTCACTCATCACTGATTCTCTAACTTCCCATGTAGGTAGAAGGCTGAACTTTGGCAGGCTCATTCCTTACTGCTTACTTACAAAAGTTAAGCAGGTTTGATTTCGAAATTGTACGTGTAACAGTCATAACGGTTGACAATGTCCGCCATGTCAAACTTTCTTATTTATGGCCCCATCTTCACAAAATTTGGTAGGCGGCTTCCCTGCGCTAACCGAAACTGATGTACAGTACGTACTTATTTCGGTGGTATGACGCCACTGTCGGCCGCCATATTGAACGTTCCAACGGTCTTTGTTAGTTATGGGGCCATCTTCAAGAAATTTCGTACGCGGGTTCCCAATGCTAACCGAATCTTACTTACGTACATATATACGTCCATAACCTGCAGCTTGGTCACCGTGTGAGGTGGCGTTGGGTCCTCCATTCCCACGCCTCCCACGTAGTTGGCTGCCTGCCTATATAATGCCGTCCGTCGCTCCGGTCTCTTCATTCCCTTCCTTGCTTCGCCACGGTATTCACGTCTCCCTGCTGATAACTGCAGCCTTTTTTTTTAATCCATGGCTTCTCCACTGTTTTATTGTTCGTTTATTACGATTATAATTATTGTGTGGGTATTTTAGACTTAGTTTATGTTGTTCAGGTACCCATTTCCTTTATCGTTCCAACCATACCCCCATTAACATGTCTATCGAGGTGATCACCATCGATCAAAGAACTGTTATTTACCGAGTGGTTTCCATGCCCGGAGATGGCGACTGCCTTTTCCATTCTCTATGTTACATATTGCACGGTCATATCAGGTTCACTCTTGATATCCGAAGGAACATTGTGTCTTATGTATTGAATGACTGGGACAGGTTCAAGGTGTGGACTGATGATGGTACAGGAGATAATTATACTACACAGGAGCACTAGAAGAGTGAAATGCTTAAGCCCTTCACCTATTGTTCTGCATGTGAGTTGATGGCTGCCGCTGAATTGTTCAGTTGTCGCTTTCAAGTCTACCGAAATGGCCAAATATTTTACACCTTTGGACAACCGCCAATGCCTCTTAAACATCTTAGATTCACAGGTGACGATTTGAATAGTGGACACTTTGATGTTTATGAATGTTTAAACTCTCAAAAGCTGGATGCGAAATTATCGATGAAACCCATTTCAATTCAAACGCCTCCAATTTCCAGTAAGGCTCTGCTTCACAATGACAATTAATAAGTCTCAGGGACAGATCCTACAAAAGGTTGGCATTGATTTGAGGCAAGATTGCTTTTCACATGGCCAACTATACGTTGCATGCTCAAGAGTAAGCTCAGCGCACAGCTTGGTCATATTACAACCGGAGGGCCGAACTGACAACGTGGTATACAAAGAGATCCTTAACAAATAATTATTGGTATATTTTCCCTCAGTTTAAAAAAGTTTACTTTTCTTCTTAATAAAAATTTTAAAGCAGTACTTTGCCGCTGCGAAGCGCGGGTATTTTGCTAGTTTATGTATAATCTCATAAGTGTTCAAATTGCTGGCCTCAAGTACTCACAACTGTAGACCTACTATATAAACGTCTGACGATTACCTGCATGACTGGTCCATGGTTAGCAATACCACTTGAGGACGAGACAGGGTGCAGTCACTAATGGTAATGTCTCTTTATGTTCCCTCAGCTCAGAGAAAACGCTCAGTAAGGGCAACTGACTCTGCCCCTTCCAGTCAGAGGACTATACATTCTCTCTGCTATGAGGTTGCGATTCATTTTGGACGAAGACAGAAATTTAGCTCAGACTGAAAATAACCTCTGCTCTATAGCTTACACCTGGATAAAAGAAGGTATAGCAGCCCTGTATTTTGTTTGTTTGTGCCATTAAGTGCTTTTTCTGTTGTTTTTCACCTTATTGAATAAATGGGGTGACCCAGTTGGTGCCTCAACATTTATTTTGGACCCGTGTCATACCTTGCATGACCATAGACATGTCTGTGATACAGCATCTGTTGGATTGACAAATGCAATGCAAATGTCTCTGTTATATGGCACTTGACATTGGTTTATAGAAGCACTTTTAATGTTAGTGATGCACTATACATTGAAATGACAGAGACATAGCAAAAAGACAGGCACACAGACACAGATGCTCATCCTTTTATTAAGGTGAATATATATACTGTATATTTTCTGTATACTGTATATTTTAATATATATATATATATATATATATATATATATATATATATATATATATATATATATATATATATATTGCGTCTGGTTGAAGGAATGACAGGACTGTGCAAAAGTATTTTGGGCTGCCAACCAGGTCATCCCTTTTATTCATTTGAAGACAAAAAATAACAAACAAACAGATCAGAGATTCCACTCATTGGTGCATGTCCCTTCAACCGGAAATAAAAACAAAGAAGAGGCTTAAGTATTGTCATTCTTTAGCAGAGCTCCATCTTGTGGATTGCTCTAGCCAAAAGTGACGCCTCCTTCTGGGATGTCTGCTTTATTCCTTGACTTCATGTACTGGAATTTTAAAACAGTCCGGAAATTTGAGTATAGGCTGTCACACACGAGCGACTAGGGGGCAGTTAAAGGACCCGACGAGCACAGCAAAGCCACAAGACAGGGGTCTGAGATGGTGTACTAAAGGATCTCTCTTTATTTCTGCAGGAAAGACGAACAACAAAAGAGCACCACACCTTGAGTTCATTTCAAAAACCTACTTCAGACGTCCGAGCGACTTCTGTGTTCCTTGTTCACCTCCGGTCCCTTGCAGATGATGTCACCACCATCCCAAGATCCTTTGCGTCATCTTTCCCAGCATTCCCATTTCCATTCCCACCTCATAAATACGCCCGTATTGCACCCATTATCTGTCGATTGTACCATTCAATACTGACTGTTGTTGAAATACTTATCACTGTGGTTTACAGTATACAGGGACGGAATCCCCAACCTTTAATTTGTGTGTCTGTGTTTTCTTCACAAGGCATTAATAAGTTCTGTAAGGTAATCACATCACCTCAATAGAACATTTAATTATTGATATGACTGAAAAAGTGTCAAGTTGGTTTAATTGATAAGTACTGCTGATTATGATCATCATAGAAATGAAAGTGAATATTATGTTACCAAATGACATCTTTAAATTGCAAAACATAAATAGAACAGAAGAACTTGTACCCACCACCTACTGCTTAGGGGCACCATGTCCAACTATAGACAGATGTTGGGTGCCAGGCAGGATTCACCCTCGGACACACGTTGGAATTTGGATATTATCTTCATGTCTGCGTGGGTTTTTCCTCCAAGTCTTGAAGTTTTCCTCTCATGTCTAAGAGACGTACATTTTAGGTTAGTGTGTGTGTGTGTGCGTGTGAAAGTACTTTGTGATGGACTGGTTTCCTCTTCAGAATTAGTTTATGTCTTGTGTTTGGTACCACCAGGCTTTTACTCCAGTTATCCTGATTCAGATGAAGTGGGTACAGATAATGGACATCTGAATGAATAATAAACGTTGCTTTTAAAGTATAATCTATTAGTAGCCAAAATGTTGAGCAATTTGAACTGGACATAATGCTACATGAATACTCTGCACCACATAAGCGGGCACCCTTCTAATTTTGTGGATTCATTACTGCCGTTTAGTAGGTCGCAATTATTCCCTTAAAGCAAGACTTTCTGAGGAGACCGACAGCAGAATGCTCTGTAAGCTTTTCTAGAAGACGGATTCGGAGGGCCAGAGTTGTACTGTACTGTCGTAGGCCTCCAGGGACTCAGACTGCATGCTGCTTTTCAGTGCTGCTGACTTAAAGTGAGGCCCGTAATTGCGCTGATGTGCTTCTAAACACGTCTCAGTCCTTGTCATTCCTAAGGTTGATGAGAACACTGATTTTCACTTGGTAAAATATTGACCTCTCAGGGTAGTAGGTGAGTTTATCGCAAATTATACACCCTTTTGATCAGGTACAGGGGGGCCATCTCCAATGAAACCACAATAAATGTTGTATTTGCGCACACTTGGAGTTTTTCCTGACCTTTTGTGCATTTGCTGGAGATTTAGAAATAAACAGTAAACTACATTTTTTTTAGAGGCTGTGAGGATTAGGAAATTCACATAAAATGTGCGGTTTACAGATAATTAAAGTGGGCGACATGTTTTTCCTGTCATTTTGATAAAAGAAAATGTTACGTCATTTACATATAGTGTAACTGAGGAAATAATTCAGAGGAACAGAATTTATAGGAATCCTCTCTGCAGGAGTTCCCTTTGTCATTTATTATAGCAAAGGCATTACAACGGGCCAGGGGGTGGCTCGGCTGAATACGTTCTCAGCATTTTCTCTCCTTATTATGTTCCTGTTTTCAACCTTTTAGTTATTTTCCCTTTGATTATAGCTCAGTTCTTTAAGGTATATTTTCATTTAATCATTGTCGACATCACTATAATGTTTTGCTTTTTCCTCTTGTTAATAAATATTCATTTTCTATCTATTTCCTCTATTTATTTCAAAGTTTAAATTGCAAGAGATCTGCTCTGATACTATTTACAGGCCTTCTTTACATAGTCAGGTAAGAGACAATTTCCTTTCTATACTGTGTGTATACTAAACTGTATGGTCTGAAGGACGACATGGGTGGATTGGAGTCCCGGCCAAAATGGGTCGTGCTCCCTTTCCCAGTTGAGAGGCTGCTGCAGTGGAAGGGCAGAGGAAGACAGCCTTCCAAGAGACATGTTCCCCCCAGAATGCTGGGTGGCAGCATTCCTCTGGTGTACCTCCCACTTGTACACCCACAGGAACTGTACAGTAGTTCTGATGGGCAGCCCTGTTGGGGTACTTGGGTGCCAGCGGGATAGCTGCAATAAGAATACTCCATTGTCCTGGAGAAGTTCATTTTTGTTGTATTCTGGGAACTGCTTGGGAGTGAAGGCGAGCAAAAGTCACCTAGGAGGAGCAGACAGGAAGAGAACAGAGGAGAAGAGAAGAATTGTCTTGTATTGTGTATTTTGTAGTGTGACCAAACCTTCTGGTTTGACTGGGACAGTCCAACTATGCACCCCAGGTAAGGCTGAACACATTTTTTTTTTACTGTTTCCATTTTATGCCTAGCATCCTGTAATTGGAGCACCATGGTGGTGCAGTGCCTAGCAGTTAGGAGACCCGGGTTCACTTCCCAGGTACTTCTGTGTGGAGTTTGCATGTTCTCCCCGTGTCTGCGTGGGTCTCCTCCGGGTGCTCCGGTTTCCTAAGACAGTCCAAAGACATGCAGGTTAGGTGCATTGGCGATTCTAAATTGTCCCTGTGTGTGTGTGCCCTGCAGTGGGCTGGCACCCTGCCCGGGGTTTGTTTCCTGCCTTGCACCCTGTGTTGGCTGGGATTGGCTCCAGCAGACCCCTGTGACCCTGCAGTTAGGATATAGCAGGTTGGATAATGGATGGATGGATCCTGAAATTGAAAAAAATCTCCTTTTTGTTCTATTTTTTTCTTTTAGGTGGCCAAAACACCAAGGGTACCTAGCTCCCATGATTTTAATTTCATGAGCATTTTTAAAAAGTACACAGTACTCCATGGGGAAGACATCCCCCACTGGGTCTTCTATTTTCCATTTGGATTAATGAGTTTTGTTTTGGAACCGTGTCAAACTGGTCAGCCTACACACAAGTATCATGGTCTGGAACTTTGAACTGGAACTGGAACTGGAACTTTGAGAATCTGGCCACCCAAGTATTTTGGATTGTGGAAATATTAATTTTCTATCTCTTTCCTCTATTATTTCAAGGTTTAAATTACAAGAGATCTGCTCTGGTACCACTAATAGGCCTCAGTGAGGTTGTAGGGGGCATCCTAAAGCCCTCAAACCCAAGAAACAACTGCACAGACAGCAGGCAACACTCGGTGAAAAATAAGCAACTACCTCAAGCAGGTGCCACTCCATCAGAGTGCTCACAGTTTGGTACTACCAATCAATTAGTGGGGGCGTTTCAGGAAAATCAACACAGATGTGAGATTTGAAGCCAGGACACTGGAGTTGTGGGATTCAATGACCATCATACCACCCCTTTCTCTCTTTCTGAAAATACAAAAATGACAGATGAACAGCATCTTAGATTGCAGAGAGTAATACATTCTGACAATGTTCTCAGTTTGCCACATGCTGTTTGTAAGATGAGCATAATGGAAACACCTGTATAACCCCCTGAACATCAATAAAGCTCATAGAAATGGAAGAGCTAAAACAAATTTCAAAGGTAATTATACCAAAGCATGGCCAAATGCCCCCAACATCTTGGCAATGTATTAAAGTTAATTAGGAAATTGAAGGCCACGTGGCTGCCAGTTGTTGCCTGCCAAGTGATTATGCCCAGTAGCCACAGGATAAGATGAACTGTCAAAGCAGGACTGAACAACTCCTGACACACACACAGAATGTATTATGCATGGCAGGGATAGTTACAGTATGTACTGTGTAGAAGCCAGCCTCACCACAGACAGACATACACCTTCTTAAATCCATCACACACAATTTATTAAACTATTTACAAATGCCAAGTGCCATAAACAGTGCCGCACCACACACAATGCTTTCAGCACCAATCACCCTTCATGCTGAGCCTCCCAATGCTCCTCTTCGGGCTGCCTTCTTTCCACTCTCCCAAGCCTTGTCTCCTTCCTCCCGACACCAGCTCCCCGACTGTTGGAAGGTGGCTCCTTTAATGTTGCCCCGGATATGCTCCAGGAGCCTCTTGATGAACTTCCACCGGCACATCCTGGTGTGGCGGAAGTGCTGGCTTCCAGGGCTTCAGCATCCAGAACCCGACCCCTGGCGGTGGCCATGGGCCCCTATAGCAACCAGGGCGGCTATCTTTTCCTTGCAGAGGCGCTATATACGCGTCTCAGCTGGGAATGGCCCACAGCCACCCGTGACAGTACCCTTCCCTCAGCTGAGACCCATAGGGAGCAGCGGCCAGTCCCACAAGGGCAATTCATCCACGGCGGAGGTCTGACACACTTCTGTCCAAGGTCCGATCCTGTAAAACCAACCGTAGGCCGAGGGGCAACGGCATTGCATATACGCCCTTGCTCGGCATCTCTTGCTGGGCAACATTTCCCCCTATGACCGGCACCCTGGCACTTGTGAGTCCTGCACCTCCTCTGATACTCCGGTGCCCCCACCGTCGGGACATTCAGCAGGCCCGCCTGCACCCCCGTCTTCTCAGCCGAGTTTGGGGCTTCCCTCCACCACATTATGTGGGCTCCCATGCTCATGCCGGTTTCTTTATTCGGCTCCTCCTTTTTCCCTGGGATGCCCTGACAGTCTGAGTCTCCTTATGGGAAAAAAGGAGACCCTGCACCGTCTGTATCCCTGTAGAGTGGAGTGAGACCGATGCTGGCTCTGAGAGTAGGGCACTCCTGGCACACAACAGCCGACCTCTTATCTGCCCTCTTGTTTCTTTCACCCCCGCCACATGTTTGGCCCTCACCTCCATGTCCACTGTTGGAGGTACGGCTACTCGGTACTCGGAACCGACCGATACCGGGCCCCCTTTGCACGTCCTCACTTTTCCCTTTATGACACAGGTGTCATCTACCTGAGTCTCCGAGTCTCTCCGCCCACTGTTGCAATGTCTTCATGGGCACAATCACCTTCCCCTTCAACTCCTCCAACAACTTACGCAGGATGCATGTAGCCTGGAAAAGCTACCCGGCAGGCTAAAGGCAATCCTCCAGCTCACGCCGAGCCACAAACAGAGATGAAGCATCAACAGTGGACTTTCTGGCTGATCGGTCCTACTCGCCGACTGTGCATCACAAAATCTCCTTCCCGGCTGTGTCGGGTATCTTCCGGGTTTGGGACGGACATTCATTGGTCCCGCCTCCATCCAATCAGTGGTGGGCACACAAAACACACTGTCCAATCCCTCACCAGCCTCGGGGAGGGACTTCTGGTCCTTCATCATCTCCTTCTTCTTCGTTGACCTGATGAGGCTTGGTGCGAGTCCTGGGAGCTCTTCTGACACTGCATCCTCCTGACGTGCAGCGGCTTCTCCTTCCCTGTTGCCACTGTCACAGCGCCAATCCCCAGATCGGCCCATCTCGGCCACCAACGCGAATCCCAGACGTCCTTCCCTGTAAAACACAAACAGGGTCCTGCACGACCAGCCCCCTGGGGCTGCCTGCCTCTGGGAAGCGGACTTACCTCTTGGAAGCTGTAACTTTCCTCTGTGTGGCCCTTTGAGACTGAAAGCCATCATGACGGCGAGAATCGGGGATTTAACTGCTCTCAGGCCTCTCCTGAACTTCTTTCTTCCCATCAGGTCAGACATAACGCTTCCGTGAATGGGCAGCGACCCCTGGGTGAGTCGCGACTCCATTGCAGTGTGTGTGCGGCCCGCGCTTTCGAGGTGCGTGTATGGGGTTGTCTGCAGGGCCGGGCTGCCCACAAAATTATTTTTTTCATATGTCCCTGCCTTGGAACAGGTGGAGAGTCCCATCTGGGATGCCAATTGTGGAAGTCCAGCCCCGGACATAGACAGGTACACCTGATTGCACCAATCACCCTCTTCTTTAAGTCTTCACCACCTCCGCTCCTCTCCGCCGAGCTCTGTCTTCTTCCTCCCGACTGCAGCTAACGAATGGAGGGAGGCGGCCCCTTTTAAGTCTACCCGGACGTGCTCCAGGTGCCTCCTGACGAGCTCCCTGCATCACTTCCTGGTGTGGAAGAAGTGCCACACGAGCACCCAGAAGCACTCCAGGTGTCCCTGGTATTCCTTCCGCCAGCACCTCCGGGTGTGGCGGAAGTGCTGACGTCCAGGGCTTCACATCCGGATCGGGGCGCCCATGGAAACCATGAGCCCCTATAGGGTTGAGCTTCCATGCTCCATTCCTGTGGTCCCCATACAAACCAGGGTAGATGCCCTCTCGTGGTCTGGAGGAGGCGTAGTCCGTCTCCTGCTCCTTCCAGGCATCACTGCTGGGCACTGCCCCCAGCCGCCCGCCACAACTGTTAAAGTGATAGTAATTCTTGTTTTTTTTTACTATTTTATTTTTATGGATCAAAACAAATAACCTACCTACCTGAATCATCTTACTTGCCTCCATACTTACTCCATATGATTCACATTAAACAAATAAATAAATAAAACTAGCAAATTTAATCAAAGAATTCGGAAGTAAGCTCTTTCAATTGCATCAGTGAAAGTAAAAACACCATTAATAAACAGAATGTTTTTGAAGGGTCTTTTAGATGGATTATTTTGCTTTATTCATTTATTCATTCATAAGACTGCATAGATAAACACACTAATTACATGAAAAATGATTCAGTTTATAAACTTTTGTTCTACCATTAATATGTTCTCTATCTTAGGAAGTTGTATTACTCAGAACAGTTAAAAGCCCTCCACATAATCCAATAATTATGATATACGGAACACTGAGTGGTCATTTTATTAGTTACATCCATCTAATTGGTCCCCCATTTGCCATCACAAGAATCTAAATTTATCAGGCTCTCGACTAAAGAAGGTGTTGGAAGTCTGGCACAGGGTGCTGGCCTATCGTGGCTCCAGCCTATCCTACTGTAGTTATGAATTTAGCTCATTTCATCTCATACCAGACACGTTCAACTGTATTGACATTTAAAATAGAATTCACTGTTAGGTCCCCATAACCACAGCTGATTTCACTTTTTCCAGTTGCTTCCATGAAATGAAGTACCTGATCATGATGCTTTTAGAAAATGAGCCAAAGTGGGCAATTAGGGGTCACCTAGTCGCTTGCAGGTAAGCTCCACTCCCAGACCTTTCTCCAGGAAGGAAGTCCTGGTATCCACATTCTGGGTGAAATTCAATTAGGTTTAATTGGAAATGTCATTCATAAGGGTCACTCTTAGATTTTTCTTTGTCTGCATTCCATTACATTAATTAGCCAAGAGTAAACCTGTTAAGCACAGACATCTCTGGGGAACATGGCTACCCACAAGCCTACCCTCACCCCAGCCCACTTTAGAATCTTCAAAAAGGACCACCACAAGCTACAATTATACAGGCATGACTATAACTGTACAAAACAAGGTAAAAGTTACTATTCTTTATTTAATTAAGCATTTTCACCATTTTAGAAAATGAAGTAAAATTATTTGTTGTATTATTTATGTCTATACAGAGTAACCAGGATTGTGGAACAGAAGAGCGTCAGGAGTAATTTGTGCCAGACGAGTATCAGCAAGAGTGAAAGGGAAGGTCTACAGGACGGTAGTGAGACCAGCTATGTTATATGGGTTGGAGAAAGCAGGAGACAGAGCTGGAGGTGACAGAGTTAAATATTCTAAGATTTGCACTGGGTGTGATGAGGATGGATTGCATTAGAAATGAGTACATTAGAGCATGGTTGGGCAAAGTCATTCCTGGAGGGCCGCAGTGGCTGCAGGTTTTTATTCCAACCCAATTGCTTAATAAAAAGCACTTATTGCTCAAGTAATACTTCTGCTTCATTTTATTTGTCTCGCTCATTAAGAATTCAAACCCTTATTGCTTATTTTAGTCTTAAACAGCTGTATGCTTGGTTTTAAATTGTCTCCTCATCAGCAATAAGATGCAAATGACAAAAGAGACCGGCATTTCTCCATTTAGCTTGTTTCCATTTGTATGTATTTATCGTGCACTATTTGGTTTAATTAAATACTTGGAAGGAAAGTGAAGAGAAAAAAGTGAAGCACTGAGAATTACTCATCAGTTTTAGACTTCAAATCATTTGGATGATATCCTTAGAAAGGAAAAATAAGTGTAGGATATGAGAATTACTTGACATGGCAGAGTTAAAGCACTAACAAGCTATGAAATTGAACGATTGACAAGGATTGTTTTTTAATTAAGCAACTGGGTTGGAACAAAAACCTGTTAACCACTGTGGCCCTCCAGGACTGGCTTTGCCCACCCCTGCACTAAAGGGTCAGCTCAGTTTGGACAGTTTGGAGACAAAGTCAGAAAGGCAAGATTGCGTTGGTTTGGACATGTGCAGAGGAGAGATGCTGGGTATATTGGGAGAAGGATGCTAAGAATGGAGCTGCCAGGTAAGAGGAAAAGAGGAAGGCCTAAGAGAAGGTTTATGGATGTGTTGAGAGAGGACATGCAGGTGATGAGTGTGACAGAACAAGATGTAGAGGACAGGAAAATATGGAAAAAGATGATCCTCTGTGGCAACCCCTAACGGGAGCAGCTGAAGGAAGAAGAAGAAGAAGAGGCATTATTTACGTCTATAAAATAAGTGAATCAGTATCTCTTCATCTAGGTCAGCTAAGCCTTTCATGTGTGCTGTGTTAAACAGAATCTTATTGGTGCTTTTACACAATGGAGCTCTAAAAAGAGTAATGATGGCAAACAGAGCACACCTCACAAAGTGATAGCTGTTATTTTTGAAAGAAAGATTTATAAGGGAAATATGCTCCTCAACTTTCACTTCAACGGCATACTTTAACTTGAAATGGCAGAAAAATGAGGAGTTTTCAGGTCTAGAAGACCAAGAATAAGGGGAGCTTCATTAAGTTTCACATGCTTGTATTAGACAATCTATCTGTCTATCTATTAGATCAATAGATATTAAATACACATATGATAGATAGATAGATAGATAGATAGATAGATAGATAGATAGATAGATAGATAGATAGATAGATAGATAGATATGAAAAATCTATCTATCTATCTATCTATCTATCTATCTATCTATCTATCTATCTATCTATCTATCTATCTATCTATCTATCTATCTATCTATCTATCTATCTATGATATTGTGCCTGTCACATCTATCAGTCTATTTAATTCATCAAGATGACTGCCACAACTAAATGATTTCAAAGTACAAGTCATAACATGGAGGCTTTGTGGTGGTGAAAACAAAGCTAAAAAAAGGCTTTCTAATTAGAAGAAAATATGTACATCTCCTCTGGATATTTTGCACAGGCTATTACATCTGGCACCAAGTGAGCCCTTTAGCCAGCATTCATAAACAGAATAATTTCATGAGAAATGATTCAATTATGAAGACCACTGCTCTTTATTTAGTGTGTTTTCTGTACTAGGTGACTGTGTTACTTGGAAGAGCTAAAAGCTGCCCCAAATAATCCAATAATGAAAAATATGTTGGGGATAATGACTGAAGTGGCCCTGTAAAAATAGACTAAGGTTAGGGGTCTGCTCACGGCCAAGGCTTAACAAAACACAAGGCAGCACAGCAGGGAAAACAGCTTTAGCTGGCTGTGACCTGCAGTTAAATACACAAGCAGCTACAGTTCACTTATGTGGACAAAAGAGCTGCACTCCAGTCTTATCACGTACTGGGAGCCCTGGGATGTATTAATGCTAAGCAAACAGCTTGGCTTTTCATCAGTGTTCTAAAAAAGTGTCCATAATACAAAAGGTAGCACAAGGGGAAAGGGACAACTAGGCATACATCTTTCAGATAAGAAGAAGGAAAAAAGGAAATGGAGTCCTTTTAGTTACCAACACGTCTTTTTTACACATTGAGCCATGATGGTCTGCTAGCACACAGGAGTTTACTTTTCTACCTAATGCAGGATTCCTTTGCAATGTTCAGCATCTGTGTTGTTTCTAGCCTCCTGTTTTAATACGCTGCCCGCATGTATTACTTTTGATATCATTTTGTATAGGCAGTAAACAACACCATGTGGCCCTAAATGCCCCCAGTATTATGACTGATGAATTCATATAAAATGGTTTAACACAAACTACTGAATGACTCTTTCATACATGGCTCTTTCAAATTGGCTTATTTTTTTGTGTAATAAAAAATGATGGAGTAGAATCTGTTATATGTCACTGTGTTATTTGTTACTTAAGCTTTCATTTATCTAATCTCTACACAATGGACTTCCAGTATAATACCAGCACTTGCCACCAATAGAAATTCATCTCCATTATTAATAATGGAGATACAGTTAGGTCCATAAATTTTTGGACAGAGACAACTTTTTTTCTAATTTTGGTTCTGTACATTACCACAATGAATTTTAAATGAAACAACTCAGATGCAGTTGAAGTGCAGACTTTCAGCTTTAATTCAGTGGGGTGAACAAAATGATTGCATAAAAATGTGAGGCAACTAAAGCATTTTTTTAACACAATCCCTTCATTTCAGGGGCTCAAAAGTAATTGGACAATTGACTCAAAGGCTATTTCATGGGCAGGTGTGGGCAAGTCCGTCGTTATGTCATTATCAATTAAGCAGATAAAAGGCCTGGAGTTGATTTGAGGTGTGGTGCTTGCATGTGGAAGATTTTGCTGTGAACAGACAACGTGCGGTCAAAGGAGCTCTCCATGCAGGTGAAAGAAGCCATCCTTAAGCTGCGAAAACAGAAAAAACCCATCCAAGAAATTGCTACAATATTACGAGTGGCAAAATCTACAGTTTGGTACATCCTGAGAAAGAAAGCAAGCACTGGTGAACTCAGCAACGCAAAAAGACCTGGACGTCCACAGAAGACAACAGTGGTGGATGATCGCAGAATCATTTCCATGGTGAAGAGAAACCCCTTCACAACAGCCAACCAAGTGAACAACACTCTCCAGGTAGGCGTATCAATATTCAAGTCTACCATAAAGAGAAGACTGCATGAAAGTAAATACAGAGGGTGCACTGCAAGGTGCAAGCCACTCATAAGCCTCAAGAATAGAAAGGCTAGATTGGATTTTGCTAAAGAGCAAAAAAAGCACAGTTCTGGAAAAACATTCTATGGACAGATGAAACCAAGATCAACCTCTACCAGAATGATGGCAAGAAAAAAATATTGAGAAGGCGTGGAACAGCTCATTATCCAAAGCATACCACATCATCTGTAAAACACGGTGGAGGCAGTGTGATGGCTTGGGCGTGCATGGCTGCCAGTGGCACTGGGACACTCGTGTTTATTGATGATGTGACACAGGACAGAAGCAGCCGAATGAATTCTGAGGTGTTCAGAGACATACTGTCTGCTCAAATCCAGCTAAATGCAGTCAAACTGATTGGGCAGCGTTTCATGATACAGATGGACAATGACCCAAAACATACAGCCAAAGCAACCCAGGAGTTTATTAAAGCAAAGAAGTGGAAAATTCTTGAATGGCCAAGTCAGTCACCTGATCTTAACCCAATTGAGCAGGCATTTCACTTGTTGAAGACTAAACTTCAGACAGAAAGGCCCACAAACAAACAGCAACTGAAAGCTGCTGCAGTAAAGGCCTGGCAGAGCATTAAAAAGGAGGAAACCCAGCATCTGGTGATGTCCATGAGTTCAAGACTTCAGGCTGTCATTGCCAGCAAAGGGTTTTCAACCAAGTATTAGAAATAAACATTTTATTTCCAGTTATTTAATTTGTCCAATTACTTTTGAACCCCTGAAATGAAGGGATTGTGTTAAAAAAATGCTTTAGTTGCCTCACATTTTTATGCAGTCATTTTGTTCACCCCACTGAATTAAAGCTGAAAGTCCGCACTTCAACTGCATCTGAGTTGTTTCATTTAAAATTCATTGTGGTAATGTACAGAACCAAAATTAGAAAAAAGTTGTCTCTGTCCAAATATTTATGGACCTAACTGTAAGTCTAGTAAAGAAAGCTTGTGGAGGACTTTATCTTGTGGTGCAACTGAATATCAGTAAAACAGAATGGTAGGTGGTACATGTCAGGCATGCCAAAGAACCCCTGAGACCACTTACTATTCAGGGGTAGGACGTGGAAGTTATGCAGAGCTACAGGTACCTGTGAATTAACATAAACACCAAACTGGACTGGTCTGACAACACACTGGTGCTATACAAGGCAGGGTGGAGCAGATAGTTCTTCCTGCGGAGACTCAGGTCGTTTGATTTATGCAGAAAGCTGCTGGAAATGTCCTACCATTCTGTAGTAGCCAGTATATTGTGCTACACTTGGGGAAGCATTGTGAGTTCAAAAGACACACAATTGCTGAACAAACTTATCAGGAAGGCCTGCTCCATCACAGGACTAACTCTAGACATTCTGGAAGCTGTTGTGGAAAAGAGGATGGAAGAAAAATGGAATGTCATCATGAAAAATCTACCCCCCAACATTCCCCAGGAGGCACTCTGTTGGTGCAATTGTAGTCCCAGGCTCAACAACAACAACATTTATTTATACATTTTCATACAAAAAAGTAGCTGAAAGTCCTCGGTCCACCACAGTGTGGTAAGCAGAGCCTCCTGAAAGATCGTTTTTGACCACTGCTATTGGGCAATTCAGTGCTTCTTCCCAATGTCCCTAACTAAATATTTACACTCTGTCAATTGATTGATTGTATTATTTGTCCTGTGAAACTGTATCTTTATCATAATATACTGTATATTTATTTATTACTTATTTTATTATTCATTTATTTCTCTATCAATTGATTGCATTATTTGTCCGGTGAGTCTCTATTTTTGTTTTTTATATTTCTGCTGCGTATGCATCTAAATTTTCCCCTTGGATTAATAAACTTTATCTAATCTAATGTGAAAGTTCCTTGAAGATGCAGATGCTTTGCTTTTTAGTTTTCCCAGAATACATTTAATTTTTGTTCAACTTGACAAGTTTTTCAGGCCTCAGCCGTTACCTGAAATCTATCAGTGGAAAAGGTGAAAATATCCTCCATACAATGGTTATGGGTTTACTTTTATGCTGTATAACACCAACTTATATTGATCTTATACCATAATTAAACTGGAAATCAATAGTTCTTTCCGTATATTCTGTCTTAGCAGTAGCTGTGACAAAGAAAGGTGATGGGGAAGAAAGTGTTGCGTCTCAGAAAGCCGAGGTACTGGCCTACATAAAAGAGTACTTTTCACAGAAATATACCATTGAACGTAACCTTACATAAAGCTGAGATATCACCTACTCTAATAGATGCATTAACTTATGCCACATGTCTATAATTCTTTGCAAGTATGTCAAGAAATATATACTAACATCACTGTATGGTATAGCGGGTCCACGGATCAAAAAGACTGGACGTTTTTAATAAATAATCAATTGGTCGACTCCTTCTCCCTTGGTACACTCGTGCAGCTGTGAGGAGTTGGTGAAGCAATTGGGGCGAGATCCACGATGCCTTTCTCCATTGCTTCATCGGCTTCCTGCAGTACACAATTGAGACTCTGTGCACAAAAACGAGCCAGCAAAGGACAAGAAGGAGGAGAATCAAGAAAGAAAAAGAACCGAGAAAAAGAAAAGATGGAGGTTAAAGGGAGAAAGGAAGAGAGAAGGCAGGAGGTAGAAGGAGCCTGTGCGAGTGAGGAGGAGGGAGCAGGGTCAAGGGAGGGAGGGCAGGTAGCTGGTAAGGAGAGCCCCTTGAGCAGAGTGAGAGGCTGATGCCCAGAGTTGAACGAGTGATCATTCTGGCTGAGTAATTTGGGGAGTCAGAGCGATGTGCGTTAAAAGGAATGGCTCGCTGTAGAAGACCGGGAAGGCAGCAGGGGTCGAGGAGGCTTGGGAGGAGAGTTCCAATGTGAGCACCATGGCCATTGGGGTCCCAAGCCTAGGTCTGTAGAGGGAGCCTTACCGTAGCCATGGGATGGCAGGGACCCGGTCCTGTGGAAGGTTAGCTGCCACTCTCAGTAGGGTGACCCCTTTGCTGCAAGGCCTGTATGGCATAAGCAGAGGAACTGGCAGTGAGAAAGAAGACACCAGGCTTTTTAGTAAGGACTGTTTCCTGTTTTTTTTTTTTAATAGATTTATTTATTTTGATTTTAACCTCCACCTCAGTTTTGTTTCAATTGGATTATTTCTGGAATATCTTGAAATCTTGAAGCACTGATCTTTTTGAACACTTGGTTTGTTTGTTTTTATTAATTAAAGCACTGATCACTTACACACCATCCCCTTGCTCCAAGTGTGGTTTGTCCTCATCTGTCAAGCTCATCTCGGTTATGATACTGACGGCGTCGGGTTCAGAAGGCTCCCATAATAGAAGAGGGAGTCAGGAGCCGACCCGCACCATCACACTCCCATAAGTACATTAATTTTAATACTGGTGTGGACAACATAGTGGACAGTGCCAAGAAAACATCTCTGCTGCTCACATATCCCATTACAGAGCAGCCATGGGTGTTTCTGACCATGTTGTTATTCATGTAATAAAAAGAAAAATACAAGCAGAAGAAGATAAAATAACTGTACAGTAACACAGAACTGGAGCAATAAAATTAAAGCAGAGTTATAGGAAGGCTTCTCCTGCACTGACTGGGGTGTGCTGACATCCTTGCAAACATTTGCTGTTTCAGGGCTAATTATTTTTTTTTTTCTGTTTTGACCCAAGGCTGAATACTTTTTCCAAAAAACTCAATTTTCTGAAAAGCACACAAAGCAATGGTTTTAGACATAAATCAACATACAATATGTATGACAAATGTCCCTGTGCTTTACATTCAACGAGCTTCTACACAATGTGAATTTGCTCACCTATTACACAGCACAGTCCTGCAAGGTATGGTAATGTTACAATCAGCCAATAGTGTGCATTGCCACATTACACTGCCTGTAGTATGTGTTACACTGGCACCACTGTTCCAGGTATCTGTTAATTAAAGGCCAGAAGTCCACATGACCGTCACCATCAAGTTCTTCCATGTGAACCCTGACTACAATGAGGACTGGTTGAGGTCATTTATGTTAGGTAGAATGCCTAGAGGGGGCTGAGCGGTCTCGTGGTCTCGGAACCTCTACAGATGTAATTTTTTTCTCCAGCCTTCTGGAGTTTTTTTTGTTTTTTCTGTCCTCCCTGGCCATCGGACCTTACTTTTATTCTATGTTAATTATTTATTTTGTCTTTTTTCTTTCTTAATTATGTAAAGCACTTTGAGCTACATCATTTGTATGAAAATGTGCTATATAAATAAATGTTATTGTTATTGTTGTTGTTGCTGTATACTGTGACCACTGTGGCAGCTGGTATCTTGGCGAACGCAGCTGGCAGTGGCCATCTTTGATCAGCCATCTTTGCACAGCTGGCAGTAGCTAAGCAGCTAGTGGTGACAGCAGTCACATTATGCAGCAACATACACCTGAAACAGTGGCGCCAGTGTAATATTTTATGCAAGCAGCATAGAGCTAGCAAACAGAGCCGAACTATAACTTAACAGAGGGTTTTGTCGACATTTACAACTGATTACCACCCTCTGCCACCAGATTTCAATTAATGTCGACCATATGTGTCGACACTCACCCTGAAACAGTCAAATAAGGACACTTTTGCTGTTAGTAAATATATGAAACTCTGTAGGCCAGTGATCATTAAGAAGAAAACTGTCAAAGTGAACCCAGACAGTAAACCATGGATCACTAAAATATAAAAAAACACTGCTTTTTGTAAAACAACATGCTCTTCAGGAAAAGGAGAAGAAAAGCAAGCTTTACAGAGAAAGACAAACGAGTCAATTAAATAGTAAAATGATGTATTGTAAGGTGAAAATAAATCAATGGCTGTTTAGTGATAACACTTCAAAGCAGTTCTGTAAATATTGGAAAACTATCAAAATATGGGGTGCTAAAACAAAAAGTTTGACTTTTCCAATAAACCAGGACTACACATCCTTAGTTGATTAAATAAACAACTTTTTTTAACAAGATTTGAAAAAATGCCAAAAATGTTAATAGGATGGTACTTAACATAATGAGAGTGAAAAGACCAATAGTACAGTGGGACCTGATGGGACAGCTCATAAAGTCCTATTTCGAGCAGATCTCCAGTTTTCCATTTACTCTTTAACTGCGTCCCTGACGTGTGGTATTGTCCATCAGCTGTGAAATCTGACAGTCATTATCCAGGTTTAAAAAAGGATTCAGGGCCACAGAGTCTGAATAGCTGTAGGCCTGAGGCACTAACCTCCATTCCAAACATTATACAATTAACAATAGACAATTTAAAGAGACTGTTATTTTCATTTCATTCATTTTTTAGATCTTGATAATTGCCAGTAATAAATCTGTAGTGAATGAGTTATCCTTCACCCTTCCGGGGGCTGCTAGTGCTGTGCTGCACGATCTGCATGTCGCGCTGCTGCTGCTTGTGATGTGCTGCGTGATCTGCATGTCGTGCTGCGTGATAATCTTTAAAAAGCCTGTACAGTAGCTGTCCTTTTGTCTCACGGGAAGTTAAAGTGTCTCTGAGAAATTGTTTGTAAGTAGGGAGTGATGTGCAAGTAGTCTCGCGGGACTTCAAAGTGTCTTCTGAGAAGATCCAAGAAGACCTGCATGTGTACCGTGCCAACATTTTGTAGTTCTTTACGACATTCTACTTTGTCATCTACTCTTTGTCCTTTATTACGGCCCCGGCGTGGTTAAATGCCTTTCATGTGGGATGTATAACACTGCTCGCATTGTGGGGGTGGGGGCTGAACTCACGCTAAGGAGTTGCAGTCGGATCAGCTGCTGTCTTGCTGCTGATGTTGGCAAGCTCCGTATTCTGCTTGTCACGCTGCACGTTGATCATTTAAAAGCCTGTACAGCAGCTGCCCTTTTGTCTCATTGCCTTGTCTCGCGTGACGTCAAAGTGTTTTCCGAGAAGATCACGTCTCGTCTCCTTCCCAAGATTTTTTTTTATAATAGAGAGATATTTTAATGGTAGAGACTAAGCCCTTTCAAGATAGACCCCAATTTTTTGTACCGTTTAAAGGGTTGTATAGAATGCTCCGCTGCTTATCTTATGACAATTCTATTCTTTCCTTGATAAGTCTGGTTCCTATGTTAGAACACCAGTTCTGGATTTTTCTTCATCATTCAATACCAACCAGCCTCATATACTGATTGAGAAACTGAACAGTGTGAATGTTAACCTATTTATTACATGGCACTATTTTAATGGTCATTTTTTCAAACTAAGGAGCTCCACAAGCATGTGTTATGTCTCCTATACTATTTATACAAGTGATCTGAAACAGTACACTGACTCCTATTCCATTATCTGATGATACCATGCTGATAGGACGCATATCCGAGGAGGGTGAAAGTCATCACTTCAACCAAGTGGACTGTTTAGTAAATTAGTGCAATAAGAACTACGTTACTCTAAATGTCAGAACGACTAAGAAATGATATTTTACTTTAAGAGGCAGAAATCTGTTTGTTCACCCGTCATTGATCTGGAGGACGAGGTAGAACTAAATCTAGTTTCTAAATATTTAGAAACTTCACCACAATATTAACCTTCAATGGAACATTAATTTACAAATATATACCGTGAATGCAATCAGCGCTTATTTCCCTTCCGTAAACTCTGACTATTAAAGTGGACAAATACCTCATGTTGTCCTTTTATTGCAGTGTTATCCAGCATTGCCTGCTTTAGTGGTCTGACAAATCAGAATTTGAAAGGCTTCAGCAGATTACTAAACATGCAGCTAAAGTTGTCGGGCTGATTATTTGGTAAGTGTGTGTCAAGGGGGAATGTTGAACAAACTGCAGATTATCTCAGTTGTTACCTGTCTTGTCTCTATTTAATTTTCTATTTTATTTCTGTCTCTTATTGGATGCAACACAAATGCTAAATTTACACTTTCTTGTGTAAAAATTACTAAATAAAAACCTTGATCTTGAAATCTGTATGCTCACTCCTCATTATTGTGGGGAGGAGGTATAAATGCAGGAGAAACTGAATATAAATACTTCATACACCCTGACAATAATTTAAACTTTGTTATTAATATAAAAATATCTTTTCTAAATGAAATCAGCACTTATTGCTCCTCCAATAAAATCCGTCAGTTTAATTCAGACACGGACCTCATGTAGTGTTTTGACCTCAGTGTCACTCAGTCTGTCGTCACTTTCAGTTTTATTACCTGGTTTAGCGGTCTTACAAATCCAAATTTTAAAAAGGCTCCAGCAGGTAACCAAATATGCCACAAAAACCGTTGTAACTGATGACAAACATCCATTACAAACACAATTCACCTTCAGTAAATCAGGGAGGAAAGTCGCTTTAAAGACCCACACAAGCCACTCCAAAAATTCCATCTCCCCAGTGCCATAGGATGTTTTAATAAGAAATAGCAGAGAGGTAATACAAATTCAAAGGGCTTTGAGGTGTTGTGTGTGTTTTGTAACTGTCTAGGTAAAACAATTACCATGAAAAGACTGGATGTGGTTTTGCAAATATGTAAATGTTTTAGAATTGTCACTTAACTTGTAACCAATTGTATTTGTTTTTTACAAATATCTGTTCTTGATTTTGTTGATTTTGATTTGATTTGATATACTTTGTTAATCCCCGAGGGGAAATTGTCTTTTCCCATGAACTTTGTGGGTCAGAATGAAGGGTCAGCCATTGTATAGCGCCTCTGGAGGAATTTTCAGGTTAAGAGCCTTGCTCAAAGCACCTGAGAAGGCCAATTTCATGTGCTCTTGTGCAGAAAATACTCTAAAAAACTTAAAGAATAGGTTAAAATTGTGTTCTAAAGTTAAGTGCCGCTGTGGCACTTTAAAATGGAGGGTATGGGGCACAAAGGAAAAGCTTAAAAACATACCAACTAGAGTATGTCAATTTTTCAAGTCAAGGCATCTGTCGAATACATTGAAAAACAAAGTTTTTGCTTCTTGAACACTGTTGGGTGTTTCTTATAGATTTTTGGGTGCTGATCACGAATATCACATCAAAACTTACCCATCACGTACCGTTTCAGTTTTGCCATGATTTTTTCTTATAATTGTATCCAAACATTTTTGCTCCCGTAAGTGACTTATCAACAACGGTTTGTGCAGCCTGGGCTGGTCCAGGCATGGAATCAGGCCAGGTTGGAAGCTGTTCTGTGGAAGTTGACATCCTGGGCAGGTCTGAACGAGCTTGACGCTGCCTCAGCATGCTATAAAGGTGGCTTGAACACACCGATCCTGCTCATTTGGTTAATATAGATAGTCAGTGTGTATGTGTAGTATCAGTATAGTAAAGTATAGTATCTGTAGCAGCAATATAACAGTAAGTAAGCTTGATGCTATAGACGTTTTGGTGTCGGGCGATATGTCTCGTCAATGTCGTAACAGCCACGATACATTCTGCTAAATCTGTGGCAAATATACACTTGCGCCTCAGAGATGTTGGATGACTGCTCTTGTGAAGAAAGCTTATCATCTGTATTTTGGCTTCAAAATCGGTGATCCAGACAAGGAATGGGTGCCTCACATTTGCTGTGTAACATGTGCTGTCAGTCTGAGAGCCTGGCTCAGAGGCACTCGAAAGACAATACTGCTTGCTGTTCCGATGATATGGCGAGAACAGAAAGACTGTTACTTCTGTTTGACTAATGTGTCTGGTTTCTCTGCCAAAAACAAGAAGTCAATTGAATATCCTAATCTGCCTTCAGCAATGAGACTCGTGCCACATTACGACAGTCTTCCAATTTCGAAAACACCAGAGGATTGGACCTTAGACACACCAGATGAAGAAACTGCAATGCAGGGTACTGACAGTGACATTGACCCGGATTTTGAACTGTGCTCATTAGGCGATCCACATCTGATAACACAGTCCAAATTGAACGATTTGGTCAGAGATTTGGGTCTGTCAAAAGCAAAAGCCGTGCTGCTGGGATCGAGACTGCAGGAATGGTGTTTGCTGTCACCAGGTATGAAAAGTTCCGTGTTTCGAGGCCGACATCATGATATAACCAAATTTTTTGCACAAGTCAACAGTCTCTGTTTCTGTTGTGACATTGAAGGATTGTTCTCGGCCTTGGGTTGTGATCACAACCCGGAAGAGTGGCGTCTCTTCAGTGATTCCTCAATGTTAATCCTGAAAGCTGTTCTGCTACACAATGGCAACGTTTATCCTTCAGTACCTGTTGGCTATGCAGCACACATGAAAGAAACGTATGAGAATATGGAACTGTTGCTGAAGCACGTCCAGTATAGCAGGTACAACTGGAATATCTGTGGAGATCTTAAAGTCGTTGCTCTTTTACTAGGACTGCAGCTCGGCTATACAAAGTACTGTTGTTTCATCTGTGAATGGGACAGCCGTGCCAAAGAGTCGCACTATTCTCGACAGAACTGGCCACTCCGTAAAAAGTTAGTTCCAGGACAGGAAAATGTGGCACATGAATCGCTTGTCAACCCGGCAGAGATATTTTTGCCTCCTCTTCACATAAAACTGGGATTCATGAATAATTTTGTGAAAGCACTGAACAAGGAAGGCGAATGTTTTCTTTATTTAAGACAGATGTTCCCAAGAATAACTGATGCCAATATTAAAGAGGGAATTTTTATTGGCCCCCAGATTAGACATGTTATGAGTGACAAGTGGTTTGAAGATCTGTTAGTTGGGCCAGAAAAAATTGCCTGGAAAGCCTTCAAAGACATTGTTGACAATTTTCTGGGCAATTACAGAGCCCCCAACTACATTCAGCTGGTAGACAAATTAATTTTCTCCACTCACACTTGGACTTCTTCTCTGCAAATCTCGATGCTGTCAGTGACGAACACGGTGAAAGGTTTCATCAGGACATTGCTACGATGGAGAAACGATACCAGGGCAACTGGAATCCGTCAATGCTTGCTGACTATTATTAGACACTGCAACGTGATGCACCAGACATTGAATACAAAAGAAAATCAGGAGCAAAACACTTTTAATTCTGTTGAATTTAATAGCTTATGCGAAACATAAACGTGACTAAATACGTTATTGTCAGTAAACATATAAATGTCTATTTCTAGGAGTTCCTACGTGAGGTAGTAAAACCAAAACACTATCTGTACATACCCAGAAGGTACCTGTCACAATCAGCAAAAACTTTTCAGGAAGCAAGACTTTTCAAAAAAATTGTTGTACAGTGATTGGTCCACGTCTTCCATGTTTCCAATGCATGTTTGTCACAACAAAAGGGATTTAGAAATACTCATTTTATCACGTATTCCTTTTGCTATATTACTCGTTATAAGGATATGTTTTCTTTTTTTTGTTGAAAAAGCTTCAACAGATAATGAATTTTAAATTTTAATTTATCTCTGTCCAAGAAGCGAATCCTCTCCTCATGTGTTCTCCAGCATCGTCAAGTACAGTAATCCTAACTGTCTGATGTTGAACAGCATAGCCAGTCCCAACACATATGCTGGTTTATTGGTGTCCATTGTGATTTCCTTTTCTTGCTGTTTATAACCATGCCAATCCCATGTTTTTTCCACTCATCCCGTGTCATCTACATTTTTGCTTTTTAAAGCAGGTGCAAAGACCCCTCATTTCCAGTAATAATATGGCGGCCTCTAAAAGACAAATTGCCAAGGGTCCCAGGAAAAAACCTGCCTAAACAATTAAAATCTTAGGCTTACGTTTTTAACAGGAGCTTGCTCGTTACATTCTGATGTTAAATTACCTGCTGACGTCTACCTTTATTACTTAACGGCTAAAGTGAAACAATTCACCTCCTTTCAAAGCTCACAACCCACAGTCTTAGAGTAAATCTAGCTGGTCTCCTCTGGACTTCTTGTGCAGCATTTATGTTCTTCATGCAATACAGAGCTTAACAATACACAGAGTAGTCCAGATGTGGCCCTATAAGTGCATTAGGAGCTGAGGCAGATTCGTACTTTAATTAATAATAATAATAATAATACATTTTATTTATATAGCGCCTTTCCCATGCTCAAGGCACTTACAGAATATAATAAAGAACGGCAGAATATACAGTATATAGCATTGTACAAACCAGATAAATAAATAAAGAAGATTAAGACAGTAAATTCTGAAAAAAAAAAAACACACACACACACACACAGGTTACATTGGCATCTTGACAGAGAAGTAAACTGAGAGAAAGGTAATAAAGTCAAGTAGAGCTAAAAGCCTTCCTGAACAGATGAGTTTTGAGTTGTTTTTTAAAAGAATTCATGGAGTCAGCTGACCTGATTAATTTTGGTAGGTCATTCCAGAGTCTGGGCGCTATACAGCTGAAGGCCCTGTCACCCATTGAGTGTAGATTAGTGAGGGGCACAACAAGATTACCAGAATCAGAGGACCTTAGTGGGCGGGCAGGCACATAGTGATGGTGGAGGTCACTGATGTAGTTTGGTGCGAGGTTATTTAAAGCTTTGTAGGTTATTAGTAGGATTTTATATTCGATTCTGTAGGACACAGGGAGCCAGTGAAGACGGAGCAGGATGGGTGTGATGTGCTCGCTGCTGCTGGTTCGAGTAAGGACTCTTGCAGCTGAGTTTTGAATAAGCTGGAGCTGTGATATAAGATTAGAAGGGGCACCTGCCAGTAGGGAATTACAATAATCGATGCGGGATGTGATAAAAGCATGGACAAGTTTCTCAGCATTAGAGAAGGAGAGGAAGGAGCGAACACGGGATATGTTACGGAGGTGAAAGTAAGAAAGTTTCTTAATGTGATTTATGTGGGCGGAATAAGTGAGGGAGGAATCAAAAATGACACCAAGATTTTTTACAGTAGCTTCTGGTCTGATGAGATCACTGCCAAGATGGACTGGGAAGGAGCTCATTTTATTAAGTTGCATTTTAGTCCCAATTTGCAGGAGTTCAGTTTTATTACAATTTAATTTTAAAGAGTTCTGCTCCATCCAGGTTTTAATTTCACTAAGGCAGGTTGTGAGCTGAGAAAGCTCTGATGAAGTTCCACTTTTAACATTGAAGTAGAGCTGGGTATCATCTGCATAAAAATGATAACCCAATCCATAACTACGGATAATATGGCCAAGGGGAAGCATATAAATACAGAAAAGCAGAGGACCAAGGACAGAGCCCTGAGGGACTCCTTGTGTGACTGGCACGGAGTTGGATCTGCTGTTGCCAAGACTAACAAACTCTTGCCTATCAGTCAGATAGGACTTGAACCACTGGAGGGCAGTGCCAGAGATACCCAGCATGTTCTCCATTCTGGACAGTAGGATGTCATGTCTGACTGTGTCAAATGCTGCACTGAGGTCTAACAGAATTAATATGCTAGTTTGTCCAGAGTCTGCTGCCATAAGCAAATCATTGGTTACCCGAAGAGGAGCAGTTTCACAGCTGTGCTGTCCCATCAGATTATTAGAGGTTAAGTAATTGGTGAGCTGGGAGGCTACAACACGGTCAAGAACTTTTGACAGAAAAGGTAAGTGGGAAATAGGCCGGAAATTGTTAAGATTGTCAGCATCAAGGCCAGACTTTTTTAACATTGGGGTTACAGAAGCAATTTTAAAAGTGAGCGGCACGGAGCCAGTGTCAAGGGATGAGTTTATTATTGTTGTAACAGTCGGGATTATGGCATGAAGGCAGGATTTAAGTAGTGTGGTGGGGATGGGGTCCAGTACACAAGTAGTCGGCCTCATCTTACAAAGCAGGTTATTAACAAACGCAGAAGTGACTGGTGAGAACTTAGAGAAGGGGCTGGATGGAGTGGGAAAACAGGGAGAGATATAAACAGATGATATATTTATGTTAGTTGAATTATTTAGATCTTTAATTTTGTTACGGAAAAAGTGGAGGAATTCCTCACTTCTAAAAGTTATTTAAATTACTTCTGCATAAGCCTTACTTATAAAGAGTACTGTTTAATGGCAATGTTTTTACCTCCTTTTCACTTTCATTTATAATTCCTCTATCCATTTCCTCAATCTGATTTTTGCAATTCAAGGATGGCATCTACCTTAGCTTCATTAGACACAAGGTAGGAGACAAACCAGGAGAGGACGCTAATTCAGTCCCATAATTCACTCAACCAGGGACATTTAGAGTCTCCAGTCAACATATCACTTCATTCAGATGTAGCAATGAAAATGGAAGTCCCAATGAAAAGTCCATGCAGACCCAAGGAGAATTAATTATCCTTGTAATTACAAAGACCAGGGCAGAATTCAGATCCAGTTTGGCAGCATCATTAACTGTTGCACCTTGGTGCCACCCCAAATTAATTTGCATTAAATGTAGTTTGCCACATTTCCACCCATTACTGAATTGTTTTCCAAATAATTACATTTCTATATACAGAAAACCATTGATTGGAATTAAATGGGGCCCTACATGACTCGGGCGGAGTGGTGGCCCTGAGGCTAGGGATTTGCACTGGCAATTGGAAGGTTGCCAGTTCAAATCCCGTAAATGCCAAAAGTGACTCTACTTCACTGGGCCCTTGAGCCTGGAATTGCTCGGTCCTGGGTATGATGTTAATCTGCATCCAGCCCTGCAAGTAGGCCCTCCAACCTGGAGGGAATAACCTGAGGGTTAGTGGCAGAACTGGAACTCCAGCCACCATAAAAAACCTCACAGTGTTCCACTCCATCTGAACTAGTGTGGTGCTGAGGTGTCACCCGTTGCATGGCTGCACTCAGGTTCTAATCTGGGATCATGAGTTGGTTTGTCATGTGGTGGGTGTAGCAATGCGCTGTATCAGTGAGTGATCCTAACCTCTAACCTCCTCTGCATGACTCCATTTTCAACTTAAAAAAAGCTTCTTATCTTTATCCCCTAACGTACGGTACAGCTCGAATGCCTGCCTCCTACCTAACTTCTTTGAGTACAAAACAAGATCATACACTGCAGCTACTGGTATGTTCCCACCAGTGTTTTCACCTTACCAGAAGTAATAATTTACTAAACATACAAATTAAGTATTGTCTCCTTTCTTTAACTGTATATCTTATTTTTCTTAAAAATACTTCATCTCCTGATTTACTATAGTCTCGACAGCTTTTTATGTAACTGTGATGGGCTGCCTGACTGATGACGAAGACTGAGGCACCAAAGTGATAAAATGGGAGCAATTCGGGCTGAAGGCCGACAGGATCACCTACTGTATTCAATCGCAGTGGCAAATCGGCAATGTGTGTTTGTGTTATGTGGGAAGACTGGTGATGTCAATGGTGGTGGTAAACCCATTTTCAGGTGCAGTGGATGTCCTGGACAAAATGTACCTACAGGTACTGCAGACACAAGGCAATGAGGTTAGGCAGGAGCAAGACGACTTCTGTATCGATGGATGGTAAGACCTAGTCTCTAGGTATCAAAGCTGAAAACATGTTTCCTTTTTTAAAGGCTGATGTGCAGATTGACTGTCAGGTGGCTATTCATTCTAGTCCTGCTGGGTGGCAGCATTCAGCTGACCATGTTGCTCACTTAAGATAGAGACACTGTAGGACCGATGAGCAAGAGGGAGCAAGAGGGAGTTCATTAAGTGACTCTGTTTGATATCTGACCGCTATTAATGATTGGAATAAAACGGCCTTGCATGGGATCAGATCTACATTTAAGTTTATTCCACTTGTCAAGATTATCCTAGTTTCTGTTTAAACCTTTTCATCCTCTGACCAGAATATTCCTTTTTGTAATTGGAAGAGCCCATTTTACTTTTGGCTGATTTGTTCTGTCAAGACACAGCAAAACAGATTAATAATCTCCAGATCTTGAAATGTTTGTAAATATTAGAAAATATCAAATCAAAAAAGCTGCTCCATTCTTCTTGAAATTAACTAAATCATAACTTGTGTCTCTGTAAGAGAAAATGTACTTGAAAGTGCCTGCCTGTTATACTAGGCCATCCTGACATTTGTGGTACCATCCATCCATCCATCCATTTTCCAACCCGCTGAATCCGAACACAGGGTCACGGGGGTCTGCTGGAGCCAATCCCAGCCAACACAGGGCACAAGGCAGGAAACAATCCCGGGCAGGGTGCCAACCCACCGCAGGACACACACAAACACACCCACACACCAAGCACACACTAGGGCCAATTTAGAAACGTCAATCCACCTAACCTGCATGTCTTTGGACTGTGGGAGGAAACCGGAGCACCCGGAGGAAACCCACGCAGACACGGGGAGAACATGCAAACTCCACGCAGGGAGGACCCGGGAAGCGAACCCGGGTCCCCAGGTCACCCAACTGCGAGGCAGCAGCGCTACCCACTGCTCCACCGTGCCGCCCCATTTGTGGTACCAGTATATTTAAATTAGAAAATAAGATCATATATAACATTTCATTTTACATTTTGTTCACTGATAACATTTTACATATAAGAATTAATTTTTTATAGGTATCACTCACGACTCTTAAATGATTAACTGTTTTGGGACCTCGCATCATACTCAATAGCAGAGGTGTGTTTCTATACCATACCATTTATCTGTATGCTGATTGGTTTTGTTTGAAATGCTTTTTATTCATTAAATGTAAACAGAGGTGGGAAGTAAAAAATTACAAATACTTCATTACTGTACTTAAGTAGAACTTTGAGGTATCTGTACTTTACTTGAGTATTTATTTTTCAAACGACTTTTTACTTTTACGCCTTACATTTTAATACAGATATTTGTACTTTTTACTCCTTACATTTTAAAAACAAGCCTGTTACTTTAGTTTTAATACATTTGTTGGGAATTAAGTATTTTTCTATTTTTCATCCTTTCACATTCTCAGCATAAAGACCGATTTCAACCTAAATGAATGGGCCAGTGGTATATAGGAAAGACAATCCCGATAGAGTATCAATCAGCGCGAATCACGCATGACAGACGTAACGAGACAGAAACGACGTAACAAGAAAGAAGAACGGAGCAGGGACTTGACTGTGAAAACAAAGCAGGCATGTGTCTATCGAAAGTGACTCCCATTCCCAGCAATATGCAAGTTGTCTCTGAAGCTCAACACTCCATTACCTGCCTCGGCTTCCTGTGAGAGGCTTTTTAGCACTTCAGGACTGATTTTTACACCCAAAAAAGCACGCCTTGATTCAGAGAACTTTGAGAACCAGCTTCTGCTAAAGTTGAATAAAAGATTTTGGTAGTTTTGTAAACATTAAGGAATTTCTGACAAAATTGGCATGCTGATGTTGAAAGTGAGCACTGGAGCAATGTGAATGTTTATTATCAGTATGCTGTTTTTGTTGGTAATTTGAAGTTACAGTGATTTTATATTTTTCAAGCTTTATTAATATACTGTGAGTTTTCAGTCAGCATTGAACAGAAATTGCTTGTACAATCGTTGTTGAAGAGGCTACTTTTTACTTTTATATTTTGAATATATTTCAGAACCTGTACTTTTTTAGTTTTACTTAAGTAAAAAAGTTGGAGTACTTGTACTTTTACTTGAGTAAAGAACTTGTGTACTTTTGCCACCTCTGCATGTAAATGAACCTAGACAAATAAAGGACGTTTTCAAGTATATTTCGTCACTGTGCCATGCTGCATTAACAAGAGCATGTGGGACTCCACCTCTTGGTGTAAATAAAGGACGTCCATGTTTGGAGTTCATATATAGCGATGGCTCAAAATTTTTCTTTATTTGCTGAGTATTTTCTGAAACAGACACTAAATTCCTATGTATTGTGTTTTTATTCAGTTTATGCCTATAATTCAGTAATTAATGTCACCCATTGCTGCGATATGCTGTGAAAGGGTGCAATCCCGGACACAGACAGGCAGACATGTTCCAGTCCATCACCACACGTTTATTTACACAAATCACACTATATACAAAGTCACTAGTGCACCTCACCAAACCCCCACAGTCTCTCACAAGCCCGGCTTCTTCCTTAAGCCTCCTCTTCTTCTTCACACAACACTCAGGGCCTCTCCTTGCCGCCTCCTCTGCACCGGCCTCATCAACCTCCTACCCGACTCCAGCCTTGATTGCCGGGCGGCGGCTCCTTAAATAGGCGGCTGATTGCGGGCCCGCACCCAGCCACCTGTGACATAATTCCCCCACTAGCTGAGACCTCCCAGGGACCAGCGGACCGTTCCGCGAGGACGAGAATCCCTCGGCAGCAAGCCGACACACTGTAGCCTAGGGCCTGATCCTGCAAAGAAAACAGAAAAACAAGGGGCGGGGACGTTGCCCTGACGCAGCCCCTCGGCTCGTCTTCTCGGTTGGGCCAACGCTCTCCGCTCCGATCGGCACCCCGATTGCTCCCTCTTTCGGCTTCCACCTCTGCGCCTTCCACGATCCCTGCACGGGACCACCAGTGGGATAACGCTTCGTTTCCACCTCCCAAGCTGCGATTTTTTCCTCTGCCTCCGAAGAGGACGGCCCTTCATGGGATGTGCGCACCCAGCAGCACGTCCTCCCATATCGGAGGAACTGGCTTCCCCAAGCCGCTTCCTCCATTTACTTTGGGGACGGCGCGACGGTTCGGATCTGCCCATTGTAAGAGGGCAGACCCAGCCCCGCTGGCGGTCTGCAGCTTCACGGGGTCGGTCTCCCTTACCTTCCCCGCTGTACGTCTCCGTCCAGGAGCTCCTGCAGCTCACCGATCCTCTCCTGCCTGCGGCTCTCGATCCAACGCCACTGCCATCCCTCCTGACTCCAGCGTCTCCGCCCGGAGGGCACATCGCTCGGATGCCGGCAGCGACAGCACAAGGCGCAGTTGTTCTTGCAGGCCCTGTAAAATCGCTGCCAAGGAGAGAGAAATAGCCGGCGGTGAGCTTACCTTATGAGCAGCGTCACTTGCCGACTGCTCTCTATGGGCTCTTCCCTGCGGCCCACTCGGGTTGCTTCTCGGCACGAGATGGACATTCACTGCTCCCGCCTCTGACCAATCGTTGGCGGGACGACAGGACACGCTGCCCAATCCCGTGCCTGTTATGAGGAGGGACTTCCGGTCTGCGGCTTCCTCGCCCTCATTCCACACTCGAGGGCGAGGTTCAGGGCAACTCTGCGGCTGCTGCGGCTGTTGTGTGTGCAGCGTCTCCTTTCCGGCAGCCCTCCTTGCTCCCGCCGCGCTCTCGAGTTGCCCCCGAAACAATAATAAGTCCAACGGCGGACCTCCCGTGGTCCGCGACACACTCAATAGATGCAGCCCTGTGGCATGTGGGCGAGGTTGCATGCTGTGCCGGGCCTTTCACAAAACTCTCCAACAATACAGGTCCCCACCTTGACCCAGGTGGAGCATCCTGCCGACTACGACACTGTGAAAGGGTGCATCCCGGACACAGACAGGCAGACACGTTCCAGTCCATCACCAAACGTTTATTTACACAAATCACACTATATACAAAGTCACCAGTGCACCTCACCAAACCCACACAGTCTCTCACAAGCCCGGCTTCTTCCTTAAGCCTCCTCTTCATCTTCACACAACACTCAGGGCCTCTCCTTGCCGCCTCCTCTGCACCGGCCTCGTCAACCTCCTACCCGACTCCAGCCTTGATTGCCGGGCGGCGGCTCCTTAAATAGGCGGCTGATTGCGGGCCGCACCCAGCCACCTGTGACAATGCCTACAAACGCTTGATTTTTGTATTTTTAGAGCTGGTGACTAATATGTTCCGAGTGTTGTGCGTCTATTCTTTCTGTGTCTTTAATAATTCAAATTATTGTCTATAAATTTTAACTTATCCAGATATTCAAATTTCTAGTCTTCTCACTCTTATCTGGAATAGTGTATATCACAGTACGGAATTTCCAAGGACACCACCCTTTGTGGTCCACTCTTCATGTTTAATTTAAATTTGCTTTTCAGGACACTTAGGATCTCTTCATCTGTTTCACTTGTTCTGTTAGTAAATAGGAGAAATAGATCCATGCCTTCTCCCTCAGAGTACTTATGCACATGTCCAAGAAGGTCTGCACCCTGCTCACTGGACAAATTACAGGCTGTATGAGAATTTCTGCCTCTGGTGTATACCTACATATCTCTCTACCTCTGATAAATGAACTATCTACTGCCATGGAGTCTTTAATTCCTTCTTGGGATATGTTTAGAACTTGCTGGCCTTCTCAATTCCACTTGTCAAAGCAGAATTATTAAATGGATATGAAAGCTGAAATTTTGGCAACGATGCCCCTGGACTACACACCTCCACCTATGTGCTTACAACTCACAATAATCCATTTGTTTCTACTTCTCTTATGTGCAGTCTTCTCTTGTGTGGAGATCATTTCAAAGAACACTTGGGTAAGTTTCTTCAGTTCTCTAAGTTCTCTTATCTACTGTGAAGGTTTAGCACTCATGATCACAAGGTTAAATAGACCTTAAGAATCCAAATATTGTTATGGACTGAATTAAGCAGCGAGCTTCTAATATAACAGGTCACCTATCTTACTGTTTCAGTTTGATCATGATCATGATCTCAAGGTAAAGTATCTAATGGGGCTTTTAAAAATCCACAATCTATAATGACTACAGCTACAATGGCCACCTTATTATCATATTGTTGGGAAAAGAAAATGTTTTCTTTTCCTTAAATCGCATATTACATTACATTTACACACACCTCTCTTGGCCATGTACATGCTCAATAACTTGGCCTTTCAGTATATGTTTTCTTAGTGGATTAATTGTTCATCCTACAAATTTCACTTGACTTACTCTTCTTTTCTGATTCCAGCACAAATAAATGCCTGTAACTCCTCTTGTTTTCCATGATAATGATCTACTATATGCAAATCCCCTTTTATTCATTTCTATTACATTTTACCCCCAGTAACACCCTTCTACCTGGGATTTTCACTGGACGAATAAAGAAGTAAATTAAATATTTCTGACTTTTTGCTTCAGCTGAAAACAGTTTTTACTGCTTTTTTCATGTCAGTTAGTACAATCCTGCTAGTGTGGCCCAAGCATTGTATTTATTAACATGTTGTGAGTGCTGATAAAAACTGTAGTTGTACTTTTATTGAGAAATTAATATTTGCCCAACAGGTGGTGCCATGACACTTTCAAAGCAGCAACAATAAAGCAGGCATATGCAAAAGACATTGAATGATTGGTGTTTGCTTAATCAAATTTTATTGAAAAAAATATATTTATCACAAACAGGTCTATTCATGACTATTGGAAATTTTTAAGAACTTGTGATCAATTTCCACCAAAGAAGGAAGGTGATGTATTAATTTTTAAAACAATTCAAATTGTTAATGGAAAAATACTTATCCTCCACCACCATATCAAACAAAACGCCCAGAGGGGCACCATATCATTTGTACGTCACATCAACCTGGCAGAATCCTGACCTGGTCACTAACTGGTTCCTCATGAAAGGAGGTACGGCATTCCTCTACACAGGTATGAGTGTGAATGTGAGTGTCCTCTCGAATGAACTTGTGTCTCATTTAAGGCTGATGCTTGCCTTGTGTCCATAACTTCTGCTCCTCATAACTAAATAAACAGGAAAAGAAAATGAAGAGATGAACTAATGTTTTTAAGAGACCCTATATTTACAAGTTATAAGGTCTTACGAAAAAAATTCAGACATGGGCATCAGTAGGCTTTGCGCTCTAGGAACCAAGTTGCCCATTCTATAACATTTCAGTAATTATTTACCGCTCTGATGCTGATCTTTCTGATCACAAAGTAGGTCATTACGATAGCAATTGACAAGAAGAATTCATAATTAATTACAGAATTACAGTATTTGAGGGTTCCTCTAGAGTGCCTCTTTCTCTTGCACGATTTGGCTCAAAATCTTATCAGCATATCATCATCTCGTAACAGGCTTAAATTTCAAGTTTGGTATTTTTACATTCTGCTGTTTTAGCTCTAGACCATCCTTAAGAAACTGTAACACACAGACACAGCCGCACACCCATAATTGAGATAGCAATGTTTTCTGTATTAGATAGATAGATAGATAGATAGATAGATAGATAGATAGATAGATAGATAGATAGATAGATAGATAGATAGATAGATAGATAGATAGATAGATAGATAGATAGATAGATAGATAGATAGATAGATAGATAGATAGATAGATAGATAGATAGATACTTTATTAATCCCAAGGGGAAATTCCCATACTCCAGCAGCAGCATACTGATAAAGAACAATATTAAATTAAAGAGTGATAACAATGCAGGTATACAGACAGACAATAAATTTGAATAATATTAACGTTTACCCCCCGGGTGGAATTGAAGAGTCGCATAGTGTGGGGGAGGAACGATCTCCTCAGTCTGTCAGTGGTGCAGGACAGTGACAGCAGTCTATCACTGAAGCTGCTCCACTGTCTGGAGATGATCCTGTTTAGTGGATGCAGTGGATTCTCCATAATTGATAGGAGCCTGTTGAGTGCCCTTCGCTCTGCCACAGATGTCAGAATGTCCAGCTCCGTGACTACAATAGAGCCTGCCTTCCTCACCAGTTTGTCCAGGTGTGAGGCGTCTCTCTTCTTTATGCTGCCTCCCCAGCATACCACCGCGTAGAAGAGGGCGCTCGCCACAACCGTCTGGTAGAACATCTGCAGCATCTTATTGCAGATGTTGAAGGACGCCAGCCTTTTAAGGAAGTATAGTCAGCTCTGTCCTCTCTTGCACAGAGAATCAGTATTGGCAGTCCAGTCCAATTTATCATCCAGCTGCACTCCCAGGTATTTATAGGTCTGCACCCTCTGCACACAGTCACCTCTGATGCGCCTTGGTTTTGCTGGTGTTCAGGTGTAGGTGGTTTGAGTCGCACCATTTAACAAAGTCCTTGATTAGGTTCCTATACTCCTCCTGCCCACTCCTGATGCAGCCCACGATAGCAGTGTCATCAGCGAACTTTTGCACGTGGCAGAACTGTACAGAATTGTATTGGAAGTCCGATGTATATGGGCTGAACAGGACCGGAGAAAGTACAGTCCCCTGTGGTGCTCCTGTGTTGCTGACCACAATGTCAGACCTGCAGTTCCCGAGACGCACATACTGATGTATGTCTTTAAGATAGTCCACTATTCATGCCACCAGGTATGAATCTACTCCCATCTCTGTCAGCTTGTCCCTAAGGAGCAGAGATTGGATGGTGTTGAAGGCACTAGAGAAGTCCAGAAACATAATTCTTACAGCACCACTGCCTCTGTCCAAGTGGGAGAGGGATCAGTGTAGCATGTAGATGATGGCCTCCTCTGCTCCCACCTTCTCCTGGTATGCGAACTGCAGAGAGTCGAGGGCGTGTTGAACCTGTGGCCTCAGGTTGTGAAGCAGCAGCCACTACATGGTCTTCATCACATGTGATGTCAGTGCGACAGGCCTGAAGTCATTCGGCTCACTAAGACATGATACCTTTAGGACTGAGGTGATACAAAATGTTTTCCAATGCCTCGGTACTCTCCCCTGTTCCAGGCTCAGGTTGAAGATGCACTGTAGAGGACTATATTGAGATTTGTCAAAAACTGGAGATCGAAATTTTTGAGGATTCTAAAGCTTTTACTCCTCCCCCATAGACGATAGGTGATGGTGGGGAATAGAGCAGAGCAATAAGTAAAAATACTTCAGTGAAATCTGGTTGTGCCCTGAGGAGTTTAGATTCATTATCACAATTCAGTTGTCTCAAGTTTAACTTTGAGTCCTGTTCTTCCATCATAAGTGAATGCTGAGTCTGTCATGATATTGGACTCTTTGAGTACTGATAGTACTGGACTCTTGAAAGATCAAATTTCACTTGCATGTCCTAAATGACAAGAAGTGACTCTAGTCTATCCATTTCAGTGTCTAATGCAGGGTCACAGGGATCCGGAGCCCACTCTGGCAGAATCAACCAAGTCTGCTGTGGTCTCCAGTTTGTCACACTCACATATTTCTTTATTGATGTGGAAGGAAATTGCACTCACATGAACTTGGAAGAATGTGTAAAAATCATTCAGATAGTGAACTGGAAAGGAGATGAACTTAGGTGTTTTATGCTATGTCTCCTTTTTTCCAGGATCATTTGTGTTTCAACAAAATAAATTGAGCTTTTATTTCAATCTTTAGCAAGGTTAACTTGTTTTATTTGACAAACCATTCGTTCTTTTTGTTGGCCTTTGAATAACAAAAGGGCACGGATCTAAATGTACTCAGCTACTTTCTTCACATCATTGACAACTCTGATTCCTTTCTAATATAATTAATAGCTGGGATCTGATTCGAATGAGCAGCACATTTATGTGTTGATTGGGTCAGGTTGTATGTTTTGACTGCTAAGTGATATCCTGTATATAATTTCTGTGCAAATGAAAGGTCAAAACTATTATTTCCACAATTGCTCCAAGCGTGACCTTTCCATTAAAACATGACAGACATCCAACAGGAACAGCTGACATTCCAACTCTGGACACAGTTAAAATAAAGATTTTTTTTTTATCATCTTGTTGCTAAACTTAGAGTTTACAACCTCTGAATTAATTTAATTAATTATGAGGATTGACTCAATGCATGTGACGGAATGGGCAGAAGTACTATCCAGTAGGGGATGTCATGAACATTAGGCCACAGACTAACCTCTCTTGTGGTAAGCTGAGAAGAAGGATGAACAAACCATGCCATGTTTCCTTTCACTAATTTGGACCAGTATCCTGACTGTAAAGAGATAAGACCTAGAAAGCGTAAGTTATAAACAGAGATTTACAGTGGAAATTGAAAGTGTGGTTTAATGATTAAAGGCAGAAGGCTCTATGAACTGTAGCTTATGGGCTTGTTGGCTTATTCCTCATTACTGCAGGACCCTCTGTGAATCACTAGGACGAGAATGTCCACCCATGAATCCATACACTCACAAATTATTAGGAACACCTACACCTGTCCAAGCAAATTACTTTTGGTGTATGTGTAAACCCACTCTGGTTGAACAAAGAGAACTGAAAGAAAGCGTACATGTTGTGTAGAAGACATTTAGTGCTCTTTATAGTGGCCAAAAAGTATTTTTGCATTTTACAGTAATGTTTTCTAGAAATGATTTTCAATTTTTTAGCCAATATCCTCTTTAATAAAATCCCTGTGTGCGTCCAGGTGTCCGTGTGTGTCTTCTGGTGAAGTGCGCATGCGCGGGGCACGGTGTGATGCGCGATATTACTATCAGAGAAAGTTACAGGCGTTTTACGGAAATACAAACCAGTATTACTGCGAGAGGAAATTAAAGGTACATACAAGCCAGTATTACTGTCAGAGGAGATTAAAGGTATATTACCGACGCGCACGCCTGTATTACAGCCAGAGAAAATTAATGGTATATTACGGACGTACAAGACAGCAGACGTACAAGACAGTATTACTGTCACAGAAAATTAAAGACACACAATACACGGCGGCAGCCCATGAAGAACTCAGCAAGTAAACATCAACAAAAGAAAGGCTGAAAGAAAGAAAAATACGACCAACAAAAAGAATGAGGTCAAAGTCCCTTGCCATTTAATATAGACTGTTTCTACTAATGTTTATGCACTACTGTTCTAGCGCCCGTTATTGTAACGGGCTAAATGACTAGTATTTAAATAAGACTTTAAAACCAATGCAATGGTTGACAATTTACTGATGCTTAGCAATATTGACTTTTTTAGTTAAAAGATTGAGCTTGAATAAATAAGTTAGGACAGCTTGTGATCTCAAACTAAAAGGTACAAGCAGAAGAATGAGAAGAGCGCATTCCATCTTGAACAAAGTTAAGACTCCACAGATCCTACAGAATCCTGTTCTGTGTATGTTGCTCTTTGGCATCCATCGTCTATGTGATACATTTTCTTGATGAAACCTAAATATTAAAGAGGTAAAACCCTTAGCATCTACAAGTAAGTGATTTTGTGAAACTCTTTGAAGTTTTGGTTGCCATTGATTTGAAAAGATTAGACTACTGCCTTTGGCAAAAATAATATAATGATGAGGGATTATAAACGTTTCATGTTCTTATTTTCAGAAGGATATCTATCTGGGTGAATTATCTTTTAAAACTAAAGCTTTGTGATCACAACACTTTATATTTAAATGTCAGGGGAGAGAAAAAGATAAAAAGGCTCTCGTTTTTAATATGTCACTGACCAATACAAATCACCCCTGCTTTTTATATCTATTATTTAATACAGTTTTAAATGATATCTATCTGTCTTTTTTGTGTATATCATTTTTAATATTTGATGACTTTGTGAAGCACTTTGTGACAGTGCATACAGTGAAGGCAATATGTTAAAGAAAATGTGATCCCTTTGAGACTGGCAGCAGAGGGACTCGGCAGGTTTTTATTCCTGTGCGTTGTCTGTGTTAAGTAGCCACATCTCGACATCTTATGGGTGTCATTGTGAGTGTGCCCTACAACAGACTGTGACCTGATCCTACCTTTATAACGCTGACAAGGACAAAAAATATTATATGATGGATGCACGGCTGGATTAATGTTATCACTGTCTCAGCTCTTTACCAAAGGCTGGGTATTATAATATCTTGCTGGATCTCTGATTTTATGCCCAGTAAAAAGATAACTGTTTTATTTGCTTTCTTTTATTTTTCTTCTTCTTACTACTCTAATCTCTCAGTCCTGGATCTTGATATCCAGATTTTGCACTACACAATAAAAGTTGCAGCCTTCATCATTTGAGAATGGCTGTTTCATGTCACTGCTCTCCAATAGCAATCAGGGACAAGCAGTTCTCTCCAAACCAAGCTTTTTAAATCCCTCTGGATGTGAGGCAACATAGGCTGGCTCTTCAGATGCTTTTCTCTGCCTTTGTGTCTTCTCAAGCAGGATTTCATTCAGATTACACAAAATCTGAGATGTTACTGCATTCAAATGAATATTTTGTTAAAAAGGCACATGAGGGAATGTGACAAAGTATTACCATACAAATGATTAAATAAGTTCTCAAATGTTTTTTTAAAATTCATTTTTTATGAGGAAATACAATGCATATGCTATACATGTGAAAGGACATTTATCATTGACCATGAAGTCACATTTTATATAATATAGTGTATTTGCATCAATCTATCAGTTTTCTGATGGCACTTTGTCCCTACAAAAACTGGGGCAAAACTGAAATACCAGCCCTTCATAAAGCTGGCACACATACAGTACATGCAGCATATACTCATTCATACTGATACAAGTTTTAGACAAGAATCTATCCAACCTGCAGGGAAAAACCTTGGAGACCAAGAGAGCAGGTGCAGATGCCTACAAACCCTAACTTTTATAGGAATTGAAATCAGGTCCCTAGCTCTATGAGACTGATGCACTTAATCACCTAAACTAGGCACAGCTTCCGTTTCTCCGACTTAACTCGACCGCTTAAACAGAAAAACTATTGGTGTTGTGTGCAAATGCCTTCTCTCTTCTTCCCTCTGCAGAACGAAATATTGACAGCCATTCCATCACCGACATCACTTCCATTGTCCTCCCTCCTAGACCAGCTCCTTTCCTGGATGGATCCGATTTGACCGGAAGGTCGGCCACAACTATTTGAGTTCTCCATCGGACTCCCATCTGAAAAGACATTATTGCCATCCATCCATCCATTGTCTCCCGCTTATCCGAGGTCGGGTCGCGGGGGCAGCAGCTTGAGCAGAGATGCCCAGACTTCCCTCTCCCCGGCCACTTCTTCTAGCTCTTCCGGGAGAATCCCAAGGCGTTCCCAAGGCCAGTCGAGAGACATAGTCCCTCCAACGTGTCCTGGGTCTTCCCCGGGGCCTCCTCCGGTTAGACGTGCCCGGAACACCTCACCAGGGAGGCGTCCAGGAGGCATCCGGATCAGATGCCCGAGCCACCTCATCTGACTCCTCTCGATGCGGAGGAGCAGCGGCTCTACTCTGAGCCCCTCCCGGATAACTGAGCTTCTCACCCTATCTTTAAGGGAAAGCCCAGACACCCTGCGGAGGAAACTCATTTCTGCCGCTTGTATTCGCGATCTCGTTCTTTCGGTCACTACCCATAGTTCATGACCATAGGTGAGGGTAGGAACATAGATCGACTGGTAAATTGAGAGCTTCGCCTTGCGGCTCAGGACATTATTGCTATCTTTGTAAAAAAAAGCGTTTCTTTTTTTTTTATTTATTTTCATTATACAGTATGGGATCATGGACAGGCCTCAAACCCCCTTTAAGTGTTTTCTTCTTATCATAGGTTTAGGTTTAGGTTTCTTTATTTAGTCATGTTTACACAAGAAAACATGAAATTTGCCTTCTCAGTTGCATCTAATAACAGGTAACAGACAGAATGAAATAAAACAGACAAATAGAAATAAGAAAGGTTAAGGTAAGGCAGTTAGATAAAACATATTTACACCAAAAAAAAAAAAAAAGGTTACAGGATATATATCAAAACCTTAATCGTTATCTCCGATATTTCTTATTGAAAAGTCGTATGGCACTAGGAAGAAAGGAGTTTCTGGAGCGATTTGTGTGGGTTTTCAAAGCGATTCTCCTTCCTGATTTACTGAAGTTTAGTTCTACATGTAATGGATGTCTGTCATCAGTTGAGATGATTTCCAGTTTCTTTAACATTGCCCTCTGACACACACCAGTCAAATCATCTACATCAGCCCCAATAACTTTAGCTGCGTACTTTGTAATCTGCTGGAGCTTTTTTGAGTTTTGGTTTGTCAGACTATTAAACCAGGCAATGAAACTGAAAGTGATCACAGACTGGATCATACTGAGATAGAAGGACAACATGAGGTCCTTGTCTACTTTAAATAGTTTGAGTTTATGGAGGAGAAGTAAGCACTGGTTGCATTTAGAAAATATTTATTTTGTATTTGTATTCCAGTTAAGATTGTTATCTAGGTAAGTTCCTAAGTATTTATATTCATTCACTATTTCTACCTCCTCTCCCAGAACTACAATAGGTGAACATACAGATTTCTGTCTCTTAAACTCAAATATCATTTCTTTGGTCTTTTTTACATTCAGAGTGAGAGAGTTTTTATTGCACCAGTTTACCATCCAGTCCAGTTGATTTAGATAGTGGCTTTCATCCTCCCCAGATATGCATCCTATGATCATGGTGTCATCTGTATACTTAATAATGGAGCAGTGGTCATTGTTCTGTCTCAGGTCACTTGTGTACAGAGTACACAAGTACTTCCAGTGTATACTTCCTTTTTACATGTTAGATTGTTATGCCTGATGGCAAAACAAGACAGAGGACTTCAAGATATTGCAGATTTTATCTGTACAGGTACATCTTTCAAAAATGTTATGTTTAATAAACCATCCAGACCATCCACAAGCAACAACCAAAAACAGGGAACCATCAATGTAATGCAATGTTTACACCACTTGAATTGGAATCTGCTATTTATTAAAGCTCTTCAGCCACCACGAGCATGTCTGGACTCAATTTGTAACTACATGGTATTGTAAAATGGAGCTGGACAGTTTGACATCCATGGCAGAGCTACGGGTGCTGAGCAGGCTCCTGTCAATCATGGAGAATCCTCTGCATCCACTGAACAGTACCATCTCCAGACAGAGGAGCAGCTTCAGCGACAGACTGCTGTCACCGTCCTGCTCCACTGACAAAGTTATTGTCTGTTATATCTGCATTTTTATCACTCTTTTATTTAATATTTTTTTTTATCAGTATGCTGCTGCTGGATTATGTGAATTTCCTCTTGGGATTAATAAAGTATCTATCTATCTATCTATCTATCTATCTATCTATCTATCTATCTATCTATCTATCTATCTATCTATCTATCTATCTATCTATCTATCTATCTATCTATCTATCTATCTATCTATCTATCTATCTATCTATCTATCTATCTAAAATACATTGTCATACACACGCGAGTAAGAGGCATTCAAAGGACTGCTGTGTTGTCGATAATACCACCCCAAGTCAAAAGGGGGCGCTGTTTTTCACATCCTGTTTCACCTACAGACCAGAAATTCCAAATGTCGAGAGTCTGTGATGTCTCTTCCGATTCTGTCATCTCATAAGATCAACCAGAATCATTAAAAACTACAGCCCTGTCATGATGTAGTCAGTCAACTATTGAACTCTTCTTTTCTGCACATTAAAAAATCTAATAAAAGGGATGACCAATTTTTTCTGACTTGTGTCTACTCTTTTACAACATGTACTCTACTAAGACAAGTAATTACATTCCATCGTCATTGGTATTACTGACTCATTGCTATCAAAATTTGTAATAAACAAAAATACTGCTTTGTCTTTGAAGAAATAATTAAAAATGAGAACTGCTCCAGTTTTCAGAATAGTTAAGGAAGCTCCAAAACTCACCTGAATGTTGCACCATGTGTACCTTGTCTAGCTGGTTCTCTCTGTAAGTTTGAAGGTGAAGGAAAAACACGAGATGAGCTGCTCCTCCAAACTCCAGATCTTCACAGTCTTTTGTGTTATAAAGTATGGTCATAACCCCTAACCAGTCTGGTATCTTCTAAGCTGGTTCTGTCCTTCCCTACTTCACACTATCAATTAATATCAAGCAGTTGAGGAATTGTCGTAAATGTGTACCAGAGTGTGGCCAATCTGCATGAGTTACCTTGAGCGTCTAGAAGGAAAAAAAAGTGATGCCATGAAGCAGATACTCCCGCAGGGAACAAAATTAGCAGAAAGAGATTGCTAAGAACACTATTATACAATGAGTTTCTTAATTACATCCAATTCAATTTTGTTGTGCTAGTAGAGCTAACAAAATCAGAGTATTCAAACCAGGAGAAAAGGCATCATCAACATTCAAAAACAACAGGTTAAGAACAGAGAGATCAGGCCATACTAATGCCAAACCAAAACTAGAGGCCAAAAAAATCAAAGTAACAAAATACAGGTAGAGGATAATACCAAGAAGATTAAACACAAGATTTTGTTACACGTGTGTTCCTTTATTCTAATTATATTTTTTCTGTATCAATTTGGATATTTTTACTTTTGTTTCGGGTCACTGAATCTAATTCTTTTGTGTAAATTTCATCACCAGTTGTGAACAGGGAGTCCCAAGAGCACATATGTCCCATAAACACTCACAAAATTTCCCAATGGGGGGATTACCATCAAAATCCTTACAAAACAAAAACAGCCTTAAAGAATCTTAATAAATAAAAGATTTATTTTTAATAAGAAATGCCCTGTGGCCCAAGAGGCTTTATGGAGCACAAAAGGAATTGCCTAAAGGCGAATTGAAAAAGTAAAGTGAATAATGATTTTAGAAATGGATGGTGTGCCCTTGTGCTAGCTAATTCTTATATTGCCTTACTGATCTTCAATAGAGAAGGTCAAAACACTTTCAGAAATGACCTGTAGAAAGTGGTCCTTGCTTCCTGTGACACTTTGAACTTTTTTGACTGCCTCAGCATCTGGGAATCTTTTCTGATGCTACCTGATGTTTGTCTGACATGTACATCCTGGACATTGATTTGAAAGTTCTCTCTGGATTCACCAAAAGTCCACCAGTTTGATTATATTCTTGATATTGATTTCCAGATTATAAAGGTTACATATTTCAAGCAGTTCTCTTATCTTGCATGTGTCTGAAGACTTGTCATACTGTGTTATGAGACACACATACAGTAAATGGTGTCACCAACAAACCTCAGCTACAATAATGAAGTGTCTTCTTCTCAAGATGTCGTTTGTTAGATGACCACCTGGGGATACCTGCAAGGTATATCCTATTTTCATACAATCGCTTGAATGTAAAATAACAATAAGATGATTGCCATGTCACATCTCCTATTGGTATTTATGCTATTATGGTTTATTTAAAAAAATGTCTTAATGTGTCATCTACATGCACTTAATCTCTGTGCTTGTCACATAGACATGTGAATATGGATATTAGACACATACTTGATATTCCTTCTTTCTTCCCCATAACTCTTAATGGATTTGTAAAGTACTTTGTAATATTTCTCAACATCAGTACAAAATATTGACGTACATACAGGATAACATTTTTTTTAAATGCTTCCACTGTGCAAGCAATGCATCATTACTTTAGACTATGAAAAATGAATGTCAAGAAACAGAATAGATTTCTTTTTAATTTCTTAATGTGTCGAAATGCTGCAGATTTCTATTTTTAATATACAGCATCCTCCTCAAAGCACCAAAGTCTGCCGTTGTGTTCCATTGCAGGTGACAGCAGTCTGAACACAAATAGAAAAACTCCAACACAGGTTTCAAGTGGAACCCTGAGGTGGGAATGCTGCAATGACCTTTTCCCTATTAAAGCTCTTCTTTCCATTAATTGTTTATAGTATTTAGGGCTTTTAATCCAAAGTCATACACTTTAATAGGTGCCAAGAGCAAAACGGGCCTTCCCGATTCTCAAATGGTTTAGACTAAACTGCAGCACTGATGAGCAGGCAAAAGAAGGTCCAAAGCTCACAGGTCTCAGGATTAAATAACTCCAGAATTTGAGCAAACATTTAGAAGAAAAATGTCATGATGTGGATAGTGTCACACATGTCCACTTAGGAGGCAGCCAGCAAGCCTTGAGGTGAGTGAACTATAGCAAGACAAGGGAGTAATATCAGGTATTAATGCCTCTCTCCTTCTTCCACCAGAGTTGTCGAAAAAAAAACATAAACTATTTCACTCACCACCAACAGCCCCAGATTCCCAAAATGGCTCCTATTCCATTCCATCACTTCCGCCTCCGACTCCCAAAGATGACGTCACTTCCAGTTGCCTTTGATGACATCACTTCCGACTTCACCTGATGACATCACTTCTGCCAACATCACGTCCGGTCTCCTCCTGATGACGCCACTTTTGTCTTCCAGTTATGATGTCATTTCCACTACTACTTCCTTCCAGTCGCCATTTTCTATAAATACTCGACTCAACTACTGTGTAGGATTAAATGTTATGATTTTGATCAACTATTTGCAATTGTTTTTGTGCAAGATCACCAGACATTATAAAAGGGACAACTCCCCAACTCTTTTTTGTGTCTTATAATAAATCATTTTCCTACAATAGGACCTAAAAAAATAAAATAAAGACAACAGTATGTGACGATGTAGGACCGCTCCATGTTCCCATCAAGCATTCTAGAGTCCTGAGCTCAACACCGTCAGTAATGTCAACAAGATGAGCTGACAAATGAGGACAATTCTCAAATGAAGCCAGGAGATAGTGCAAGAATGCTAAGTGCTTTTATTAAAAAAAAAATCAAAACAGTGTCCAAACAAAAAGTGCAGTGCATCATAGGTTCAATAAATCCATAAAAACAAGTGTTCAGTGGGGATAAAAACCATAAATAAATAAATACGATAAAATCCGAGGTTAAAAATGCAGTCTCACTCTTCCCGGTCTTAGCCCACCTCCGTCTCTCATTCTCCCAGGCTCACCCATAACTCCCCGCAGCCGGCAGAGACCCAACAGCCATGAGCTCCTTTCAGCCGACATCCCGTCTTGGCTTCCATAAGGACATCACTGCCAGACCGTCCGAGGTCAGCACTCCTCCCTTCATCCTTCGCGCTCACGCAGTCGCTCCTCAGATCCCTCAGGAGGACACCTGCCTTGCTCACTCCACTCCAATAGAACATTCAGTGGGGTGAACTAGCCCCTAGAGCAGGGGTGTCGAACTCCGGTCCTGGAGGGCCGCAGTGGATGCAGGTTTTCATTCTAACCATCTCCTTAATTAGTGACCAGTTTATGCTGCTAATTAACTTCTTTTGCCTTTGTTTTAATTGACGTGACTCGGACCCCTTGTTTCTTTGTCCTTAATTAGCAGCCAAACAATAATAAGACACAAAACAAGGAGCTACATGACCATCTAACCTGTGCCCATCACACAATAGCTGAAAATAAAGAAGGGTGAAGGTCTTACTAAAACAGACGATCAACAGTTTTGGAAATGTCTGCTATGGCAGAATGAGAGCAGCAACAAGCCATGGAATTAAATGACGGGTTCAATTAAAAACAAAAGTCAGCATCTCATTAAGAAACTAGTTGGAGTGAAATTGGTTGGAGTTTGAATCCCCAGTTTAATTGATAATCTGTTGGCTCGTTTCACATCTAATTTCTGTTTGGCTGTCATTTAATGAAGAAAAAAATCAGTTCAAGGGACTGAATCCTTAAAACAGGGCTAAAGAAAAGAAGTTAATTAGCAGTGAAAACTGGTCACTTATTATGAAAAAGGTTAAAATGAAAACCTGCAGCCACTGCGGCCCTCCAGGCCTGGAGTTTGACACCTGTGCCCTAGAGCATCAGAACCTAATGCTCCTTCGCGGGGCCCTAGCTCGTGCTGTCTCCTCCTTACAGGCGGCCAGATCCTCCTGCTAGGACTGCTCTTTCCCATCCTTTAACCTCCTTTTTCTTCCTCCTCTCCTCTATCCATCTATCCATTCCCTCTTTCCTGGTGTCGACCCTTATATATACACATCTCCCCACGCCTACGTGGGCGCAGCGCCTTAATCACACACTGTAGGAAGCCAATGAAGCAATTGAGAATGATCGCACCCACACGTGCAGGTGCAACTCGCTCCAACTACCTCAATAACTCCCCGTGGTCATGCAATTGCGCCTATGGAGAACGACATGGTTATGCGGATTTAAAACCTGCCCCTTTTTTTTGAAGCTGTGGACCCACTATACCATACAATAGTTTGTAACCAAGAAATGGACATGCAAAAACTTTACTCCATGACTTCTGGTTTCAAAATAGAGCAATGGTAACACTAAATTGGCATAGCATGGCAGAGTATGTGAATGTGCCCTACATCGAGGATTCTGCTTTGTGCTGTCTGTTATCAGTACAAGCTTTATCCAAGACTCTGTACTGGGAAAAAGCAGGCTGGGAAATGGATGGGTGAAAATTAAAGGAGACAAGGTACACTAGGTTTTGAGTTAGAATTGAATACACACTGAATGATCAAAAAGTTGAGCGAGGGCTGACAAAGTGACAAACTATACAAGAGAATTAAAAGGAGCCATATGAGAGCTGTCCTCAGAAATGTTTTGAATATTGACTGAGGGAGAGGCCTAGGGAGAAGTCATTAAACTGAACAAGAATTTATCAAAAGGTGCACAGAGAGAGTTTGAGAGAGCGAGAAACCTTCCTACCAAAGATTCTCAAGCGTCCTACAGGTGTTTGTGGGGCAAACTGTAAAGACGGGTGTTAAGGTGTATTGGAAAGACAGATTGGCTAATTAAACATAATGATTAAGATCAGTCATCCCTCATGCATACAGCCACACTCACTCATACATGGCCTGTTTAGAGTTATTAGGCAGAATATCCATACGAACCTGGGTGAAGGTAAAATCTCCACACAGATAATCACTAGGCCAAGATTTGAATCCATGACTGTGAAGCTGTGAAGCAGCAGTTCTAGACAGTGCACCATTATGTAGCACTTTGGTGATTAAATGCACAGTCAATTCTCGTTATTTGTGGGGGTTATGTTCCTGAAAAACCCTTTGCATATGAAAACCACAGATATTGAAGCATTGAAGCATCCTGTGAGAAGTATACTGAAGTATCTTATGAGAAACAAGTCCCAGCACAAGGGGAGACAGGGTCAAGAAATGCTCCTTCCACAGTTTCATCTACAAAAACCTTGTTATGACATTTACTTTCTCTATAGTGAAGTTCCATTGTCTTTTAGGTGCTATACCAGAGACCATGCTTGGGTCTCTGATGACCACAGTAAACCATCCAATCAGAAGTAGCGACGGGTGGTGTGTACAAAGGGCAGGGACTTAATCAGTGTGAGCATATGACTTGCATTTAATGGCATTCCTTGCTTGTGGGGAACAATTGCATAACCTAGTCCCTGTTATGAATGGAGGTCAATGGTTTACCCATGCTCCTCTATGAAAAACTAATGATAATAATACATTTTATTTATATAGCTTCACAGAGTCTTAGAAAAAACAGTAGGGTATATGTCGCATTGGATACAAAAGTTTTCCTGAATAGAACAATGAAACAGATAACAAAGCATTAAATAGAATAAAGAACAATAAACCAGAATAAAATACTAAATTCCATACTAAAAGAAAAACCTAACAAATAACCTAGTTTGTGATATAACAGACACACAAATTATCCTGAGCACCTGGACAGAGAGGTAAACTGAAAGAAAGGGCAGAATGTTAAGTTAAGTTAAAAGCCTTCCTAAATAGATGAGTTAGGTAGATGATACCTAATAGATGAATGGAGTCAGCTGATCTAATTAATTTCGGGATGTCATTCCGAAGTCTGGGTGCTATGGAGCTGAAGGCCCTGTCACCCATAGAGTGCAAGTTAGTGTGAGGCACAACAAGATTACCAGAATCAGGGGACCTTAGTGGGCAGACTGGCACATAGTGATTTAGAAGGTCACTGATGTAGTTTGGCGCAAGGTTGTTTAAGGCTTTGTAGGTTATTAATAGAATTTATATTCAATCCTGTAAGACACAAGGAGCCAGTGAAGGTGAAGCAGGATGGGTGTGATGTGCTCGCTGCTGCTGGTTCGAGTAAGGACTCTTGCAGCAGAGTTTTGAATCAACTGGAGCTGTGATATAAGATTAGAAGGGGCACCTGCCAGCAGCGAGTTACAATAATAGATGCAGGATGTGATAAAAGCATGAACAAGTTTCTCAGCATTAGAAAAGGAGAAGAATTAGCGGACACGGGATATGTTATGGAGGTGAAAGTAAGAAAGTTTCTTAATGTGGTTTATGGTGGGGCAGAATAAGAAAGGGAGGAATTAAAAATGATACCAAGATTCCCTGCATCAGAAGAAGGTCTGATGAGATCACCGTCAAGAGTGACTGGAAAGGAGCTCATTTTCTTAAGTAGCGCTTTAGTGCCAATTTGCAGGAGTTCAGTTTTGTTGCAATTTAATTTTAATGAGTTCTGCTCCATCCAGGTTTTAATTTCACTGAGGCAAGTTGTGAGCTGAGAAAGCTCTCTGATGAAGTTGCATGTTTGACATTGAAATAGAGTTGAGTGTCATCTGCATAAAAATGATAACCCAGTCCACAGCTACGAATAATATGGCCAAGGGGAACCATATAAATACAGAAGAGAAGGGGTCCGAGGACAGAGCCCTGAGGAACTCCTTACGTGACTCGCTCAGCACTGGACCTGCTTTTGCCAAGACTAACTAACTCTTGCCTATCAGTCAGATAGGTCTTGAATCACTGGACGGCAGTGCCAGAGATACCCAGCATGTTCTCCATTCTGGACTGTAGAATGTCATGTCTGACAGAGTCAAATGCTGCACTGAGGTCTAATAGAATTAATAAGCTGGTTTGTCCAGAGTCTGCTGCCAAAAGCAAATCATTGGTTACCCGAAGAGGAGCAGTTTCACAGCTGTGCTGTCCCATCAAATTATTAGAGGTTAAGTAATTGGTGAGCTGGGAGGCTACAACATGGTCAAGAACTTTTGATAGAAAAGGTACATGGGAAATAGGCAGAAAATTGTTAAGATCGTCACCATCAAGACCAGACGTTTTTTAACATGCGGGTTACAGAAGCGATTTTAAAAGTGGCTGACACAAAGCCATTGTTGAGGGATGTATTGATTATTGTTGTAATAGTCAGGATTATGGCATGAAGGCAGGATTTAAGAAGTGTGGTGGGGATGGGGTCCAGTACACAAGTAGTTGGCCTCATCTTACAAAGCAGGGCATTAACAAATACAGATTTGACTGGTGAAAATTTAGAAAAGGAGCTGGATGGAGTAGGGAGACAGGGAAGGATATAAATGGATGATGGATTTATGTTAGTTGAATTATTTAGATCTTTAATTTTATTGCGGAAAAAGTGGAGGAATTTTTCACAGACTTCAGTAGAGGAGGTAGTTGGGCCAGATGCAGGTTGAAGTAATTTATTAACTACAGAGAACAAAACCCTTGGGTTTTTAATGGCCACTTTCTATTATTCTGCCATAATGTGTGTTCTTGGCTGCAGTTAGTGCATCCCTGTAAGCTCTTTGATGGTCAGAGAAATCCAGGATGTGAACAGTGAGGCCAGTCTTACGCAACATTCTCTCAAGGCGTCGGCCAGTTGGTTTCATAGATCGTAGCTCTGAATTATACCATGGAGCTGAACACTTAAAGGAAACCTCCTTATGTTTTAAAGGAGCTGTTTTATCGAGTGCTGAATGAAGGGCTGAGTTATAGTGGTCAACAAGACTACCTAGTGTTGATGGAATAGGTGCAGACAGAAAAAGAACAGAAATGGATCCAGCAAGAACAGAGGGACAAATATTTTTAAGGTTTCGGAAAGAAATTTGACGTTTACAGGTAAGAGGACGGAGAGGTAATGAGACAGTGAAAAGCACTGCTTTATGGTCAGAGAGTCCCAAATCACTGCTATAAGTGTTGTCAACAGATAATCCAGATGTGCAGATCAGGTCCAGTATATGACCACCAGAGTGGGTGGGAAAATCAACATGCTGTCACCAAGGCAAAACAGTCCAGTAAGGATAGGAATTCATTTCTCAGGGGCGGCACGGTGGCGCAGTGGTAGCGCTGCTGCCTCGCAGTTAGGAGACCCGGGTTCGCTTCCCGGGTCCACCTTGCGTGGAGTTTGCATGTTCTCCCCGTGTCTGCGTGGGTTTCCTCCGGGCGCTCCGGTTTCCTCCCACAGTCCAAAGACATGCAGGTTAGGTGGATTGGTGATTCTAAATTGGCCCGTGGGTGTGTTTGTGTGTGTCCTGCGGTGGGTTGGCACCCTGCCCGGGATTGGTTCCCTGCCTTGTGCCCTGTGTTGGCTGGGATTGGCTCCAGCAGACCCCCGTGACCCTGTGTTTGGATTCAGCGGGTTGGAAAATGGATGGATGGATTCATTTCTCAGTTTACATGTAGTAATGTCAATATGGATGTTGAAATCACCAAGACATCTAAGTGCATCACAGACCTATTATTGCTCACTCTAATGTGTTGCTGCTGTGTGACAGGCCTCTCAGAATTTTTTTTCTGTTGTGCATGGCTGCAAATAGGTGGGATTAGACTGCGCATAAGCAAAATAGGTTACGCTTTTGTAATAGCGGATAAATAAATCTGTGGGTATAGAATGTGCGGATATTAAGGATTAACTGTAATTCTGAAATGTACAACTAAAGTCTTCTGCTGAATCAAATAAATGCTGAAGTACCTGCCATGTTAAATAGCATTTATATTAATGTGAAAGAAGAAAATTCTGAGAAATATATGTAAAAATAGATCAGTTCAATATTTACTTGTGTCTTTTTTAAACTGTGTTTGTCTCTTGAAGATATCTTGATGTTTGCATGTTAACAGCTCCAAAGTAGATGAGATGACAGCAAATTAACAGAAACTGAAGCTCAAATCATCTTCATTTCTAAGTTGGCAACAGCCTTAGATATGGTCACAACTTGAAATTAGTACTTGGTACAAGAAATCCATTGCTAAATTCTAAAATTAGTAGGTTTTAAAGTTTTCTTGTAGCAAAAAGAATTAGTCAGAAATAAACATACATGTCAAATTGTGATGATCAGCGAATTTCTCCAAAGCTTTATTCTCAGTGAAATTGCTACGTTCGCCCTTGTTCGTCAAATCATTTACTGATAATTCAGCTGGTTTTGGAGAGCTTTTTTCCCCAGCCCCCCATAGTGCTTTGCAAGGCCAGTGTGACATCCTGTTCACTTCACCTATCAATACTCACTTCACAGAAATGTCAGTTGGGGTTATAGTGCCAGATAAAAGAAGAAATCTTCTTATATAATACACTACCGTAGCTGTCTGTTTGTTTGTCCAGGATTTTCAATCGCCTGTAGCTTGCAAAAACCGTTTGATCTATTGACCTGAAATTTGGTACACGTATACTATGTGACGTCTACTATCTGCTTTCGTGGTGATGATTGACCTCCAAGGTTATTCCTGTTTTTATTTTTATTTTATTTTATTGTAGTATCAATTCTTGGAAGCAGCCAGCAGGGCGGCCGTGCAGCACATGTGTACGGGCGCCGATCTCATCCCTACCACCTTCACAGTCACTTCCCCTACCTCCTCATATCTTAAATCATTCTTGAAGTAGATTGAAGACTTAAGTGCCTGCTTAAGTGAAAAAATGAAGGAAAACTAAGTAATTGCAATACAAACACTGACTTAATCAGTTTTAACGTGTAAAGATGATGACGAAAGAAGAGAAGAAGTAGGCCGCTAGGGTGGAGAGAAGAAGAGCTGCTCAGGAAGCAGCAAGCGTATCAACCTCTGAGCAAACGAATGCTAAACGTACAGAGAAAGAGGATGAAAGCTATGAATGCTCAAGTCAAGTGTATTCACTCCACGTTATCATGCAGTGAGCCGTTACTGGTGTCTTTATAAGTAGGCACCTGTGTTAAAGAACCAAGTCACTGGTGCGTGCAATGAATTTAACAGAAATCTTGTTAGGGTGGCGTGTTAGCACAGCTGCACTGCAACTCCAGGGCAAAGTCTTGGGTTCAAATTGTGGTCCTAACACTGTCTGTACAAATTTTGCATGTGTCTGAATGTTTTCGGGTTCATCCCACATCCCAAAGACATCCAAGTTAGGAGGACTTCCAACCATTAAAACTGCACAGCACCAGTGAATTTACCCTTCTACAGACTGGTATTCTGCAAAGGGTTGGCTTCTTTCTTAAGTCATTTACTGCTGGTGTTGGCTTAGGCACCTCCTACAAGAATTTATTGTTATAGGCAAGTTTGAAAAACAAATAATCAAGTTAATTAATCAATTTATACTTTAAGCTTAGTTTTTTAACTTTACAATCAAAAGAACTTGTTTGTTTGATTGTACTTTTTTAGCCAAGTAACAACTGACAGCAAGTGATTTTTTCTTACATCTGAATCGTATTTAAAGGATCAAGGATGAACATACATTTACTTTCCTGAAGATTATTCTTCCACTGATCCTGACAAGGACAGCAAGCATAAACAGTTCCGAAGGTGTGATCTCCCTCTCAATGTGTTTATTATGTTGCTGCTTTCCTGCTACACATCTGAGCACACCTTGCCAGCTCTTGATTTCTGTTTCCATTCTGAGCTTGTCATTTCAGAGAAATCTTCAGGGTAGAAGGAAAAAAAATCAGTCTGTCTTTACTTCTTTGCGTCAGCAGACAAAAAGCAATGAAAGTATTTTGTCAGCTAATAGCATCAACACTGTATGGACAAGCAGAGCGCTTACCAGGGTGGCAAGGCGCAGAATAGACAAATACACATTTCAGTCAGCTGTTTTTAGTCTTTTTCCGTTCCTTTGAAAGCACATTTTGTTCCTATATTTTTTCATTTTGTACTTTGAAATTTTTTTTCTCCTGAGTACAACTTATGAGAATAAATCAATGCATCTGTTAGAAGACTGTGATGTATGCCGGTAAGAGGATTGAGCAAAGGAGAGCAAGAGAGAAGGATCAGGAGATGCAAAACATAGTAAAAGACAAATAAAATACTAAAACCAGGAGAATTAACCCTATGTGTATCAAGGCTAAATCTCTAAATGAAACTTAAAGTAAAAAAAAAAATAGGGTTGTATTTGTAAACCACAGTTTGAAGAAGAAAAAAAACATAAGCAATAATGGTGTTGAGAAAAATCCACAATTTTGGATCCTTTCACTGTCAGTGTGTGATGCCATTATAAATACAGTCAAGCTGATAATGTTACATGACACAACTTCTTGGAACACACCCGTTAGCAACCACTTGTCACGCTGTAGCATTGGGATCAGAAAATATCATTGAAGAATTTCCAAAGCATATCTTAAAATAAAACAGTAAGTCTAAATATACGCTTTCATAGAGCATGAAAGTAAAATTGAATTCCTCATATTGCAAAACCAAACTGCAAAATTAGTACAGACTAAAGAAAAATGTATCCAGCCCAAAATAAATTAAAGAAACAAAACAAGCCCTCCTCCTAAGAAGTGAAGTTTGACAGTGAAAAGACCATAATAGTTTTGGGGCATGAATATCACAAGCAGGAACTCTAGAACATTCCTCAGGGTCATGGTCATGGCAATAATCCAGATAATAAATCTTTGAGTCACATCTGCGGGAATACGTTACAGATTGCACCTCAGATTTATTCTCACTGTTGACTTGAACAGAAGGAGAAAGATTAGTTTGCTAATCTTATTGGATGAAATAGTACAACTAAATCTTAAGAGATGAAATGAAGGGCGGAAATCTGAAAATGAGAAGAAAGTACCAGCCTACTGTATATATGATGGGCCTGATCCTTTTAAGGCTGGAACAGAGCCCCATCAGAAATGATACATAGAAACTCCAACAAAGAAGGTTTGAAGCCATAAAGGCATTCACTCTGCAACATTTTAATAACAATAATACTAATTATTATAATAATAATAATAATATATTTTATTTATAGAGTGCCTTTCCCATGTGCAAGGCACTTTAGTGGCTGTATGATATTATACGTTCCAAGCAAACTCAGCTAATGGTAACAATGGCTTCCTATTGAAGTGGAAAGTTGTATGCCTTTGTTACCGACCTCAGGCCTAGGGGAACCTGGGCCAGGTACAAGTCACTGTTGCTACAGGGTGTAACCACAGCGATATGGTGTAAAGCATAAAAGAAACAGACAGCAGTCCCGAGTCTCAGACCATACTTCTCTGTTCTCTTCTACCTTTTATTCTCCTTTTCCCAGAAATATATATATATGCTTCAATTTCTGCATAGATGAACATGGTAATCAGTGAAAACAATGGTGCAAGCCAATTTACTCTGTATAACAAATAGTGTAAACACATTTACTTTGAGTACTTGATTAGAAACCAATGTCCCCAGAACTCGTTAATTTTCCAAGGAAGCAGACAGTTCTATATCCCCACATTGTGTGTAGATAAGATACTAAATCAAAGCAGTCTGACTATTCAAAGCAGGTGACTCTTTAACAAGACAGGTAAATATTTGTGTCCTGTAGATAGCCATCAGCAATAACCTGTAGCAGAATTTTCCAGAAATTCTGCCTTTTCTTTAAAACACTGGTTTATAGCCCATTACACCTTGCACTAAGAAAAGATTAAAAAATGATTGGAAGTGACCATAGGAGGAACTATTAGCAAACCAGAACTCTGGGTGTCCCAGGTTTTCCTTCTGCCAGCACCTCTGGGTTTGGTGGAAGTGCTGATGTCCAGGGCTTCTTAGGCACTGCCTGGTGGTGACCATGGACCCCTATAGGGTTGAGCTTCCATGATCTGTTCCCGTGGTCACCATACAAACCAGGGTGGCTGCCCTCTCGTGGTCCGGAGGAGGTGTAGTCCCTTTCCCGGTCCTTCCAGGCATCCCGGCTGGGTACCGCCCCCAGCTGCCCGCCACAACATTAATAAATCATTTTTTAAGAAATTACATTCAACCATAACTACATTTATTTGGAATTCAAAACATCCACGTATCCAAAGAGCAACCCTACAAAGGCCAAAGGCAGAAGGTGGCATCGCTCTAACTTTCAATTTTATTACTGGGCAGCAAACATACAAACTATAAAAACCTGGACATGGACACAAATACAGTACATGAACATACACAGGCTTGGTCCACAATAGAAATCCTGCAGTAGTTCTTTATATTCCTTGTTTTGTGCCCCAATAAATGCAAGTTATTGCCAATATACTAACAATCCAATTGGGCTTCACTCACTCAGAATATGGAACCAATGTAGGAAGCATTTTAAGATGGAAAATCTTGTATCGGTCGCATATCTGCACGAGAACCACCTTTTTCAACCCTCGCAAACATATGCAGTTTTTAATATCTGGAAAAAATTTAGGATTAAATCATTAGAGATCTGTACATAAATAACGTCTTTGCATCCTACAAACAATTACATTCCAAATTTTACTTTCCAGCAACACATTTCTTTCACTATCTTCAAATTAGACATTTTGTTAAACAGAACTTGCCCAATTTTCCTCACCTCCCACTTCCCTCTATGCCGGAAAAAATATTGCTCAGTTTCAAGGACTCAGACAGCATTTCCGCAATATATAAAACCATTTTACAGTCCCTCCCTTTCAAAGATCCAAGAGGACAGTGGGAAAAGGATCTCTGACTCAACATCCCAGAAAAGGAATGGAAGGTAGCAATGCAAAGAATTCACTCGAGCTCCATATGTGCAAAGCATTCAATTATTCAACTCAAAATTATATCTTTCTCGCTTAAAATTGTCCAAAATGTTTCCAGGACAAGATCCAACCTGCGAACGCTGCAATCAAGGTCCAGCCTCACTGGGCTCATGATTTGGGCCTGCACCAAATTAACATCATTCTGGTCCAAAATTTTTAAATGCCTTTAAGATAGCCTTGGTGTCACAATCCCTCCTAACCTATTAACAGCTGTGTTTGGTGGGCTCACAGATGGACTTAAAGTGGAGAAGGACAAACAAACTGGAATTGCCTTTACTACACTATTGGCACGCAGACTTATCTTGCTAAACTGGAAGAATCCTAACTCTCCCCTTTTAAGTCAGTGGGTAACTGATGTTATATGAGGTGACTATACTTTCTTAGAAGGCTGGCGTCCTTCAACATCTGCAATAAGATGCTGCAAATGTTCTATCAGACGGTTGTGGCGAGCGCCCTCTTCTACACGGTGGTGTGCTAGGGAGGCAACATAAAGAAGAAGGGTGCCTCACGCCTGGACAAAATGGTGAGGAAGGCAGGCTCTATTGTAGGCGTGGAGCTGGACAGTTTGACATCTGTGACGGAGTGACGGGTGCTGAGCAGGCTCCTGTCAATCATGGAGAATCTACTGCATCCACTAAACAGGATCATCTCTAGACAGAGGAGCAGCTTCATCGACAGACTGCTGTCAATGTCCTGCTCCACTGACAGACTGAGGAGATCGTTCCTCCCCCACACTATACTAAGTTATTGACTGTTTTACCTGCATTTTTTTATCACTCTTTAATATTTTTTTCTTTATCAGTATGCTGCTGCTGGAGAATGTGAATTTCCCCTTGGCATTAATAAAGTATCTATCTATCTATCTATCTATCTATCTATCTATCTATCTATCTATCTATCTATCTATCTATCTATCTATCTATCTATCTATCTATCTATCTATCTATCTATTTGAAATTGGATAAAAATCTAATTCTCACTTAGAGGATCTGTGCAGAATGTTTTCAAAACCTGGCAGGATCTAATCAATAACATTTTAGAATAAGTATTTAAAGCACTGAGGAAACAGATTCTCTCTCCAATTCTTTTTGTTTACTTATCTTTATTCACTTATTAATTCACCTATTTACTTATTTTTACTAGCTTTAAGTTTTACCTTCTGGCCATGCTCTCTTTCTCATTGGTGGGGGTTGATTTGTTTTCAATCCGATTTTTGTAAAAATTGATCTATTTGTATGGAATGTTGTGTGAGTACAGTAAAATCAATAAAATTAAAAAAAAAAAAAAAAAAAACAGAAGTCAAAAGTCATTAACCAGAAAGTCTAAACTGCACTAATACACAGATACACACAAAGGGTTTTTTACTGAATTATCTGCAAAACTCAGAAGCTGACATATCTAACATGTTGATCTTTATAGTAGGGCTCCTCCTCTTCTTCTTCTTCTTTCGGCTGCTCCCGTTAGGGGTTGCCGCAGCGGATCATCTTCTTCCATATCTTTCTGTCCTCTGCATCTTATTCTGTCACACCCATCACCTGCATGTCCTCTCTCACTACATCCATAAACCTGCGCTTAGGCCTTCCTCTTTTCCTCTTCCGGTGGCAGCACTATCCTTAGCATCCTTCTCCCAATATACCCAGCATCTCTCCTCTGCACATGTCCAAACCAATGCAATCTCACCTCTCTGACTGTTTCCCAACTGTCCAACCTGAGCTGACCCTCTAATGTACTCATTTCTAATCCTATCCATCCTGGTCACATCCAACGCAAATCTTAGCATCTTTAACTCTGCTACCTCCAGCTCTGTCTCCTGCTTTCTGGTCAGTGCCACCGTCTCCAACCCATATAACATAGCTGGTCTCACTACCATCCTGTAGACTTTCCCTTTCACTCTTGCTGATACCTGTCTGTCACAAATTACTCCTGACACCCTTTCTACCCATTCCACCTGCCTGCACTCTCTTTTTCACCTCTCTTCCACAATCCCCATTACTCTGTACTGTTGATCCCAAGTATTTAAACTCATCCACCTTCGCCAACTCTACTCCCTGAATCCTTACCATTCCACTGACCTCCCTCTCATTTACACACATGTCTTCTGTCTTGTTCCTACTGACCTTCATTCCTCTCCTCTCTAGAGCATATCTCCACCTCTCCAGGGTCTCCTCAACCTGCTCCTTACTATCACTACAGATCACAATGTCATCAGCAAACATCATAGTCCACTGGGACTCCTGTCTAATCTCGTCTGTCAACCTGTCCATCACCATTGCAAATAAGAAAGGGCTTAGAGCTGATCCCTGATGTAATCCCACCTCCAACTTGAATGCATCCATCACTCCTACCGCAGACCTCACCACTGTCACACTTCCCTCGTACATATCGTGTACAACTCTTACGTACTTCTCTGCCATTCCCGACTTCCTCATACAATACCACAGCTCCTCTGGAGGCACCCTGTCATATGCTTTCTTCCGGTCCACAAACACGCAATGCAACTCCTTCTGACCTTCTCTAAACTTCTCTATCAACATCCTCAGAGCATCTGTGGTGCTCTTTCTTGGCATGAAACCATACTGCTGCTCACTAATCATCACCTCACGTCTTAACCTAGCTTCCACTACTCTTTCCCATAACTTCATGCTGTGGCTCATCAATTTTTTCCCCCTGTAGTTATTACAGTCCTGCACACACCCCTTATTCTTAAATATCGGCACCAGTACACTTCTTCTCCTCTCCTCATGCATCCTCTCACTTTCCAAGATTCCATTAAACAATCTGGTTAAAAACTCCACTGCCATCTCTCCTAAACACCTCCAATATTCCATAGGTGTGTCATCTGGACCAACAGCCTTTCCATTTTTCATCCTCTTCATAGCTGTCCTTACTTCTTCCTTGCTAATCCATTGCACTTCCTGATTCACTATCTCCACATCATCCAACCTCCTCTCTCTCTCGTTCTTTTCATTCATCAGCCTCTCAAAGTACTTTTTCCATCTGCTCAACACACTCTCCTCGCTTGTGACTACGTTTCCATCTTTAACCTTTGTCACCCTAACCTGCTGCATATCTTTCCCAGCTCCGTCCCTCTGTCTAACCAATCGGTACAGGTCCTTTTCTCCCTCCTTAGTGTCCAACCTTTCATACAACTCATCATACGCCTTTTCTTTAGCCTTCACCACCTCTCTCTTCACCTTGCGCCTTATCTCCTTGTACTCTTGTCTACTTTCTGCATCTCTCTGAATATCCCACTTCTTCTTTGCCATCCTCTTCCTCTGTATACTCTCCTGTATTTCCTCATTCCACCACCAGGTTTCCTTTTCCTCCTTCCTCTTTCCAGATGTCACGCCAAGCACCCTTCTTGCTATCACCCTTACTACATCTGCTGTAGTTTCCCAGCTGTCCGGTAACTCTTCACTGCCACCCAGTGCCTGTCTCACCTCCTCCCTAAACTCAACTTTGCAGTGTTCCTTTTTCAACTTCCACCATTTGATCCTTGGCTCTGCCCTCACTCTCTTCTTCTTCTTGATCTCCAACGTCATCCTACAGATGACCATCCTATGCTGCTTAACTACACTTTTCCCTGCCACCACTTTGCAGTCTTCAATCTCCTTCAGATCAACTCTCCTGCATAGGATGTAATCTACCTGTGTACATCTTCCTCCACTTTTGTACATAACCCTATGTTCCTCCCTCTTCTTAAAATGCATATTCACCACAGCCATGTCCATTCTTTTGGGAAAGCCAACTATCCTCTGACCTTCTTCATTCTTCTCCTTGACACCATACCTACCCATCACGTCCTCGTCTCCACTGTTCCCTTCACCAACATGCCCATTGAAATCCGCTCCAATCGCCACTTTCTGTCCCTTGGGTTCACTGTTCATCACTTCATCCAACTCACTCCAAAAATCTTCTTTCTCATCCAATGCACACCAAACTTGCGGTGCATATGCACTAACAACATTCATCATCACACCTTCAATTTCCAGCTTCATAATCCTCACTCTGTCTGACACTCTTTTCACCTCCAAAACACTCTTGACATACTGTTCCTTCAGAATAACCCCTACCCCATTTTTCCTCCCATCCACACCATGATAGAACAATTTGAATCCACCTCCGATCCACCTGGCCTTACTTGCCTTCCAGTTAGTCTCTTGCACACACAATATATCAACCTTCCTTCTCTCCATCATATCTGCTAACTCTTTCCCCTTACCAGTCATACTGCCAACATTCAAAGTTCCTACCCTCAGTTCCACTCTCTTTACTTTCCTCCTCTCCTCCTGCCTCCAGACACATCTTCCCCCTCTTCTTCTCCTTCTTCGGCCAACAGTAGCCCAATTTCCACCAGCACCCTGTTGGCTAACAGTTCTGGTGGCGGTCGTTGTTAACCCGGGGCTCGACCGATCCGGTATGGAAATTTGTATTGTTGTCCGCATATTGATTTGGCAAAATTTTACATTGGATGCCCTTCCTGACGTAACCCTCCCCATTTATCTGGGCTTGGGACTGGCATGAAGAAACACACTGGTTTGTGCATCCCCTGTGGCTGGGTTAAAAATGTTCTGGCTCATCCGGGATTTGAACCCAGGACCTCTCGCACCCGAAGCGAGAATTATACCCCTAGACCAATGAGCCACTATCTTTATAATATTGCTCCAAAGGTGTTAATTGCCCAACCTCCTCCAAAGCAACTGTCATCACATCTTGTCGACAGTGACACAAAAGCTTTAGGAAAAACAATATGACAATGGAAATGATGCAACATAACTCTTAAACCTGAATCATGACAAAAGTATCCACAATGCAATAGTGGTATTTTTTTCCTGGTCCTTACTGGCGCCCTTCATTATACTCACAAAAATATCCTCACTTCACAGCTTATTTTACAGCAAACGAATCACCAATATCTTGAAATGAAATGTGAACTGAAATTCTAGGTTTAGGAAAATCATGCATTTAATGATTACTGTCTGAACTTTAGAGGAAGACAATATATTAAGGGTATGAAATGGGCACTTTTTAAAAACTGGTCATCGACCACAAGATTACAATACACTGCTGCAAAGGTAGGGAATCTGTGATAAAATACATGAAGATGGCTTCCTATTGATTTCCTGGGGAAGGGATTGGTTAGAGAAGCCCCATAGGATGTCATTGAGAGGATTTATCCAAACAACAAACTACATATGCCACAGTCCCACATATCCACCAAAAACGTTTCCCACAAGAAATACTGAAAACCAAAAAGTCCTTTATTTTGGTAATGAACAAATAGCTAACAAATGTAAGAATTATGTCAGGAAACACTTCTTTACTTGAAGGGTTGTGGGAATTCAGAAGAAACAAACACTGACAACCTTTGTCAGATTTTTATGTTCTCATCCAGCTGTTTTAATATATTTAAGGTTTTGTGATTTGTATAAATGATAAATGGAAAACGAGCTTCCTCTAGCTAATGACTATTCTTCTAACACTAATTTTAGTGCTAGTAATTCTCTCCACTCACATCATAATTTTGTTCATCAGGAGGTAATGTTTTGGGGAAAAATGTACATAGATGTAGTTTTCCCAATTTTAGGCATATTTGCATTGTCCACTTTTTAATCTTTGCAACTCTTTCAAACCCTCCTGCTCTGAAACCTAAAAATGTAATGATGCTGCCATGATCCACACCACAGTTAAGTCATACTTTCTTAGTGATAGGTTGAGGAATCCAATAAACTTAATGTCACTGCTGAAATACTACTGTTTCCATAAGGCATGTCATATATTAAAAGGAAGTTGCTACTTTGAAAGCTCAGCCGATGATAAACAAAAATCCAAAGAATTAAGAGGGGTTCCCAAACTTTTTCATATGACTATAAATTATATATATATATATATATATATATATATATACAGTATATATATATATATAAATATATATATATATATATAAATATATATATATATATATATATATATATATATATATATATATATATATATATATATTTTGTGAGGGATGGCCGGCCTGTCATCCCGGCCAATACCCCAGGCCACCAGATGGAGCTCTCCCTTTGGCATAGAGGTTCCCCGAATTCCAGCAGCGCCTCATGGACTTTGTAGTTTTTACAACCAGCCCTGCTGGATACCATGGGGACCTCCAGGAGACGCTGTAAGGAGGATCAGGGAATTCTACATGCCCTATACCTGGAAGTACGTCATAGGCAAAGCAACAAGGGAAATGACGTGCTTCCGGGATGAAGAAGAGGATTTTTATCTGACCCGGAAGTGATAGGAGATCACATGGACTGAGGGATTGGAAACACTTCCTGGTCAGGGAATATAAAAAGACTATGGGAAATCCCAGACGATGAGCTGAGCTGGGTGGATGGGTGGCAACGCGTCTGGGAGTGGAGGATTGATTATTGTATTGATTAATATGAGTGTTGTGGAGAGTAGGGTGCTTTGTGCACTTTATTATTATAATAAATATTATCATTGGACTTTTATCTGGTGTCTGATGTCTGGTCTGAGGGTTCAAGGGGTCGACAGTGCCTCTATTTGTCACAATATATATATATATATATATATATATATATATATATATATATATATATATATATATATATTATGAGGGGCTGTTTAGGAAAAAAAGATTGGTTCATAAATATATACATTGGTTCAGATATATATATCGGTTTGGATACATTGGTTTGAATATATACATTGGTTTTAATACATCCGTTCAAATATATATATATATATATATATATATATATATATATATATATCGGTTCAGATATATACATCGGTTGGGATACATTGGTTGAGATATATATATCGGTTTGAATACATCTGTTCAGATATATACATTGGTTTAGATACATTGGTTGAGATATATATAAATTGGTTTGCATAGATCCATTCTGATATATATACATTGGTTGAGATGTACTGTATATATCTGAACGGATCTATTGGTTGGGATTTACGGGCAGGCACAATGCGGCCACCCAAGTTTAGCATCTCCCTTTTGCTTCATCATTGCTTCAACACTGTTGTCATTATTGCATGTATTTTTTACAAGTAGCATATGCCTGTCTGTCGCGTTTTGTTTCGTAAGCCGTCTTGGTTGGGGGTCCTCGACTTCAAAGCACGTTTTTTACTTTCATTATTTAAAACACTGCACAGATACCCGCCTCCTCGCCCCGCTCCATCCCGCACCGGCTCAATGCACCCACCTCACTTGCTCCCTCTTGTCCCTCCCATGACAGATTCTTCTCAAAAACAGAGTTACCGGAAAACATTGATCGCGGTGATATCTGTTATTCCGTATTGCAAGCATTTCATTAAAGGGCGATCTGCTTCAGCAAGGAACTTACTCCCATTTGCTGAAAGAATGTTATGGAGTGTGGCACCCGAATGGGGCTCATGCCCGGCCAGGACACCCAGGAAGACAGGAGGAGGGCTCATTCCTCCTCCAGACCACGAGGGGGCATCCGCCCTGGTTGTATTGGGGGCCACAGGTACAGGGCTTGGAAGCCCAACCCTGTAGGGGCCCGTGGTCACCGCCAGGGGGCGTCCCCCTGCCTGAAGGACCCTGGACCCCAGTACTTCCGCCAGACCAGGAAGTGCTGGGGGGAAGAAGAGAGGGAACACGCGGAGTGCTTCCGGAAGGACAGCCGGCATTTCCGCCACACTGGGGCATGTTCTGCGGGCTTGCCGGTGCACACCTGGAACACATCCGGGTACAGACAAAAGGGGCCGCCTCCCTCCATTCAATGGCTGGAGTCGGGTGGAAGTAGGACAAGGTGCAAGAAAGAGAGAAGGAGGTGGTCCGAAGAGGCAGAGTGGTTGGCCTGGACTTTGGGGAAAATTGGGATTTATGGCACTTGGACTTTGTAAATAGTAGTATAAATAAACATGTGTTGGGTGACATGAACGTGTCTGCCTGTCTGTGTCCGAGCCAGTCTCCACAGGAGGAAAACACTGGAATAGTGCTGTTTTTTCTGAAGGTTTATCAGTGATCAGGGATCAGAATGATCAGAATATCCCTGCTTCACAAGTAACGGGTGTTTAACTGTTTTTATAGTAAGCGCTCTGATAGTACACGCGCTGATACAAGAAGAGAATATGTAAAACTGGCCTATCTGAACGGATTTATAGTGCTTACGCCTAAAAAAAAGATCGTCCTTTCAAAATAAGAGACTTTTTCGCCTTCTTGACGTGAATCATCTTTAAATGAAATGCTGCCAATAAGGAATAATAGAAATCACCGCGTTGCTTTCTATCTTTCATGAGCTAACGTTTTATGGGGTGAAAAAAATGATCACCCCTGACAGATACACTTAATCAGTAGTGTGTGCGACCCACGATTTATGAGTTTGAGTGTGTGTGTGCATGTGTGTACATGCATGTGTGGGTGTGCGTGTTTATGTATGTGGTTTTGTCAGTTTTACTATAAAAACAGTTAAACACCCGTTATTTGTGAAGCAGAGATATTCTGAATATTCTGATCCCTGATCACTGATAAACATTCAGAAGAAACAGCGCAGTGTTTTCCTCCATAACATCCTTTCAGCAAGTGGAAGTAAGTTCCTTGCTGAAGCAGATCGCCCTTTAATGAAATGCTTGCAATATGGAATAACAGATATCACCGCGAGGCTTTCGGTCAATGATAAACCAGCGTCTCATGAGGTGAAAAAATGGGACATACTGCGGATGCGAACAATGCTTTCCGGTAACTCGGCTTTTGAGAAGAATCTGTCATGGGAGGGACAAGAGGGAGCGAGTGAGGTGGGTGCATTGAGCTGGGGTGCGACGGAGCGGGCGAGGAGGTGGGTATCTGTGCGAGTGTTTTAAATAATAAAAGGAAAAAAAGTGCTTTGAAATCGAGGACCCCCAAACAAGAAGGCGTACTAAACAAAACGCAACAGACAAGCATATGCTACTTGTATAAAATATGCACAATAATGACAACAGTGTTGAAGCCAAGATGAAGCGAAAGGAAGATGCTAAACTTGGGTGGCCGCATTGTGCCTGCCCGTAAATCCCAACCGATGTATATATCTGAACGGATCTATCTGAACCAATATATATATCTGAACGGATGTATCTGAACCGATGTATATATCTAAACCAATCTATTTAAACCAATATATATATATCTAAACCAATGTTTATCAACCAATATATATATCTCAACCAATGTATATATTTGAACGGATGTATTCAAACCGATGTATATATCTGAATGGATGTATCTCAACCAATGTATATATATCAGAATGGATCTATGCAAACCAATTTATATATATCTCAACCAATGTTTCTAAACCAATGTTTATATCTCAACCAATGTATCCCAACCAATGTATATATCTGAACCAATATATATATTTGAACTGATGTATTAAAACCAATGTATATATTCAAACCAATGTATCCGAACCAATGTATATATTTATGAACCAATCTTTTTTTCCTGAACGGCCCCTCATTATATACACACATACATACATACACATACGTACATATACATACATATATATACACATACATATATATATATATATACACACATACACATACACATACATATACATACATACATACATATATATACATACATATACATACATATATATATATATATATATACACACACATACAGTAATCCCTCCTCGATCACGGGGGTTGCGTTCCAGAACCCCCCCGCGAAAGGTGAAAATCCGTGAAGTAGAAACCATATGTTTATATGGTTATTTTTATACTGTCATGCTTGGGTCACAGATTTGCGCAGAAACACAGGAGGTTGTAGAGAGACAGGAACTTTATTCAAACACTGCAAACAAACATTTGTCTCTTTTTCAAAAGTTTAAACTGTGCTCCATGACAAGACAGAGATGACAGTTCCGTCTCACGATTAAAAGAATGCAAACATATCTTCCTCTTCAAAGGAGTGCGCGTCAGGATCAGAGAATGTCAGAGAGAGAGAGAGAAAAAAAAGCAAACAATCAAAAATCAATAGGGCTGTTTGGCTTTTAAGTATGCGAAGCACCGCTGGACAAAGCAGCTGCAAGGAAGGGAGCAATGTGAAGGTAGTCTTTCAGCATTTTTCAGAGGAGCGTCCGTATCCTCTAGGCCAGTGTGCGAACAGCCCCTCTGCTCACACCCCCTCCGTCAGGAGCAGAGAATGTCAGAGAGAGTGAGAGAGACAGAGAAAAACAAACAATCAAAAATCAATACGTGCCGTTCGAGCTTTTAAGTATGCGAAGCACCGTGCTGGAAGCATGTCGCTTGACAAAGCAGCTGCACGGAAGGGAGCAATGTGAAGATAATCTTTCAGCATTTTTAGACGAGCGTCCGTATCGTCTAGGGGTGCGAACAGCCCCCCTGCTTACACCCCCTTCGTCAGGAGCAGAGAATATCAGAGCAAGAGAGAGAGAGAGAGAGAGAGAAAAGCAAACAATCAAAAATCAATACGTGCTGTTTGATCTTTTAAGTATGCAAAGCACCGTGCGGGGAGCATATCGCTTGACAAAGCAGCCACATGTAAGCCCAGCAAGGAAGGGAGCAATGTGAAGGTAATCTTTCAACATTTTTTGAGGAGCGGCCGTATCCTCTAGGGATGCCGACGAAAGAGAAGCAGTGGGCTGCTAGGGTGGAGTAATGAAAGCTGCTCAGGAAGCAGCAAGCACATCAACCTCTGAGCAAACGAATGCTAAACGTACAGAGAAAGAGGATGAATACTATGAATGCTCAAGTCATGTGTATTCACTGCACATTATCGTGCAGTGCGCCGTTACTGGTATTTTGATAAAAGAATTTGAACAACATATAAGAAGCGTATAAATTATTAAACAGTAAAACAATAACATTTAAGAACTAAAGATACATTGAGTAGTACTGAACTGCTTTCGGGTATACTACATTTTTTGTTTGCCCATTACGTGCATAAATGTATAAATTTTTTGGTGTACCTACCCGAGAACACGCGACATATGACTGACCATGGGAGAAGCATGGATTTTAAACACTCGTTGAGTTCATCTGCTGGTGTCCCTTGTGGAATAACTGGTAATGTTTGACGAAAATCTCCTGTGAGTAAAACAACAGTACCTCCCATTATTTTGGTAGGATCTCTGAGATCTTGCATTGTTCGGTTCAAGGCTTCATAAGCTCTTTTATGTCCCATGGTGCACTCATCCCAAATTATTATCTTTGAATGTTGCAAGACTTATGGCTTTCCAAAGCCCTTGCATATGTTGCAAATTGGATTTTCATCGTGAGCAAGGTTTAATGGTAATTGCAATGCCGAATGTGCTGTACGGCCTCCATCTAATAATGTAGAAGTGATTCCCCAGCCAGAGCTATGTCACCATTCGCTCTCTTGGCAAGAATCAGGTTTATTAAGAATGTTTTTCTTGTTCCTCTGTGGTCATACTTAATTTCCGTTTCAAACGCGAAAAGAATTTATTTATATTATTTAATTCTATCCATCCATCCATTTTCCAACCCGCTGAATCCGAACACAGGGTCACGGGGGTCTGCTGGAGCCAATCCCAGCCAACACAGTGCACAAGGCAGGGAACCAATCCCGGGCAGGGTGCCAACCCACCGCAGGACACACACAAACACACCCACACACCAAGCACGCACTAGGGCCAATTTAGGATTGCCAATCCACCTAACCTGCATGTCTTTGGACTGTGGGAGGAAACCGGAGCGCCCGGAGGAAACCCACGCAGACATGGGGAGAACATGCAAACTCCACGCAGGGTGGACCCGGGAAGCGAACCCGGGTCTCCTAACTGCGAGGCAGCAGTGCTACCACTGCGCCACCGTGCCGCCCTATTTAATTCTATATTTAATTTAATATATTAATAATATATTATATATTATAATATATAATATATTTTATTTAATTTAATTTTATATTTAATATATATTCATAATATATATAATTACACTCCCTGCGGTGGGTTGGCACCCTGCCCGGTATTGGTTCCTGCCTTGTGCCCTGTGTTGGCTGGGATTGGCTCCAGCAGACCCCCGTGACCCTGTGTTCGGATTCAGCGGGTTGGAAAATGGATGGATGGATGGATGATTACACTCATATCCCTCACAGTATGTGTCTTTAAAACATAATTTAGTAGAAAATGGAGGTGTTTCAAAAGGTGGATCAGAAGTTGGAATGCATCCTCATCCTGAGAGCCCGGTAACAAGTTTATGAGGGTAATAATTAAAATAGATAGCTACCTGGGTGAGTGTGGTCTTTCATTATAAACCAAAGATCTAAATAGCCTGCTTAAACAGCACAATGCGCTTTAAGTTTAGATTGAGGCAGATGCAATGCTAAACTTATGAAACTTTTCAGGATGTCAGGCAAAAAAATATGAACTGTTGAGATATTTTCCAGTTATGAAGTTTAGTAGTTATGCTAAGAGTATTAGAAATGGTTTTGCCAAAAAAGTTAAATCAGTCCAGTATTTTGATGGTGAATACAACTGTGATAACCAGAGGCTCAGGAAGATCATACATGCCTCCTCCCTGTGGGCAGACTTGTCTCCATCAGCGATCAGCCCCACTTTTGTTGTAAATGTGCCATTGTACCATTGTGCCAAGATGATGATCATAACATTAAATGCTGAAACTAGCTTACCTCCTTACAAATTTAGAGCTTTTCTTTATGATGTAATTAACCTCCAACACTGTTTTGTCTTGGTAGAGTTCTATATTACTCTGCTTTATCCATTTTTATTCTTTAGTGTGTAGCCTTTGTCAGAATGCCTCAAATCCCATAGACTTTGCCCTGTTTACAAGGTATTGTGCTTTATAACTTCTCCCCACCTTCCTTTCTACATCTATAACCTTAGCTAATTACATAGACTAAAAGGACAAGCAGGAGTTAAGTTACAACTTAACTAATGTATTATTGATAATATTCATAAAATAATAACAATAAGCAAAGTACAATTGAATATTGTAAACCATACAACCTGATAAATGCTGATATGTAGTTTCAGGAGGCACACAGACTTGTAGTTACTTTAAAAATCTCTAGTTAAGTCATCATTTTATGGCTTTCTTCAGGACAGGCCGCATGCCTGTCTCAATATGGCTGCCAAGTTGTGCTTCCCAGTGTGGTCTTCTTTTCAGTTCATGATGTTTGAGATGCTCCTTCATCATGATGGAGAGAGAGAGAGAAGGAGGAGAAAAGCAACCAAATGTATGCCTTCTTTGTCCAAATCCTTACACCAATATGGCATCATGCTACAGAATAGCCTCTAATTCAAACCAATCCCAAACAGCCATACTTCAGACCAGTAGGGACACACCATACCTTTCACACCTGCCCCCAAAACCATTTGTTGAGATGATGCTTGTCAGCTCAGTAGATTGGCTTTCCTGTGGGGGTTGATTGAGAGAGTCCTGCAGAGAATCGCTTGCCAAACTGATTTTAGGTACTTTCCCCTGATCCTGTCATAAAATTATAAAGACTCAGTCCTAAAAGGGGGGTTTGTGGTTAGCCAAATATCAAACCACCGCTGTTCCTATCAATAACACTAATATTACATTGCTTTGTCTAAGTTACAAATAAAGACATACAAAATATTCATCAACGTCTATACAAAATTTCACACCACAACAGACACTAAAAACACAAGATATATTTAAAACAATACAAGTATGAAAATAATAAATGTATATCTCTCTATTATAAAAAAAAAATCTTGGAAGGCTTGGAAGGAGATGATATGTGATCTTCTCGCAAGACAATTTGACATCCTGCGAGAGACACTTTAATGTCACGCGAGACAAGGCAGTGAGATAAAAGGACAGCTGCTGTACGGGCTTTTAAATGATCAACGCGCAGCGCGACAAGCAGAATATGCAGCTTGGCAGCAGCAGATGATCAGACCGCATTTCCTCAGCATGAGTTCAGCCCCCACCCCCCTTTGACAACATGAGCAGCAGAGACGCGAAGTGGCTGGAGTGTAGCGCGCCTGGGGAATGGGAGGGGGTGGGCGAGCAAAGCCCCTAGTAAGTAATAATGTAAAAAAATACCAAAGAATAGCAGTCAAATTCCACTAAATCATGGTATATGTTAGGAATGGACAGAGGATGTCTGAACCAAAGACTGTTTGAGGAGACAATGCCAATAGATGAAAAGGGACTTTAAAGAGCAAAATAAGCAGGAGCCACAACAACTCAGCAAATCTAACTTAAGTGAGAGTCTAACTTAATAACCTTAAGCAGGTTAACCCAGGAAACAGTCCTTAGCAAAATAAAACACAAGGTCACTCATAAATTTTGTTTTTCTTTGAAATCCTAAGACCAGGATAAAAGGTGTGCATTTTAAATAGTCAAACAACGACGATGTGAAGAAGCAGCAACCATTCTAGCAACTGCTATGTAATGTGACAATCGACACAAGTAAATACCACAAAACTTTGATGTGAAGAGCAAGAAAGGATCTCAAAGTGGGCTGGGATAACGTCACTGGCATAATGAATAAAATAAATAAATAATACAAAATTTAATCAATTTCAAAAAATAAAGCGTGCAAATCATATAATTGAAAACTTGCTAGATTCACAGCAGTATGGCACCCTTTGATGGACTGGCACCCTCTCCAGAGTTTGTTCCTGTGCTAGCTGGGAAAGGCGCCAGCATCCTCCGTGACTCTGGTGTGGATTAAGGATGTTAGAAATGACATGACATGACAAAAGTATGGTTCGATTATTTGGGCCATTACCTACAAGGTATACATACATTTTGGTATTGCCAGACCATATAAACTTCTGACATTCAATCTCAGAGCTTCTCACTGGCTTTATGGCATAATTTTATATAGTAGTTCATATTTAATTTCAATTTACAAAATGTCTCTCATATTGTACTTGTCCCATAGGGTTTAGGGAATTTTTGTGATATAAAATATTTCTGCCTTTGTACACTTTTAAGGAAGTATGGTTTTAGGGAATGAAAAAATGAACAGGTTACAACATTTCAGAAGTAATTATAAGTCCTCTAAAGTATACATAGCCTCTTGGGGACCAACTTCCTTTCTTAGCAGAAGCCATAACTACACAGATTTACCACTACACCATCCTTTCCAAAATTCTTTGTAACAAATTTTTACTGTTCCTTTAACCATTTTCAATGCGTTTCTTATTCCTTTTCCAAAAATTAGGATTTCAACTGACTTATTTTGGGCTTGCTTTTAATAGCCATCGTAAATTGTGGAGCGGAGTTATAGAATCAGTTATTTCTGCATTCTATTTATTATTCATTTAGAAGGATCCACACATTTTTTTTCATTTTGCTAGTATTAATTTTTTTATGTTCATCAATGACAACAATCTTTTTTAGATTTGTTAACATTATATGTCCATCATCATTGTATTTTCAAATTTGAATAATCCAATTAAGAATCAGAGAAGACTGAAGCCTTAGCCTGGCCGCACTGAGTGAAAGGGTGGAGGCAGCTGGGGTGCCAGTCCACCGCAGAGATTACATATCATAATTAAAAGCATGATTAAGTTGGAGTGGAAACATTTAAAAGCAATTGTTGACTGAAGATGTAATGTTTTCTCTGTAAAGCTCTTTTGAGCAAAAACAGACTTTGCTATTTTGGAAGATAAAAATTGCTTTCCATGCTAATTATTATAGAGAGAAGCCATCTACTTTTCTTAAGTCATTTCAGCAATTCTTGCTGAAGTCCAGCAGTATTAATTTCAGGTTGGCCTAATATAATATTTCATATTCATGTAAGGTGTCACACACATGTGCTTAGGAGGCAGCCAACAAGCCCTAAGGTGAGTGATATACCATGAGATGAAGGGTTGATTTTGGGTACTAATGCCTCTATCTCTCTTCCAACAGAGCAAAAGAAGAAAAAATAACAAATCTCACACACTTTCCTTCAATACATCCGGTTTCACAAAATGGCCACTCCACAACAATCCCACTTCTGGTTTCCCTGTGATGACATCACTTCCAGCTTCTCATGGTGACGTCACTTCTGGCTTTGCCATGATGACGTCACTTCCCACTCCCAAGGATGACGCCACTTCAGCTGTATACTGATGACCTCACTTCTGGTTCTGCCATGATGACATCACTACCGTCTCTTTGTATTTGTGTAATTTCCTGCCAGCTCATTTCCTGTAGCCATTTTGTGTATAAATTCTGCATTTCAACTCTGTACTTTGTCAAATGCTTTGGTTTTTTGATCATTTCTTACTCAAATCTTCACCACGTCCGATGGACATTATATGGGGCAATCCCCCAACTCTTTGTGGAGTTTTCCAAGTGAATTTATTTTATTACAATGGTAACTTAATTGTAATTTACTATGTATCTCTAATTTAAAGAAAAAATGGTGTCACACATGTGCGTTTAGGAGACAACTAAAGGGCCTGAGGAACTGTAGTACTACACCAGACCAGGGGGTGGCAGAGTGTGCTGACTGTCTCTATCAGTTTCTTGCAGACCATTCCCGGAAAATGTCACCAGGTTCCGGCACCTATGATGACGTCACTTCCGGCTCTGGCACCTTGGATGATGTCACTTCCGGTTCTGAACTAGATGACATCATTTCCTTCCCTTAAAACCGCCATCTTACCTCCAAATAATTAGTTCTGTTTTGGACTCAGTCTTGTGAATATCTCTGTTCAAATATTTCAAAAACTTTTGCCGCTGGGAAATAATATACAGGTAGCTGCCACAAACCTTTATGATGTTTGGAGACTCATTCTTATTACAATAGATATAAACACTACTCTGATTGTATGGATAACAATAAAAAGGAAACAAGATTGAGGGTTGGGGTCCATAAGGAATGTCCATTTAATTTTGTGCGTGTAGGACGAGGAAAAAATAACATCGACGTACTTAAACAAAGACTGGTATTATTTCACAAAAAAAAAAAAGAACTTCAGAGGTATGGAGCTCTGTTTCTTCAGAGGCTGGTCCAGAAGTGAACATTGACTTTCAGTGAATGTGCTGTTAAATATGACTGAGGCCATAAGGGGTGTGGCCTCATTGGTCTCCTCCTCCATTATAAGGGAATAGACAGAATGGAAGCTAGCAGTATTGTCACACTCAGTTCCTTCCCCATAATAGTCCAACAAGAAATCACTGTGCTCACGAATCTGACAGTATATTTATTCCCAGAATTTTATATTTTGTTTTATTAAATGATGTGATGATGTCTAGCCTAGAGAACTTCATTTTTTGATGCTTGTACAATAGTTTTCTATAACAAATCATAGCTGTTACAATTCTAAAAGTTTCATCCATGCATATTCTGAAATCATTTTAGTTAATCATTATAGACACTAAGCCTAAGTAGGACTGAGTGCAGGTGAGGAGTAAAGAAGTCAAAAACGGAAGCTCACCAACAGACATAGATTAGAATCATCAGCTGTGTATGTCATGAAGTTCACAAAGCTGGAATTAAATGCAGGGCTGCCATTTGGAAGCTACTTGTATCCAAAACCAAGCCACAGATATGGATAGCTTGGTGTAAAGTGCACATTAATTGCACTCATGAGCAATGGAGAAATGTAATATGCTCTGATGAGTCATCATTCACCTTGTATTCTACCTATGGGTGGTTATTGTTTGGAAAATCCACAGAAAATCAGAAATCCGCAATTTCTGTTTCCATCTGTTAAACCTGATGGAGACTATGTAATGTTACTAGCAGCCATCTTGTGAGAGTCGTTAGGTCCATTAACTGCTGATATCTCTGCATTGTCATGGTCATAATGTGAAGACATGTTATAGGAATAGGTGCACTCTATTGTGAGAACACTGTTCTTGAATGATGTTACACGGCAAAAGTAATTCAAGAGTGGTTTCATAAATATCAGGATGAACTCAAATGCCTTCATTGACTTCACCAGTCATAGGAACTGAACATCATTACACAGAAAGTTCAGATCTCTTTAAATAAATCGGCTGATATAAAAAATATGGACACAATTTTATTTCAGTTTTTGATTATTTACCAAGTCTGCGGCGTATACAAAAATCACACAAAAGTAGCGAATATGTTGACCAAGGAACTACAAATTCACACTATCCGACAACATCATGTACCATCACGGTAAAGGAACGTCAAACTTTATTTGGAAGAATGTTTTGACGTGTCGAATGCTGTCTGGTGCCATGACACCATAGTGTGAGTTGAATTTTCAAAACTAGTATGTCCCAGTTTCTTATGTGATATTGAATTTCAGAAACATTTGATAAAATTTTGCAAGAAAATTAAAAAATTGGCATGTGTCATATTTTTAGACCACCCTGTATAAAGATAAAATTGTTTAAAACATTGCAAAAACTAGTATAATTCAAAATAAAACTGACATAAAATTAACTATTTTTGAGATATAAAATATTTTAATATTGAAGGGGTAGTTTCACCTCATCAGGGAAGGAGTTTCACAAAATCCATTTTAATCTCTCACCTAGACCCTAAAACAAATCTCCATGCCAAATTTCAAAATTCTAGGACTTGGGGTTTAGGAGATCTAGTGATGAATCGGTCAGTGGGTTTTCGCTTTTATGTAATGTGGTAAATAATCAAGCCTTGACACACAAAGAGGTTTGGAGCATCCTCCCGTATACCTGAGAATTTGTTGCTAAATGTGAAAAAAAGTTAAGAAAAATGGTCTTTACAGACAAGTGTCCAAAGCAGAACTGCACAGGTCAGTAAACATGGTGGATATACTGTATAGTTGGATGGCAGGAAGAGGAAGGATCTTGGGACGGGAACCGAAAAAGAGGTAATTTGGCTAGTAGGTGGAACCGGAAATTACATCTTCTGTGACGGAACTGGAAGTTATGTCTTCTGGGGCGGAACCGGAAGTGGTGTCTTTATGGGAGCTAGGCGGAATTTCACACATTTGGTCTGCAGGAAGACAAGAGAAAGGATTAATTCACTCTCCCACCCTTGGTCTGATCGGGAATTACCTTCTTTTGAGCCCTTTAACTGCCTCCCATGTGTACATGTATGACAGTATACATATTAGATTTCTACCTCATTTATATTTCAAAGAACTGGAACCTGTACTTCTTGAGGACTGGTACATTGTTTCACTACAGACAGTTCAGGACTTTTATGGCGATGTTTCATGACAGACTGAAGCTTCTCTGAAGTTACATTGTGTCCTTTCTCATTAAAACTTTATGAGGTGTTTCTTTTATGTTGTCCATCCCTGTATCTATCTATCCAGCATAAAACTTCCAGAAAAACTGTAAGTAGAATGTGCACAGTGTTCGATAAATCAATAGAGGGTGAATGGAAGTGATCTTTAAATTTGCAAATATGTAGAATTACATACAGATAATTTACATAGCAGCTTGTTATTGTCTTCTAATTATGTCAGCTTGTATGTACCAGCTAATAGTACTCATAGCCCAGTTCAATAAATCAGAGCCATGATTACCAAACAGAGAATCAAAGCTGGAATAGTTGTAAGCAAGCTATTTGTGTGATTTTAATTAAAGGTGTTAATCAGGGATTATGAGATCAGATGAAGTGATGAACAACCGACATTACACTGCTGTAAGTCAGGCAGAGAAAGAAGAAGGGGTACTCATCGATGAAGCAAACAGAATGAAAGTTTAAAAATGAAAAAAAAAATCTAATGTTGCGATGACTTGGACAAAGTAAACACTGAGCTCCTGTGATGATGAGGCCATTCATAGATTCAGATTGAAGAAGGGAAGACATCTAAAGTGATCCTGCTGCACAGAAAAAGCAATTACACTTGATTTCACAATATTGATCTTGTGGATGTGCAAGCTATCACTTGGAGAAACAGACATCTGATAGAAATACGGCCAACATTAAGCCTTGAATCTCAGAAATGTTGTGTCATTTTGCACCTTGTATAATTGTGACAGGGAATCCCTTGTGTAAATTGCTGCTCTTACTTGCCGCTCTAATTCCCCTTGCAGATTATCCACCCCATATATATATTTTTTCACTTCTGTTTAAATCTACTAAATGATTTGAATTAATGACCTTTGCTTTTAGATATGCTTGTCAAACTGAAGAGTGAAAGGCTTACAAGCAGTGGGGAGAACGGTGCTGGGGGAGGAGGACGGCTGAAGAAAAATTGTCACCCTGCAGCAGAATGATGACACATTTCCTTGCAGGCAGCAGTTTAATTAAGGCCAGACCAGTAGATCCAAACACTTTTGGAACCTACTGTCAGAAAGGATACGATTAATTATCTGTGAATAATAAATCCCACCTTTAACAAGGGAATTGTCTTTTACATTGTAATATTCTGTCCTCTACCACTAATAGGAAAAAAAATCCAGTCAGGCTAAACAACACGATGACAATAGCTTGAAGGCTTCTCTTTCTATATATGTCATCTTACAAGTTTCTCTCTTATTATTCCAGTGTATGTGTCAAGCTAAAGCTTAAATCTTGTTAAGTTACTCAAGTGTGTCTAAAAGCTTGTAGCAAAATTCACATATATAGATAAAAGTGGGTAAATAGCATCAGTTTCAGAATGCTACAGACTAGGAGAACACCTATTGCAAAATGGTAAAATTATTTGTTATCTAATGGAAGTGACATGTTTCTTAGAGTAGGAACACTTGTGAAGTTAAAATGTCAACTGTTACCGATTTTATTACACTTTGCTCAGTTAATGATTATGTTTTGCCTGCATTTGTTGTGCCAGTTAACGCTTTATACAGGCATTATTGCTCCATATTCACAGCATGAAGGTTTTACCACAATAGCCTGATAATCTCTGTCAAGTGGCAAATTGGGTAGCTTATCGATTTTTCAAGGGACCCACATTTTCTCCTATTAGCTTAATTGTAAGTTTATAATTAAGATGTTTTGAGTGGTCTGCCAAAGCACTGATACATTTACTCATGGTCCTTTTTTGATCTTTGGTCCCAGCACTTCTTACATTAACTCATAGGTTCCTGCTTCTTATCTTTCTTATTCGTTGTTTGCTTTTATCAAATTTTGCCAATTACTGACTCTGTTTCTGCTTTTTCTGGTTGCCTGTCTGCTACATTCAGATTATGAAACAACAGTTCACTGCATTACATTTTTCCCTGATGCCTGCTTGGTGCTTAAAGCTCACTAGATGCATATCTTTAATAAGGAGCTGCTGGATGGACTGACTGGATCCATGAAATATTTTTATAATTCATGAAATGCAATCTGGAAATGAAAACTTAAGTCTTTGAAGTAAACAACCATGTCCCTTGAAACCAAAACTATTATCCTTGCATTGTTTTAGCAAATGTTGGAGTCCTGGCCATGAAATCTAAAGAGAGGAACATCTCCATGCTTGAACAATTTTATCACATAGTTGCTGTCGGCTATGGACGTTTGCTAGTGTCACTCTCCTGAGCCATTTGGTTTTATGTGTTTTTTCTAGAACATCTCTCCCAAGCTCATTCAATTACATTTTATTTTGCCTAGCTGCTGGGCTGTGATCTTATCTTCGATGAGAGGAACACATACAGCAGTGACCAGTCTAGTAAAGAAAGCTCTGTGTACTGACTCTACCTCTGGAGATAACAACACAATGGCAGCACTCTTCAGTGTATCTGACCAACATATTGACATGAAGGATTGTATGTGGTTGAGTTTTCAAAAAAATCAACTGCAGCTGCAGCAAGATATCAACGGAGTCAGGGAGGAACAGAAGAAAATCATTGAAAAGTCTGATGTGCTGATGACATCAATTAGATGTACATAATAAACAAAATGAAATTCTGGAGATCCATATTACTGATTTCACTTTATAATTAATGGACAAATAGTGGACATATCCACATAGTATGACTTAGAGAAAATATGGAAGGTGACAATCTCCTGGATTTTCTGAACAAGCTACTGTCTGCTGTTCCTGCATCTTCAAGATTTCACACCTCTCATCAAAAGATGTCACTTGATGTATAACACCAGTTATTCCAAAAAGTTAAGAATGTCAATCATGAAACATCTCCACTGTGCTGACTATTTTGCAGAAACAATAATTTCCAGTTTCTCTGCTGAGGGACAGTATGTCTACTTTTTTGCAGATTACATTCCCCTTGTACTTCAGCCAACCACAATGTAATGTCACCAGCGATTAGAAGGGAGCAGCTCTTTTCTTCTGTGTACCACTCATCTCAAGTTTAATTACAGACTCCTATTTTTGATGTTTTCTTGTGCCTTGACCTTCCTCCATTTTAACATTATATTGCTTTGCTTTTGCTGATGTGTTTTATTACCACATTTCTCCAATGCTGTCCTTTTGCTTATCTCTGCAGTCAACTATTGTAACATTATAGCAAGGACTAAACTGCCCTAAATAAGCCATTTGGCTCTTCTTTTTTTCTCTTCTGTCATACTGCAATATTAGGAATCTGGTCTGCGTACTCCTGTTTTGAACATCAATGGAGTTCTCTGTGAAGATGTTTAATTTATTAGATAGATAGATAGATAGATAGATAGATAGATAGATAGATAGATAGATAGATAGATAGATAGATAGATAGATAGATAGATAGATAGATAGATAGATAGATAGATAGATAGATAGATAGAAACTTATTTATCCCCAGGGGGAAATTTGTCTTTTTACCAAAGCTCTTTAAATAAATAAATACATAAAAAGGTAGACAAGTAAGTAAGTAAATAAATAAGTAAATAAATACACACACTCACTTTGGTCCAAACACACACCAGGATGACTATAAAGCAACACATTTAAATAGAGATTGCCTAACATTAGTAACATTAATATAACATTAATAATAACATAACATTAGTTCTTTATCTTTAGGGTGCAGTGTGCTGTCTACAGTCTCCTGTGCTGACAGGTTGACCAACTGGTGCCATGTGCTACAGGTTTTTCATATCTCTACTCTCTGCATTCCTCTGGGGTATTGTTTTGATTTCTCATGTTAACGTTTTTGAAGTTTACTCAGAAGTTTTGCCAATTTTTGGCATTTTTCAATTACTGTTTTAGTGACTTCTGGGATTGATAGCAGATATGCCACTTTGGGGAGAAGGGTGTATAATATGTCAGCTTGTATGAAATGTTGCCATCTATCTTTCTCTTTGTTTGCTTATTTTGGTTGTGGAGGCTTGCACATTGTGGGGGTCTTTATTTTGGGTGAGTACTTTTTATTATTCATATTAAGCAGTGATATTTTGGAATGAAAATCCTGGTTGGGCAACATAGAGCTGGAAGAGAGATGTTGTCAGAAGGGTCAGATAAATTCTGAGAATCTACAGAGAGGGTGTGTGTGTGTGTGTGCGAGAGAGAGAGAAATGTGTTCACCTCTGCTTCAATCCATTGATCTCAGGAAGGATCCTGACTTGGTTTGGCTACTGGAGTTGGATGAAAGTGAACGCAGGTAGCCTTTGACCCCAAGTGAGTGTTGTGAGGCAGACCTGGCGGCATGAATGTGAAGGCAGGAGAAGCAACAAAAAAGATTTTGGAAGTAGCTGTGGAAGATCAGAGCTGCAGCAGTGGTGCTGGAGGGCAGCCAAGGAACAAGACAGCCTCAAGTGTCTTCACATGAAGAATCAGGTTAGAGACATTCACGATTCCCATTCAACCTGACAGAGCTTAAGCAGTTTTGCAAATCAAAATGGAGAAAGGTGTGCAAAGAAAGGTTGCAGCATCCAAATGTGCAGTGCTGAAAGAGAGAGACCTGTGTACACAGATTCAGTTTTATCATGGCTGCCAATGGTGCATCTACAAAATACTGACTTGAACTGGGTGAATTCTTATTTGAGCAATTATTTTATAAATGTAATTAATTTACAGCACTTGTGGAGATTTGATTTCATTTTGAAATTAAAAAGTCTTTTTTGTTATTAAGTGTGAAAAAAGCCAAATTAAATCCACTGTGATTTAATGTTGTATAAAAATAAAAATGTGAACACTTCCAATCGGGGGGGGGGTTGAATACTTTCTACAGGAGCTGTATTTGTAAGTTAATATACTTTCAATATGACTTGTTTTCTCATTATTTGTTACTCAGTTTAAGAATTTACATACTGTACAAGTTTGGATAAGGATACTTTTGTACATGTGAACAAACCCCTCAGTCTCTGGAAGGTACAATCTTTGTGATTACAATACAGATAGTTCAGTATTGAGAGGTTTTTTTTTTTAATTGAAACTTTGTGAGGAAATAGTTTAATTAAGAGAAGAAAAATGAATAACCTATTGTTATCTACTATATGCAGGTCCCTGGCGTTTGAACATAATAAACTGGAAGCATGCAATTAAAAATATTAGCATGCAAAAGTGTGGGCCAGAACAAAGTACATTCCCCAGGTAGGCTGTAGTGCAATATGAAAGATGAGCCAGGAGAGGAACTAGTGACAGGGTAATTGAAAAATATGGGTACAAATAACACTACTGTAGCAGTGAACTTACTCAAAATGACTTCAAACTCAGGACTTCCAGTCAGATTTCATTTCAAGGAACATTCATCAGACTGTATTGGGCTTAATGCCTCTCAGCTACAGGGTCCTGATTTAAAATCCTGACTCTGATTCGGGGTGCATGTGGTGCATAATTAGGGCCTGTGAAAGGCTGGTGTGCCGACTGATGTTGGTCCTTATTTTGTGCCTGAGGCTGTTGATATAGGCTTTTGCTCCTTGGAACACTAAAGTGACTTCATTAAATAGATAGATGAGTAAATTTCCTTGAATTTCTTATAATTCCGGTTACACTTTAGTTTAGGTACTGTAGAAAGGCATGAATAAAGGCACTTTTTTGGTGATAATCACCCAAAGCATCAGTAAAGTCTTTATTCATCTGTCAAAGGAGCCTACTAAAATAACATCACTTTGGAATGGATAACAAGTGACTTAAGTGAGTGAATGTTTCATATTTGTTAGTAATTTTACCAGCATATCACCGGCACTAAATATGCCCTGCCGCACAGAGATGAATGGCCACTTTACTGATGCTCTATAAGCAGAATTAACACCAAAAGAAGTCTTAATTAAGGTATTGTCACATGAGAACAAGTAATAGATGCATTTTGCAGTACCTCAAGTAATGTGTTACCTTGAATTTGTACTGCCTGCACAGAGTGTTATGGAGTTTTCTATGTGTAAGTTTTGCAGAGGTTGCGCAATGCAGTTCAAAGGAAGCAGCCTGAAAAGTGGCAGGGACAATGATTTCTGCCCCACAATAACACACCGAGCAAGACATCACTTCTTGCAAAGCAATTTCTTGCCAATAAAAACATTCCAGTCATCACTCAACCACCATACTCACTGAATATCGCTCCATGTGACTTTTGGTTGTTCCCTACTTTTAAAAATGGAAGTGTGTTTTTCAGCTATGGAGGACATCTAATCAAGGTCTACAGCTGAACACTTGAAGATTCCACAAGAAGCCGTCCACCAGTGCTTCCAACAATGGCAAGATCTATGAAGTAAGTGTGTGTGTGCCAATGGGTCCTACTTTGAAGGAGACTAGGTAAGTGTTGTCAAATGTCTTACCGTTACACTGCAATACCACCATTCCCGGGAACTTTTTGACTATACTACGTATTTCCAAGTGTAAGCATGTTTTATATATAGGAGATCAGAAAAGGCCACAACCCAAAACATGAACCACAATCTTAGTCGAACAATTCTACCCAGAAATTAGTAACCCTAAGACACTTGTAGAAATTCACTCTCAAAATGGCATGGCCTATATTCCACAATCTTAGTTAATCTGAAAGTATATACAGCCAACCGTTATACCACTGGATTGAAGGTGTCACAAATTACAGCATCCAAACGTCATTGCTTTGCAACTGAGGCTTGCAAGTCAAGTTGGGGAGCATGCACTGGTACAGTGTGTTGCTGCACCCACCACATAACAAAACAACTCGGGATCTCGGTTTGCAACACCCCAGGCAGACATGTGGTCCAGTCCCACCCTCCGGAAATTACCTTCTATCTGCAGCAGCCAGGTGTTACGTGGGCGACCCCTTGGTCTGGTCCAGCCACTCGGGTCCCCAACAATGAGGATCTTACGAGCTGGGTCACCCTCGGGGAAATGCGCCACATGGCTGAGTGCCGTAACTGACGCTCCCTCACAATGCAGGCAATGTGCCTCATTCGGGACTCCATGAGCAACTGCTCATTCGATACAAAGTCAAACCAACAGTACCCAAGGATTTTCCGGAAAGGCACAGTAACAAAGGAGTCCAGTCTTTGTCTCAGGTCACTGGATAGCGTCCATGTCTCGTAACCATATAGCAAGACAGGAAGCACCAGGACTCTAAAGACTTGGACATTCTTCCTTTTGCATAGTTATCGGGAGTGCCACACACCCCTTTCCAGCAACCTCATGACCCCCCATGCCCTCCCAATCCATCTACTGACTTCATATTAAGAGTCACCAGAGACATGAATGTCTCTGCCAAGGTAAGTAAACCTCTCGACAAGGTCGACACTCTCTCCGCAAACAGACACACTGCTGATGGCTGTACCCTAGAGATTAAAGGCCTGGATCTTAGTTTTTATCAAGGACACTCACAAGCCCAGACACTCATACTCCTCGCTCAGTCTCTTGAGCGCCCCGATCAGGGCCTCCATTGACTCCACGAAGATCACAGCATTGTCAGCAAAGTCAAGATTCATGAATCTTTCTTCACCAACAGATGTCCTACAGCCACTGGACACCACGACCTTGCCCAACACCCAGTCCATACAAGCAGAGTAGGAGCAAGAACACACCCCTGACGATCCCCAGAATCAACTGGGACAAAATGCAGAGGTCCTGCCTCTACTCTGCACAGAGCTCACAGTACCAGTGTACAGGCTAGCCATGATATCCAGCAACCTTGAGGGGATCCTGCAAACCCTCAGGATGTCCCACAGGGCAGCTCGATCAACTGAGTTGAAAGCTTTATGAAAATCAACAAAGGCTGCAAAGAAACTCTGCCGATATTCGTGTTTGCACTCCATGAGAACCCTCAGTGCCAGGATGTGGTCGATGGTACAGTTCTTAGGTGTAAAACCAGACTGTTCCGGTTGCTGGTATGTGAGTAGGTGATCACGGATCCTATTGAGGATGACCCTAACAAGGACTTTAGCCGGCACCGGAGAGCAGTGTTATCCCCCTGTAGTTGTTGCAGTCTAGGCGATCACCCTTCCCTTTCTAGATAGGGACGACAAGTCCCATTTTCCAGTCAGTTGGGATGATGCCAGTCTCCCAAATGGAAGCAAAGATTGCATGCAATGCCAGGAGGACAGCCTTACCACCAGCCTGGAGAAGTTCACCCTGGATACAACAGATCCCTGCAGCCTTTCCTCCCCTCCTGCACCACCTGTGCAATCTCAGTGATATTGGGTGGTTCACAGCTAATTGGAGGGTCAGCCCCAAGGACCGTGGACCCGGAGGTATCCAACGTCCTAGCTGGAGGATCAGCTTTGAACAACTGCTCAAAGTAGCCAGTCCAGTGGGTCACAACTGCAGTGTCATCCTTAAGGACCGTTCCATCAGCTGCACTGACTGCGACTCTCCGAGGAACAGATACGGATGTGAGTAATGCTTTGATTTTTCTTTTAAGCAGGACGTGGGTCTCTATATTACAGATGGTATGTCACTTGCTCACAGATTCCTCTAACAAATGCCTCTTCATCTGCCCTGAGAGCCCTCGCAGCTGTCCTTCTCAGTTCCTGGTACAGGCCAGAGTTGCCATTGAGCTGTGCACTGCGACTCCTCTTGATAATATCCAGGGTGCCCTTTCAAGATGAAACACCTCCTTCTGGGAACACCGGTAACACCAACACAACCCTCAGTAACCTTCAGGGTACTTGTCACGGAAGGTTCCTCACATCACATTAGGATTGTCAGTTGCACCCAAATCTGCAAGTCCCTTACACAAACTGTGTGCAAACTCATTGGAAACAGCCTGGTCTAGGAGTCTAGCCAAGTCCAGGCTCATTTTCCTAGTAGGTGGTAACCTACTGGACCTAAGCTGGATTCTAAGAGTAGCAACAACAAGTCTGTGGTCAGAATTCACAAACTGGGCACTTCTATAGACTCTGCAGTTTTGCAAGGGCCTCCAGTGCCTGCCCATGAGGATGTGATCGATCTCCTTCACTGCACCACCAGTATTGGAGTACCAAGTCCAATGATGAGGTTTAGGACGTTGGAACCAGGATCCAGCGATTCGCAGCCCCTGACTTTTTGCAAAGTCAAGGAACATGGAGCCACTTTCACCACGGTCACCAGACCCATGGGTACCGAGACAATTCTCATAGCCAGCCCTGTCAGTGCCAGTGGCTGCATTGAAGTCACCCATGACTAGAGAAGTGTCACCTCGTTGGCACCCATCAACCACCAAGCAAAGCTGCGAATAAAATGTCTCCCTCGCCGAGACGTCACTCACCACGGTCGGAGCATACACTGAGACAACAGACAAGGCACCCAGAGAGTGCCGTAATCTGAGTCTCATAATACGCTCGTTGAAAGGAGTGACGTCGGACACCATCGGAAGAAGCCAGTCTGCTACAGCAACAGCTACTCCCCAAGTATGACAGCCATCAGAGCGACCAGACCAATAAAAAGTGTATCCACCTACAGAGATCTGGCCAGTCACCGGTCTGCGCACCTCAGAGAGTGCTGCCACTGAAATGTGGAGATTACGCAACTCCTCCAACAACAGAGGAAGGTGATCATCTTGACGGAGAGACAAGATGTTCCATACGCCTACCCGTATGGGCCGCTTCAAATTGGGACCCGAGTGCTGCCGTGCAGCAGGTGACGCCTCAGCATCACACCAGTTCCAATCCCCAACAGACCTGACCCCATTGGCTCTCCAACGGTTTCAACTTTTCCGGGGATGGGGCTCCCCTTCATAATGCGAGCAGCCTTCCTATGGGCGGCTGGAGCAGAGCTACTCCCGATGAGAGCAAAAAGGAGTCCTTTCTGTCGTCTCAGAGCTGCGTGAGTATTTTTTACGGTGGCTGGAGTGCCAGTCCTTCCACCAACCCTCATGATTTCCCTGCAAGTTGGAGGACCGCTTGCAGGGCCGGATGCAATTTAACGTCATACCCAGGATGATAGCAGGTCTAAAATGGCAGCACCCATGAAAAACTAAACCACAACGTAAAAAGTTTTTTGACCTAATTAAATTGAAGATCACAAAACATAAACAGAATTTAATTCTAAATATTGAAACCCATGAATCACTGGGACAATGTATAATTCATTTAAAATACCATGATAAGCAATTAAATCCTAATGGGTAGGTCTCCGTAAAAATGTTTTAACTAAAATTTATTAGACTGGAAAAAATAAGATTCACATAATACTGTACACTGCATCAGTAGCTGTGCCAAGATTTCAGAAGAGGGTGTACCTAAATATTTAATGAGTCGATCTAATATTTTTGTTAACTATACAATCTTTCTAAAAATGCACAATTACAAAATTTTGTATTTGTACACAGGAGAATTGTAAATAATTTATATAACTTTTTTAATAGACCATTAATATCCACTTTTAAATATGATTTATTAAAAATTATTTATTAGTTTGTAGTAGGGACAGTTTTAATTTGGGGTGGCAATAAAAGTATGGGTGCATGAAGTTTATTTAAAAATATTTTTTACGGAATGTGTGTGCCAGTGCCAGGGTTCATCTGGACTTTCTTCCTCCTCTACTCTAACCTAAGCCTAATTCTATCAACATGGATGTGGGTGTCATAGTTGCTGTTGTTGTGTCCAGTTTGAATGTCTTTTTGTTCACTCTAATTTAAATACATTTACAAGTGGTTGCTTCTTGAAAATAAAGTGACTGCCCACCTTTTAATGGTTGTTAAGGGCACTTTTAAACTTTTGAATTTGTGAGTCAATCTGTCCTTAATAAAGTTATCCCCTAAATGCCTGTGTAGCCCTCCCTTAAATGGGTCACTCACTTCTTGAGGTTTGCTCTAATGGGAGGAGAGCACGTGTATGTAGACACAAACTGCCATACTCCAAGGTGCATAATTAGGTTTTTTCTAATTGCTTAAAGTTTACCTCAGACTACTTTTAAATTCCTTTTCACAAGTTGCAATAAAGCTTAATGGCTCAACAACACAGAAATACTTGGAATCGGCAGCATGAAAAGAGAAAAGCATCCTGCAAACAGGAGAAAACACACTATACATTTGAAACCACACTTTCAGAACTTTAAACATCAACCAGCTACACAAACTACATTTACATTTTTACATTCAGTTGCTTCCAAGATGCTTTAATAGAAAGTGACTCACAAAAGAGGTCAGTATAATTGAGGAGACATCAGTCTGGATGACTGTTTAGGAACAAGCATCACAGGACGAGGTTACAAAATTGATCATCACAAGTGAAGATCTCAGAACAAAATATAAGCAAGTTACAATTCCTTGGTTACAAAAGCTAACCGCTAATATCCATTAGACAGAAATTCACTAAACAAGAAAGTCTTCCAGTCTTTCCTTCACTCAAAATAATACATTTAAAATTAACAGTTTGACATAATCTGACTTTGGGCCCAGGCTTGTTCCCATGCTGGGATGAAACTCTTCTCTGAATTTTATTTTGAACCACTTAAGTAGACTTTATTAGTCTGTAGATTATATGAGGATAATAACAGAAGTATAATTGAATTCAAATATTTATTTGTCCTAATGAGAATAGTTTAAAATAATGCAATATTTTTTTCTTCATCCTGTGTATTTTTCTGCTTTCAGTTTTTTTAGAATGATCGTCGCTTTTTTTCTTCAATCTGGCGCCACTGCTTCATTTAATGAAAAACATTGATTTAGTACGTGTCATATCCAGTAATCAATGAAAAAATAATATGCATGTGTCATTTAATGCAGCAGCAGAGAACCCATAAACCAAAATATGGTCTATGATAGTGTGCATTGTGCTGTACGTTTCGCATAACTAATGGACCCTTAAGAAATATATTGTATTGACCCCCTTCTTTTGACACCCACTGCACGCCCAACCTACCTGGAAAGGGGTCTCTCTTTGAACTGCCTTTCCCAAGGTTTCTTCCATTTTTTCCCTACAAGGTTTTATTGGGAGTTTTTCCTTGTCTTCTTAGAGAGTCAAGGCTGGGGTGCTGTCAAGAGGCAGAGCCTGTTAAAGCCCATTGCAGCACTCCCTGTGTGATTTTGGGCTATACAAAAATAAACTGTATTGCAAATAAAGAAAGCTAACATGCATTAACACATCTGATACAATACTTAGTCTAGATTTAATTCATATTTTCTTGATTATGTGCAATTTCAGGGAAATTAAATATAAAAAGATAATTTAGGGAGGAGGCTGCAAATGCAACATTTGACCCATCTGCCGCATATAATGATGGCCGTAGCTTAGCTCATTACATAGTCAGCAGGGTCCCTGAAGCCACAGTCATTATTGGAGCATCTCCAGGCATTGCTGTGTTCAAGGATTGTCACATATTGTTAGTGTTTTATTATCTTCAAGAGCTTAACCTTTTTGTTTTTTCAGTCTTAGCCTTTTGGTTTTTGTTTTAGTGATCTGTATCGTCACTTGACCTCTTTTGCCATTCACATTTTCTACTTTTTGGTAACATTAAGAAGAGCAAATCAAAAGCAAATTATTTTTGCTTAGAAAATTTATCTTAAGAGGTAAGAAGAATGGCGAAGTAACTAAACTAACCCAAAATAAACTATAAGTGGGCCATGGGCAGATATCTTGCAGACATGATCACTCATCTTGATGAGTCTCACCTGGATCTCATGAGACCTATATGTGTAAGATAATGCACAACTTCTGAGTTATGGGAGCAGGTTATGAAAATGGGACAGTAAATTTTGCGCAGTAAATTATAAATGTTTGGATCAAGCAAATAATTTTTGAGAATGACACCGTAAACTTTACCTATGAGATGATGAAACGACCCCAGATGGTTAAATTCTGTTATCTTATGATTTACGGCTTCACTCCCAATATCACGGTAGGATGTGGTATTTTATAGCCCCAAAGTAGCAGTTCTAGGCATCAAAGCATGTCTGCAATGCCTCATGAGGTTATGGAACTGAACTATTGCTGCCGAGCCATTTGTCAGGCAATGCAATCAGATGGCTTTGCAAAACTGCTTTTTAGTATAGGGGGACAATTATTTCTTTTATTTTTTTCTAATTACTTCACTCTTCCTTCTCTGCAATATGTGACAAGACAGATAGAAGGAAAAGGGTCTAAGATCCAAGATTGCTCTGAGGCGTGAAAAAGAAGCACTGTATCCACGAGTAACCAGCCCACTCTCTGTTAAATAGATTTTATATCTTCCATTATCAGGTGGTATATTATATTATATCTTTCATCCATTGCCAAGTAGAAAGTGGTACATGATTCTTCCAAAAGAGTGAAATTAGGTGGCAAATTTCCATTATTGCAACATAGCAAAGGCAACTGCAGTATGCTAGGTTGATCATTAAGAAAGAGAGTCCATATGGAATAACTGCGAAACAAAGAAGGAGCAGATGTCCAATAAAGACAGGTCTTGCTTTGTGAGTCTGCTCCTCTTTATACTTTTACATGTTCTGACCTTGCAGAGGAAAAGGATTAGAGTTAAATTTAATAAGACATGTCGAGCTTATATATTATTACATTTTTTTTCATTTTTCTTAGGATGTCTATCCACTTCTAATGTATCATTTTAAATTTTCTCCCACTGGTTTTGTATAAAGACTGAGATGTCAGCAAACAATCATATGATTTTCACAATAACCTATTTTTTCATAATTGTTTAATAGCAGCACATTTCTAGAGTACAAAGGTTTTAAAATGGAGGTGTTTTACAATTAATAAAATCTCTTATTTGCTAGTAATGGAAAGCAGCTTTTTTTCTTCATTTGTGAAATGCTAGTAAGATGTTTAATAACAATTCAGTGTCATTTTTTAGCCAGGTTTTATCACTGGCTCATGCATGTTGTTGTTTTACTGTATATGTTATTTTTATGTTTTAAAAGATCTTACTTTGCATTTTATGTTATTATTTGTGTTTTTTGTCATTAAGTGCACAATATTAGTTTATTGTTTGTGTTTCTTATGGTTTTTAAGGGGACAGAGCAGAGAACTATAGAGTTTTGGAGGAAGGGGCCACCATGATGTACTGCTGGAGGATCGCCCTCTGCCTATTTAAGTCCAGGCACACCAGATCAGCACAGAGTTTTAGAGTTTTTCAATTCCATTCAATTCAGGAAAATTTTTTTGTATAGCGCTCTTCACATAGCCAAGTTCTCTGTTAGACATGTAAGTAACTTTTGCGGATTTTCTTGTTTCATTGATCTTTTGCTCTATTTTTGTGGATTGTGATTTTAGTTTATGCATTGGGACTTGTTTGTTTTGTAGGCTTACCCCTTTTTTTTTGCTTATTTTTGTCTATTTTTCTGCATGTTTCCAATTCCTCTTCATTTATAAAGATTTTTGGTTGTCTGTCTTTTCAAGCCAGGGGCTTTACAGTTCTCTCTTCCATGAAGGGCATTTTTTATGCTTTTTTGAACTTTAAAGGCCTGTCCTCCATTTTAGGTTTTGCAGGACGTGAAACCTGCCAAGTCAGTCAGGAGGTCTGGCTGCTTTAGTGATTCAAATTTGGCAAGTACTGGTCTAGTCGTTGATATTTTGAGTTCTGCATATCTTTTCGGGTATTTTCTGTGTAAAGAAATCACTATCTTCATGGGAAACAGAAACACCTCATTTGTTTTTAAGGTTGCAAATTTTCACTCAAACAAACAGGACCTTATTTATATTTTTGATGATATCTCCGCTAATTGGGCGGAGTGGCTAAGGATCTGAACTAGTATTTGTTCAAATCTTGTTAATGCCAGAAGGAATCTTTTGGGCCTTGAGCAAAATTTCTATAGGGGCATTGCACAGTGGCAGACCCTGCACTCTGACACTCATAAAGGTCATACAAAAAGGCAATTATCCCTTAGGGATTAATAAAGTGTATCAACAAAATCAAATGAACCAAGTAAGATAGATAGATAGATAGATAGATAGATAGATAGATAGATAGATAGATAGATAGATAGATAGATAGATAGATAGATAGATACTTTATTAATCCCAATGGGAAATTTACATTCTTCAGCAGCAGCATACTGATACAAGTAAGGATAGGGGGTCTCCTAAAGAGACTGATGTTAAGGGTGTATGTGTCTTGAGTAGGAGTCCCAAACAAAGAAAAATAGGTGTAAGTCATCCTAAAGGGACCATAAAGGGTGGGCCATAATCTAACCAGCCTGTCCAGGAAGACTAACCCCAAATGCAAGTAGTTTCACAACTGCTAACTGCAGGCTTCCTGCCCAGCAAAGTCCATACAAGGCATGCAGACAGAATAACTAATTTTCTTCTTCTTCTTCTTCTTTCGGCTGCTCCCATTAGGGGTTGCCACAGCGGATCATCTTCTTCCATATCTTTCTGTCCTCTGCATCTTGTTCTGTTACACCCATCACCTGCATATCCTCTCTCACCACATCCATAAACCTTCTCTTACTTTTTCCTCCTTTCCTCTTCCCTGGCATCTCTATCCTTAGCATCCTTCTCCCAATATACCCAGCATCTCTCCTCTGCACATGTCCAAACCAACGCAATCTCGCCTCTCTGACTTTGTCTCCCAACTGTCCAACTTGAGCTGACTATCTAATGTACTCATTTCTAATCCTATCCATCCTCGTCACACCCAATGCAAATCTTAGCATCTTTAACTCTGCCACCTCCAGCTCTGTCTCCTGCTTTCTGGTCAGTGCCACCGTCTCCAACCCATATAACACAGCTGGTCTCACTACCGTCCTGTAGATCTTCCCTTTCACTCTTATTGATACCCGTCTGTCACAAATTACTTCTGTCACTCTTCTCCACCCATTCCACCCTGCCTGCACTCTCTTCTTCACCTCTTTTCTACAATCCACATTACTCTGTACTGTTGATCCCAAGTATTTAAACTCATCCACCTTCGCCAGCTCTACTCCTTGCATCCTCACCATTCCACTGACCTCCCTCTCATTTACACACATGTATTCTGTCTTGTTCCTACTGACCTTCATTCCTCTCCTCTCTAGAGCATATCTCCACCTCTCCAGGGTCTCCTCAACCTGCTCCCTATTATTGCTACAGATCACAATGTCATCAGCAAACATCATAGTCCACGGGGACTCCTGTCTAATCTCGTCGGTCAACCTGTCCATCACCATTGCAAATAAGAAAGGGCTCAGAGCTGATCCCTGATGTAATCCCACCTCCACCTTGAATGCATCCGTCACTCCTACCGCAGACCTTATCACTGTCACACTTCCCTCGTACATATCCTGTACAACTCTTACATACTTCTCTGCCCCTCCCGACTTCTTCATACAATACCACAGCTCCTCTCGAGGCACCCTGTCATATGTTTTCTCCAGGTCCACAAAGACGCAATGCAACTCCTTCTGGCCTTCTCTAAACTTCTCCATCAACATCCTCAGAGTAAACAACGCATCTGTGGTGCTCTTTCTTGGCATGAAACCATACTGCAGCTCACTAATCATCACTTCACTTCTTAACCTAGCTTCCACTACTCTTTTCCATAACCATGCTGTGGCTCATCAATTTTATTCTCCTGTAGTTATTACAGTCCTGCACATCCCCCTTATTCTTAAATATCGGCACCAGTACACTTCTCCTCTCCTCAGGCATCCTCTCACTTTCCAAGATTTCATTAAACAATCTGGTTAAAAACTCCACTGCCATCTCTCCTAAACACCTCCATGCTTCCACAGGTATATCATCTGGACCAATGGCCCTTCCATTTTTCATCCTCTTCATAGCTGTCCTTACTTCCTCCTTGCTAATCCGTTGCACTTCCTGATTCACTATCTCCACATCATCCAACCTCTTCTCTCCCTCGTTCTCTTCATTCATCAGCCTCTCAAAATACTCTTTCCATCTTCTCAACACACTCTCTCGCTTCTGAGTACGTTTCCATCTTTATCCTTTATCTCCCTAACCTGCTGCACATCTATCCCAGCTCACTCCCTCTGTCTAGTTAATCGGCAAAGGTCCTTTTCTCCCTCCTTAGTGTCCAACCTTTCATACAACTCATCATACTCCTTTTCTTTAGCCTTTGCCACCTCTCTCTTCACCTTGCACCTTATCTTCTTGTACTCATGTCTACGCTCTGCATCTCTCTGACTATCCCACTTCTTTTTTGCCATCCTCTTCCTCTGTATACTCTCCTGTACTTCCCCATTCCACAACCAAATTTCCTTTTCCTCCTTCCTCTGTCCAGATGTTATGCCAAGCACTGTTCTTGCTGTCACCCTTACTACATCAGCTGTAGTTTCCCAGCTGTCTGGTAACTCTTCACTACCACCCAGTGCCTGTCTCACCTTCTCCCTAAACTCAACCTTGCAGTCTTCCTTTTTCAACTTCCACCATTTGATCCTTGGCTCTGCCCTCACTCTCTTCCTCTTCTTGATCTCCAACGTCATCCTACAGACCACCATCCTATGCTGCTTAACTACACTTTCCCCTGCCACCACTTTGCAGTCTTTAATCTCCTTCAGAATGACTCTTCTGCATAGGATGTAATCTACTTGTGTGCATCTTCCTCCACTCTTGTACGTAACTCTATGTTCCTCCCTCTTCTTAAAATGCGTATTCACCACAGCCATGTCCGTTCTTTTGGTAAAATCCACTATCATCTGGGGTGGGGGTTGATTTGTTTTCAATCCTATTTTTTGTAAAAATTGACTATTTGTATGGAATGATGACAATAAAATCAATAAAAAAAATCCACTATCCTCTGATCTTCTTCAATCCTCTCCTTGACACCATACCTACCCATCACCTCCTCGTCTCCACTGTTCCCTTCACCAACATGTCCATTGAAATCCGCTCCAATCACCACTTTCTGTCCCTTGGGTACACTGTTCATCACTTCATCCAACTCACTCCAAAAATCTTCTTTCTCCTCCATCGCACACCCAACTTGCGGGGCATATGCGCTAACAACATTCATCATCACACCTCCAATTTCCAGCTTCATAATCTAATAAAATTCCAAATTAAACCAAAATCTCTACAACAGGAGAGGTAACCACAAATTCTTAGATTGTATATAAAAGAACAAAAAAGAATCTTTAAAAACAAAAGATTTACTAATAAGAAATTGAAAAATACAAGGAAAAGAACAAAAACAGGCAAAAACAAGATGCCAAAAGGCAATTCTGAGGCAGACAAAACCCAATACATAATTTGGAAACAGAAACTTAAAACTGAAGAAAAAATAGTCAAAAAAACAAAAAATCCGAAGTGACCAGCAACACTCACAGAACACCTTACACAAGCCGAGTGTTAAGAACAAAAACAGGCAAAAATAAGATGCCAAAAGGCAATTCTGAGGCAGACAAAACCCAATACATAATTTGGAAACAGAATCTTAAAACTGAAGAAAAAATAGTCAAGAAACCAGAAAATCCGAAGTCACCAGCAACACTCACAGAACTCCTTACACAAGCCGAGTGTTGTCTTAATTCTAAGCCTGTTGTGTTCCAGTTAAATAGCTAGAGGGAGGCTCAGGAGTGGTGATGTCATGGTGGCCCCTCCTCCTGGGGCTCCACCCACAAACCATAGCGAATCTCTGAACATTTAAAGGAAAGCGGCATGTTCATTTACATGTTTTTCTCTACTGTTCTTAGACCTGAAGACCATGACTATGAAGAAGAACAATAATAATTTGTAAGTTGGCTTTAGAGGGAAGAAATGGAGGAAACATGCAATCTTCACTTTTTTATGGATTATGATGAATCTAATGTTGCTCTGGATGTTAGACAATTGCAGTTTTTGTACATTATCTATATTTATTTCTTGCTGTTTGTTTGCCTAATGATCTCGCAAGGAATCCAAGATGGTTGCTACTTCCTGACACAACACATTGGACAAAGTTAAGTTCAACAGCAGACACATACACTTGAATCAACATTTTACATCACTGGCCTATCTTCTCCTGTAACAAAAGTCCAAGGGACATACTTGAAAGGATCAACTCTTCTGATGGTGTTAGATAAACCGGTCTTTGCCCTTTGACATTATTTTAACAATCATTATCTTAACAATTTTCTGCTATTCTGTCCTTTTCCACGTGTACTGTATATGTTTATACATATTTACTTTTTGGAGTGTGAAGTGTTTGCTTTTGCACTGCTCATTTTTTAAGCAATGTCAATTTACTTTGCCAAATCAGATAATCATATCTCTCCATGTAGGAACAAGAGAATGAATCAGGAGAAGATCTTCATAATTAACTTGACCTATTTGAGATTTGTTTTTCTGTCTGCATGGTAGCCAGACTTCTTTAACATCTCGGCATCATGTTTGGACTTTGTAACTTCTTCTTACTTTGTGTCAGCTGATTTATGACAATTACATAATAAATATTAAATATCTATTTAATTTCATCCTGTTGAATAATTCTTAATAGAACTGAGGTATTAATTTTGAAAATGAGGTCAGAGACTTCCTTCTTATGTAATTAAGATTAAATCTAATTATTCTTATCTCCTTGTATATTCATAATGTGAATGACATGATATAAATACCTTTATTAAACACAATATCAAACTCTGTAAAGAGCAGAGTTGAACAATTATATATATTTCATCAAATCTCTAAATTAAATCTATTAGTTTTAATCTTCTAAACGTGTGGCAGTTGGTCTTTTATGTAGTATATTATTTAGTCTCTCAAGTATGCCCTAAAAAAATAATGTCCAGAATGGAGTTGTCTCAATTAAGATGTCTATCAGTGAGGACTTGTCTGTTTCATATTTGTCATCTGATAAAAGTGGATTAAAATGCTTTTAGCTATGTTGAAAGGCTTAAATGCAACTGGTAGTTCCATAATAAATGGAGCAAAATCCAAGATCACATTAACTTCAGGTTTGCACAGACTACAGCAAATTATATTGCGGTGGTTCTTGATATGACTTGCTGTGTTGCCTGGGGGATATGAGAAACTAAACCGGTGTTATAGTCTACAGGAAATGAGTTATAGTTCTAAAAGGTAAAATAAAATTTAGCAGCTGAGAAATATTTGAAAAACAGCCTATCACATTGTTTTTTTATTTATCTGGCAATTTTTGGTTTGTAGCAAAGAAGCAACTCCTATCAGGTTTTGTAAGGGTGACTGGCAGGAGAAGATTACAATGTGATTTTAGATGGTCGTCATAATGTCAAGAAGTAACAAAGAAGTCTAGCTCACCATTCACCCTAAAATCTGCTTCCTTATACTTAACTATGTGGACTGTGGACTATCTTACAAACAGACCTCAGTATGTGCATCTCGGTAAATGCAGGTCTGACATTGTGGTCAGCTAACACAGGAGCGCCGAAGGGGACTGTACTTTCTCCGGTCATGTTCAGCCTATATACATCAGACTTCCAATAATTCGCTGACGACACTGCTATCGTGTGCTGCATTAGGAGTTGGCAGGAGGAGGAGTATAGGAACCTCATCAAGGACTTTGTTAAATGGTGCGACTCAAACCACCTACACCCATCCTGGACCCCGTGATCATCAGAGGTGACTGTGTGCAGAGGGTACAGACCTATAAATACCAGGGAGTGCAGCTGGATGATAAATTGGACTGGACTGCCAATACTGATTCTCTGTGCAAGAAAGGACAGAGCCGGCTATACTTCCTTAGAAGACTGGCGTCCTTCAATGTTCTATCAGACGGTTGTGGTGACTGCCATCTTCTACGCGGTGGTGTGCTGGGGAGGCAGCATTAAGAAGAAGGACGCCTCACGCCTGGACAAACTGGTGAGGAAGGCAGGCTCAATTGTAGGCATGGAGCTGGACAGTTTGACATCTGTGGCGGTGCGATGGGCGCTCAGCAGGCTCCTGTCAATGATGGAGAATCCACTGCATCAACTAAACAGCGTCATCTCCAGACAGAAGAGCAGCTTCAGTGACAGACTGCTGTCAATGTCCTGCTCCACTGACAGACTGAGGAGATCGTTCCTCCCTCAAACTATGCAACTCTTCAATACCACCTGGAGGGGTAAACGTTAACATAATATAAAGTTATTGTCTGTTTTTACCTGCATTTTTATTACTCTTTAATTTAATATTGTTTTTTTATCAGTATGCTGCTGCTGGAGTATGTGAATTTCCCCTTGGGATTAATAAAGTATCTATCTATCTATCTATCTATCTATCTATCTATCTATCTATCTATCTATCTATCTATCTATCTATCTATCTATCTATCTATCTAACTGTTACAGGGCCTGTATTCCTAGTAGTGAGGGTCTAAAAATACAATTAGATTTGCCCAGGGATTCCCAAGATAAAAACCTTTAACAGTGTCTTTTTCTACCCAGTTTATATAGCTTTTACGCTACCAAAATTAAGTATATCACATGATATTAACTATCATACTGCCATGTGAAGGTGACTTGGACGTGTTGAAAGTGGGTGTAATGCCTCCACAAAAGAGCATAAAGCAGGCCAGGACTCGCACTGGACAGCACAGAAGAGAGTCACCCAGACCAGTTTACTCCCAACTACCACCAGGAGGCTTTCGGCTGAACTAGGCCCAAAATAGGGCAACACATGTTTTACAGTTCTTCTAGTTGTTTAAGGAAAGTAAATTTTATTAAAGAGTAAAAATAAATCACAAAAGGTGATGCCAAAAAGATGACCCTTATGCAAACAATGCCAAACACAATCTAGAAAACAAAATTCAATAAATTAAAACAACAGAATAACCAGCAAAATCCAATTACAGAAAAGTGTTTTTAAAAAATATATTGCTTCATGTATCTTTTAAAAGTATGTTACAATATACTTTAAGGATAAATATATTACAACATCTTGCAGTATACTGAAATGTATTGTATAATATTTTAAAGAATTGCTGTTTTTTATATTGCAATGTATTTTCTAAAATATAAAAATATACTTAACAAATTTTAAAAAAAGGATTAATATACTGTAAAACATATATATTACAATATATTGCTAAATACACTGTAAATTCTAGTTATAATATACAATATTTTTGAGTATATAGATATTTCAATATATCTTCATATATATTTGTCTCTTTTGAATATTAACTTTCCACTTAAAGAATATTTGTTTAAGAACAGATGCTCTAGAGACTAATATTAAACAGATGAACATTTAACAGACAGTTAGCACTGTAACCTTCTAAATAATTCTTCTTGACAATGACAAAAAATAAGCTTACAGTACATGTTTCAGCATGGAATACATCTCATCCCAAATGTGCGGAACCCAATAAATTGAAATTCATTGGGAAATCTGTGTTTGATATTTTCCAGGTAAAAACATAAAGCGTAAGTGGTCTTTCAGAAACATGGAACTGAACACACAGTGTATTGCACATCTTATAAACTAGCAGTTCTCAAACTGTGGGGCGCTCCCCCCTAACAAAAAAGGGGACGTGAATGTTGCCATATGTGGCGTCATTTCGCTATTCGTAGGGAAATTTTAAACTTGTAGCGGTGTATTGGCAGCAAAAAATATAGGAATAAATTTTATTAGGGTTTCAAAAAAACGTTAGGAGGGGCGCAATTAAAACTTTTATGAAAACTTGGGTCACAAATACAGTACTTAAAGGTTGAGAAACGCTGTTATAAACAATGTAGTTAGAGATGTGTTTGTTACAGTATGGTAAGGGGAATTCAGCTTTTATTACATTAAATATAATCTTAAAACTACTGTATATACTATATTTGATCTAAATGTACTGTGCAGTAAATTGCACAATATACCCACATTTTTTTGGGTATTTTATATTGCATGTCATTTTTGTAAGAGCAAGCTCCTGTTTCTCTGGCTAATCAAATATTTTGTGATTTGGGGTGTTTAGTTAAATTCATTAACATTTTTCTCAACACCTTCAATAAAATATTAGAAGGCCTGTAAAATCTGATAACCCCCCATTTAATCCTGCATAAGTTTGGTAGATGACGATGACATTATTCTTCCAAATGTTGAAATACAGCAGGTTTAATGATCAGACTAAAGTTTGATACCTGGAAATTAATAAATCAAAACATTTAAGCCAAAACACAAAACAAAATCATTGTCAGGGTTCAATAGCAAAAAGATCGAGAGTAAGGAAAAATGAATCTCTACAAAACATTCTAGTTTTTGGTTCATATCTGCAGTCTTGAACAACCAAGGGAGCAAGGTGCTGATCTTTATAGAGTCGCAATGATGATATCGCAGATCACACACCTCTGATTATTCAGGCATTCCAACATAATGGCAATATTAAACAAACACCCACAACCTGGTAGACTTCAGAAAAAAGCTAAATATGTTGTAGAAATATGTGAAATGATGTTACCTACTGAAAATCAAAACAAAACAAAAAATAGATATATTAAATGTTAGAAATGGGTTTACTAACTTCGTTCCTGGGACCCCATATGGAGATAAATCAAGGATCGGCATTTCCCTTGTCCGGGAAAGGGTACTCGGGGCCCCACCCTGGAGCCAGGCCCGGGGGAGGAGTTCGCTTGCGAGCACCTGGTGGCTGGAAAATTCGACCACGGGGCCCAGCTGGGCTCAGCCCAAAAGATCAACGTGGTTCCGTTCTCTTGTGGGCCCACCACCTGCAAAAGAGGCCATAGGGGTTGGGTGCAATGTGATATGGGTGGTAGCCGAAGGCGGGAACTCTGGCGTTCCGACCCTCAGTTGCCGAAACTGGCTTTTGGGACATGGAATGTTACCTCCCTGGTAGAGAAGGAGCCTGAACTGGTGCGAGAGGTTGAGAGGTACCGGCTAGATATAGTCAGGCTCACCTCTACGCATGGTCTGGGCTCTGGAACCATTTCTCTTGAGAAAGGCTGGACTTTGTTCCGCTCTGGAGTTGCTGTGGGTGAGAGGTGTCGGACAAGGGTGGGCTTGCTTATGGCCCCCCGGCTCAAGGCCTGTATGTTGGGGTTCTCCTCATTGGACGAGAGGGTTGTTTCCCTACGCCTTCGAGTTGGGGGAAGGACTCTGACTGTTGTTTGCGCTTATGCGCCAAACAGCAGTTCAGAGTATCCAGCCTTCTTGGAGTCCCTGGAAGAGGTGCTGCGAGGCACAGCTCCTGGGGACTCTATCGTCCTACTGGGAGACTTAAACGCTCACGTCGGCAACGACAGTGAAACCTGGAGAGGTGTGATTGGGAGGAACGGCCTCCCTGATCTAAACTCGAGTGGTGTTCAGTTTTTGGACTTCTGTGCTGGCCATGGATTGTCCACAATGAACACCATGTTCGAGCATAAGGGTGTCCATAAGTGCACTTGGCACCAGGATGTCCAAGGTCGCAGATTGATGATCGACTTTGTAATTGTGTCATCAGATCTGCGACCTTATGTCTTGGACACTCGGGTGAAGAGAGGGGCTGAGCTGTCAACTGATCACCACCTGGTGGTAAGTTGGATCAGATGGCAGGAGAGGTTGCCAGACAGACCAGACAGACCAGGCAAACCCAAATGAATAATAAAGGTCTGCTGGGAACGTCTGGCGGAGGAACCGGTCAGAAAGATCTTTAACTGCCACCTCCAGCAGAACTTCAATCTCATTCTGAGGGAGGCGAAGGACATTGAGTCTGAAAGGGCCGTGTTCCGAGCCTCCATTGTCGAAGCAGCAGAACGGAGCTGTGGCCGCAAGGTTGTCGGTGCCTCTCGTGGCGGCAATTCACGAACCCAGTGGTGGACACCTAAGGTTCGAGAGGCCGTCAAGCTGAAGAAAGAGTCCTATCGGGTCTGGTTGACCAGTGGGACTCCAGAGGCAGCTGAGGGGTACCGGCGGGCCAAGCGTGTGGAGGCATCGGCTGTTGCAGAGGCAAAAATTCGGGCATGGGAGGAGTTTTGGGGAAAATGACTTTTGGTCGGCACCGAGAAGGTTCTGGCAAACCGTTAGGCGCCTCAGGAGGGGAAAGAGGTGCTCCACCAACACTGTGTACAGTGGAGATGGGGCCCTGCTGACTTCAACTGCAGACGTTATTGACCGGTGGAAGAAATACTTCGAGGTTCTTCTCAATCCCACCAGCATGTCTTCCTTAGAGGAAGCAGAGCTGGAGGACTCCCATCCATATTAAGGGCCAAGGTCACCAAGGTAGTTAAAAAGCTCTGAGGTGGACAAGGTCCACCCTGGGTTCCTCAAGACTCTGGATGTTGTGGGGCTGTCCTGGTTGACACATCTCTGCAACATCGCATGGACATTGGGGGCAGTGCCTCTGGATTTGCAAACCGGGGTGGTGGTCCCACTTTTTAAGAAGGGAGACTGGAGGATGTGCTCCAGCTATAGGGGATCACACTCCTCAGCCTCCCCGGTAAGTGTTTTGTGGATTTGGAGAATGCATTTGACCGTGTCCTTCGAAGCATCCTGTGGGGTGTGCTCCAAGAGTAGAATTAGTGGGTGTATTTGCATGTGTCAGCATCCCTAAAGAAATCCTGATGGATCAAGGGACGCCTTTTACCTTGCAGATGTTCAGGGAGACTGCCAAGCTACTTCAAATAAAACCTCAGTATATCATCCTCAATAATGGATGGATAATGGATGGATGGATGGATGGATGGATGGATGGATGGATGGGTTTACTAACTTTCAAAACCCAAAAATAAAATTCCAAATATTCAAAAAGGATCAGAGAAAACATAGTAAAATGAACCAGATCATAAAGATTCAAGTGCAAGAGGAGATCAAACAAAATGAGAAACATTTGCGCTGTATGAGCCAATCATAATCCACAGAGACAGGGAGAGAGTAACTCTAAGAAGGCGAGGGCAGCTAACGGTGGAAACTCTCTCATGCATGGTGCATTGAAATGAAACTGGCAGAGTGGCAACTGGCAAGGTGCCTGAGGAGAGTCCCCCATGGCAGTAGAAGATTTGCAATTCTGCAGATAAACAGGGTTTCTGACTAGGGCCATGGTAGGACGGAAAGAAGTCACATGGCACTGGAAGAAGATGTTTCTCCTTGTGATCAGAGAGAGCAACTTGCCACTATGTATGGGACAGATGCAATACAGTTCTCATGTGTGTCCAGAAAATTTGCAGTCCACTATTGTGTTTGTGCACCCAAGCAGGAACTAAATGGACCTATTTATTCCTTTAAAATAGAGGACTTCCCATCTTTTAAAGATTGGTCAGATACCAGATGCTACTAAGTGTTCTGACGGGATTCTGTAATAAAGAAGGGACAATCCTGTGTCTTTAAGGGCTCGTTTTTTACTTCACGCTCAGAACATGTACACGCACGCATCATGGGTGCCACGTGTTCCCAACGTTCATTTGATGCGTCCTCTGAGCAGACCGTCTAAAGGAATCCAGTTCTACTAATGCTTTGGTCCTAACCTAATCCTAAAATTATGCTCTATAACCCCAGGTGACACATAACAGACTTTACATTGTGAATTTCCCCTTGGGATTAATAAAGTATCTATCTATCTATCTATCTATCTATCTATCTATCTATCTATCTATCTATCTATCTATCTATCTATCTATCTACATAAAAGTTTATTCATTCAAACAAAAACAAGCAGTATGTAGGGTACTGTTTTTTCACTTCAGAGTTTTTTTTAGGATATATCATGTTATTCCTCAGATCCCATCAGTTATGTCCTGTCGAGAAATGAACAGGTGAATGTTTACTGAGTTAACTGGGAGAAGCGTATAAAAAAATGAAACCAAACAAATACAAATAAAGCTAGCTACCAAATCCTAATGAATAGACTGAATTGAAATAGAGAAAACAAACCTAGAGATCAAACTCAACAAAACTCACAAGAAGTACAAAAACAAACAATTATTATTGCTATTATTATTTTATTTGAAAGAAGTTGACAAAAAGAGTTCCTGGCCAACATTTATCCCATCTGACCAATTACCCGCAGATTCCAGCCCTTCAAGCCACACCCCTAGAATCAAGATAGAAGGACCCGGAAACATATTTGAATTTACAAAATAAAATCACATGAACCTAATCGTGACAGGTTATAACTCATGTAAAATGAATAGATTCGACACACTTAAAAAGGTTTGGGGCAGCCACCCGTATATTATTCCTGGCTGCAAAAGAGTCTTTTTAAATACAGAGATATTCTCTATACCGAGTCCAAAACAGAACTGACTATGGTTTGTCAAGATGGCGGTTTTAAGGGATAAGACAGGAAGTGATGTAAGGGAACCGGAAGTGATGTTTTTCATTAGTCAGAGTAGGTGCTGGAAGTGATAATCTTCTAGGCACCGGAACCGGAAGTGATATTTTTCTGGGCGCCAGAACTGGAAGTGATGTCTTCTGTTCTAAATCAGACAGGTTTTCCCATGGCTGGTCTGTAGATATAACAAGAGAAGGTTTAGTGCACCCCGCCACCCTCTGGCCTGGCGTGGAATTACCTTTACTTGGTCCATACAATGTCTTCCTAGTCACACGTGTGTGACATGGCCCCCCCCTCAGCCCAGACCCATCGGGTCGGGCGTACCTGCCCAAGAAGTTGTGGCATCAAAAAAGGGCATCGGCATTGGCTTGCAGTACACCACGGTGATAAACGACCGAATACTTATAAGGCTGCAGATCCAATAACCACCTCGTGATGCGTGGATTGGACTCCCTATGCAAGGCCATCCACTGTAAAGGCACATGGTCTGTCACAAGAGTGAATTCATGCCCCAAGAGGTAATATCTCAGCTGAGAATTCGCCCATTTAATAGCCAAAGCTACCCGCTCCACTGCCTCATACCTGGTTTCATGATCCAGCAGTTTCCGGCTCAGGTACATAATGGGGTGTTCAACTCCATCGACACTTTGGCTCAGCACGGCTCCAAGACCTGTGTCCGAAGTGTTTGTATGGAAGATGAAAGGCATAGAAAAGTCAGGCACTTTCAATATAGGAGCTGATGTAAGGGCCACTTTCAGGTCACTGAATGCAGCCTCTGATGTCTCATCCCATACCACGTGATTAGGTTTCTACTTCCTTGTGAGGTTTGTCACGGGCGTTGCTCTCTCAGAAAAACGGGGTACAAACTGACAATAGTAACCCGCTAAGCCGAGAAAGGCCTGAATCTGCCTCTTGTTCATCGGATGGGGCCAATTCAAAATGGCATCTGCTTTAGAACACTGTGGTCTCACCATACCCTGGCCCACTAGATAGCCTAAATATTTGGCTTCGACCAACCCAAAGTAGCATTTTTTCGGATTAATACGAAGACCAGCTTTTGCTAGTGACCGCAATACAGCTCGAACCTGCTGTAAGTGTTCCTCCCATGTGTTGGAATAGATAACAACGTCATCCAAGTAGGCAGCACTATATGAATTATGAGGACGGAGCACTTAGTCCACCAGACGTTTGAATGTCGCAGGTGCCCCATGTAATCCAAATGGGAGAACACAATACTGCCAGTGCCCACTAGGGATGCTAAACGCTGTCTTTTCCTTAGTGGCGTCCATTAAGGGAACCTGCCAGTACCCTTTAATCATATCTAAAGTAGTCAAGAATTTAGTGTTACCTAGCCGCTCGAGGAGGTCGTCCACTCGCGGCATTGGATAGGTATCAAATTGGGAAACTTGGTTAAGCCGATGGAAGTCATTGCAGAATCTCCAACTTCCATCAGGCTTACTGACCATGACAATGGGACTGGACCAGGGACTATAACTTTCCTCAATCACACCAAGGTCCAGCATGCGTCTGATCTCCAGCTCCATTTCAGCCTTTTTTGCTTAGGGAATTCTGTATGGGCGTTCTCGGACTATAACCCCAGGTTTCGTCACAATGTCATGCACAATCAGTGAGGTCCGCCTTGGATTTTCACTTACTACCTCAGGGACAGACAGGATAACTACTTCGAGCTCCTGTCATTGTTGGCGAGTCAGATTATCTCCGAAATTAAGGTTTAATTTATGAGCAAAGAGAGAGCGGGGCTGTCTGGAGGAGGAGGGCTCGAGATCCCTGTCCTTCCACAGTTTCAGCAGATTGACATGATAAATCCGCTCACTGGGACAACAATTCGGTTGTTTCACCAAATAATCGACCAGTCCCTTCCTCTCCTTAATTTCATAGGGGCCTTGCCAATGAGCCAGTAATTTAGAATGTGAGGTAGGAACTAAAATCGTGACTCAATCTCCCAGGCGGAACCCGCGAAGAGATGTACCACGGTTATAGCATCGGACCTGGGCTGCTTGTGCCTTTGCCATATGTGTTTTCAATATTGGTCTAATCTTTTCAAATCTATCGCTGAACTGTGTGATATATTCCAATACATTTATTGACAGGAGGGCCTCTTCCTCCCAGCCTTCTTTTAAAATGTCTAATATGCCCCGGGGCAGGGGTAGGCAACGTCAGTCCTGGAGAGCCGCAGTGGTTGCAGGTTTTTGTTCCAACCCAGTTTCTTAATGAGCAATCAATTATTGCTGATGAAACACTTATTGCTTAAGTGATAGTTTGATGCTTCATTTTAGTGGTCTCGCTTGTTAAGTCTCCCCGCCCTTAATTGCTTATTTCAATCTTAAACAGCTGCATTCGGTGTGTTAATGGCTTCTTATTTAGTAATAAGATGTAAAAGACAAAGCAGCCAGAAGTTCTCCATCTAGCAGCTGCTTTGTCTTTTACATCTTATTACTAAATAAGGAGCCATTAACACACTGAATACAGCTGTTTAAGATTGAAATAAGCAATTAAGGGCGGGGAGACTTAACAAGCGAGACCACTAAAATGAAGCATCAAACTATCACTTAAGCAATAAGTGTTTCATCAGCAATAATTGATTGCTCATTAAGAAACTGGGTTGGAACAAAAACCTGCAACCACTGCGGCTCTCCAGGACTGACGTTGCCTACCACTGCCCCGGGGTTGTCATCCATATAGTAATACAAAATGGCGTTCTCATTTGATAGCCAAGATTCGCCCAGCTCTCTGCCACTTTTAGTACTGGCCTTAAATTTTACTTGTACATTGTCCCAATTAAATGTATGTCCTGTTGATTAGTATGCATGTAGATCAATGAAAGTGAGTCCTTTCTTCTGACGGCGTTGCATCAGAAGAAAGGACTCACTTTCATTGATCTACACGCATACTAAATCAAATGAGAATGCCATCAACAGACACTTGGACATAAATCCAGCATATGCAAACTTAAGAAGAACATGTTCATAATAAATAAACTGTATACCCAATACCCCCCCCCCATCACACTGACTTAGCTACCCCCCCACACCCCCTCCACGTAATGTTTTGCTATATATTGCCTTTGATTCTTGTAAGTCTAAGCATTATCCTCTGATGAAGACATTTACATTTACATCATTTAGCAGACGCTCTTATCCAGAGCGACTTACAACAGTGTTTGTTAGTTGTTTTTTTTATTTTGTTTTTTTTTTTGCATACCCCTTGGGGTCAGAGCGCAGGGTCAGCCATTGTACAGTGCCCCTGGAGCAATTACAGGTTAAGGGCCTTGCTCAAGGGCCCAGCAGAGTAGGATCTCTTTTGGCAGGGGTTGAAAGCTCAGGAATAAAAACTACTTTATGATACGTGATTCATTTTTTCTACCTTTGTGGATCTCCAGCTGCAAATATATATATGTATATGTATGTGTATATATATATATATGTATATGTATGTGTATATATATATATATATATATATATATATATATGGTTTTGGCAGCCAAGCGCTTTTTTTCCAACCTAGAAGACCTCTCTTGAGATCCGTTTAATCGCCTCGTTGATTGCATGTCTTCCAAGGTAGTTTCAATACCCATTTCCTGCACCGAGTCATCTCACCTTTTATGAGTGACTGTGTTAGTGGCCGTACTTCGTACAGGTAACTGGTGTCGCCCGTCGGCTACTTTCAACAGGGAATGGAAGCAATTGTCGAGTAACAAAAATTATTTGTAAGTGATTTCGCATTGAAGAAATAGTAAAAACTTCACTTGGGTCAATACCTAAAGAAATACACACAGCAAATGCAATTGAGAATACACCAGAATCTGTATGATTTAATTGTTGCTGTGCGTCTTCATAAACTATGGGAGGTTTGTAAGGAAATAAAGTATGAAGGAAACGAAGCTGCTCTTCGGTGAGGTTAAATTTTTTATCAGCATTTAAACTGTCATAGACATGAATTACAGCACCATCATAATAGGTACACACCCAGTGAGTCACTCGTTCAGTAGCTGCAGAAGGTAATATTTGAATATGTTTTGCATTTTGTGGAATGGGCATTATAGGTATGTCAGGAGTCCATATTAGCAAAACCTTTTGAGGTTGGAAAATTGTATGCGCAGCTAAAATTTCGTTGAATTTGCTCATGTGATCTGTTGATAAATAATCATTATTTACCAACTCATTCATTGCAAAATCTGACAGTGGTAAGATCACTCCTTCCATAACACTAAACACAAACACTAAGTAGACACTAACACTAAAAAATGGCAACACCGCCGGGAAGAACACTAAATGAGATAAAATAAAAGTCTACTAAACTTCTTTATTATAACTGCTTTATTATAGCAGGTGAGGGGACGCTGGCGCACGCTTGTTGTTGCCGCTCCTCCCTGTTAACAACACTTTTCGCAAAATTCGCCTTAAGTCTGCACTTTCTTACGCTTGTTTTATTTCATTTATTGTACGTATAGTTTGTGGATACAGCTGACTCGAATTGCATGGATTTGGCTTAATATTTACAGATTTTATGGACTCCACTTTACTGGGAACAGCTGAGTCTGTGGATCATGGGACGAGACCTACGAACATTTCTTTGTACCTGGCGATCTAGCACCTCGGGATGATCTGTCTCCGTGATTATATTCGCTATGCTGATCTGCTCCCGTTTCATCTTACAGTCCCCTACGACCGGGAACTGATCTGATGTTCATACTAACCTGGCTTATGGCTTATGGCTCCGGGGCGATCACACCTGAAATTACCAAGCGTTACTGTTTATGGCTGTGTATTGGAACATCCAAATCCTGCTTCCTCCTCCTGCTGTGCTTTCTGCTGCTTGCTATCGCCGCTCACCTACGCTACCACACCCGCCTGTCCTACCGGCTCCGTTGTGCTGTGCTGCTTCTACACTGCTATCAGCTAAGTATCACTCACTATTTTAGCGCTTTGAGTACTGAGAAAAGCGCTATATAAATGTAATGAATTATTATTATTTATTATTAAACACTAAAGTACAAAAACAAAGTAGAAAGTAACACTAAACCGCAACACCGCCGGGAACACCGGCACACCACGTCTACTAGACACTAAGAAACACTAAGTAGAAACACTAAAGGAAAAAATACTATTCAGTAAATACCGTGTCTACTAAACTAAATCAGTAAAGGAGAAAGGACGGCATGACCGCGTCAGCTGCTGAGCTCATCTCAGAGTGAAATGAAGTTAATGAAATGAGGTGAATGGGAGGGGAGATGATCACGTGACTCCAACACCCGCCTTAACTCTCTGTCCCTCCACAAACACACAAACACAGTCACACGGATCCCAACTCTCCTTTATATATATAGATTTCAAATTAATCAAAAATAACTTTTTCTTCTGTTCAAGTGATTAATTTCAATGCCACTCAGCTATGTGTACCTGATTTTCTTTATATTTGTTCGGAAAAATCTCTGAATGAACTTTTATTGTATTTAACTTTAATTTAATTATTAATTTAAAAAATGAATTACATTGATATACAAGGTTCTCTAACCTCCTCAAAGTGTTTTACATAAACAGAAAAGGACCCCTTCAGCCACCACCAATGTGTCGTATCCACCAGCATGATGAAATGTCAGCCATTCTTGTGTCAGTCCACTCACCAGTCATTAACTATTAGATTTTTGAATGGGTGAGAGAGATAGACAGATAATAAGAGACAAGGGATGATTACAGAGCCATGGAGTGCAATTTAACCAGGATATCGGGATACACTCTACTCTTTTCAGAAGATGCCCAGAGAACTTCCTTAAACACAGAGAGTCAGAACTTAGGCTTTAGGTCTCATCTGAAGGATGATACCAGTTTTTCAGCATAGTGTCCTAAGTACCCCTCACTGCAGCCTGCAGAATGGAGCATTGCCAAACATGTGTCAAGTGAAACATTTAAGTCCACCCATAATTCCACAGCCATCATGCATTTGGACTAACCCACCACTTTAAACCTTCCCTAGTGGCTTCATCACTGCAATGGGGCACTGGGATCCACAGACAACTCACAAGGTAAAGCCCCCTTATGGTCTTCCCAACACTTCGTTCAGCAGCAACCCAAGCTTTTTTCCTAGATGGACATCCATCCAAGTACTGGCTGAGCCCAAACATGCTTAGCTTCAGGTGGGTGACCAGTTCTGAAACATAGCTACAGTACATACTGCTTGTGAAATCAGCACCAAACCATTATTTTACTTTTTCACTCTTTAAAATTTTCAGCACAACTTTAAAGAGCCACAAAGACATTTTATTTACAGTATAATTATTAATTATCATTTAATTTTATTTTATTTTAATGAATTTCCAGTATATCAAGGTCTTTTTTTCTGAGGGGGAAACTCTCACATCTAATTTAATGCTGCTATGATGAAGCTCATTTTTTTTAAATGCACGATCTGAGGAAAATGTTAGAAAAGGTTTGTGTGTGAAACACAGCGTGAAATTTAGTTTTATGATGGATAGCGGTTCACTTTATTTTCTCTTGTCTCCAAAGTGCAGTGGATGAACTGCTAAAGTGAGCAAATAAGCTAAATTTTTCTACATTTAAACTTTCCTTGGAAAGTTTTACCAATTAATTTAAAAAGCAGTATTTCTAAAGCCTAGCCAGTTCCAAAGTGAGTGACATTTACACTAGGCTGTGAAAACACGCCAAGGTAATTTAATGTGCTGACAAGCTTATTGACATCTAAATATTGTTTCTCTCTACCAATGAAGCAAAGTTTTGCATTTCTAAAAGTTACTTGCGTTTTAAAAAGTTCCTGAAAGCTGAGAATTCACTATGCATGTAAATATATTTGCAAAGGAGGAATTTTATGCATTCTGAAGTGACTGCCATTCCTTCCAAAGCTACAGATAACTAAGCACGCCATAGAGGCATCTTCAAACATGGATGTGACTCCATAGCATAGCTGTACGGAAAAGAAATTGGAAGTTTAGAACAATCTGTATGAGAACGGGCAATTCAACCTAGCAAAGCTTGCCAGTTCTGTCCACTTAATTCTTCTAAAATAACATCAAGTCGGGCTTTGAAAGTCCCTGAAGTCCTACTGTCTATCACACTGCTTGGTCATTTACTCAAATTGTCTATGGTTCTCTTTATAAAGAAAAACTTTCTACTATGTGTGTGGAATTTACCCTTAACAAGTTTCCAACTGAATCCCCATGTTCTTGATGAATTAATTTTAAAGTAACTGTCTTGATCCATTGGACAAGTTTTCTTCATAATTTTAAACACTTCCTTCATAATTCCATTTAACCTCTTTTTGTTTAAATTGAAAAGGCTCACCTTTTGTATTTATTTATTTTTTTAATTTTATTAAAATCACACAACATTCCATACAAATAAATCAATTTTTACAAACATAAGATCGAAAACAAATCAACCACCAACCCTGTAGGCTCAGCTTTTTTAATCTTTCTTCATAGTTCATTCCCTGTAGCCTTGGAATCAGCTTATTTGCACTTCTCTTGACTTTTTCTAGTGCTGCTATGTTGTTTTTTTAACCTTGAGACCAAAACTGCACCCAGTACTCCAGATGAGGCCTCACCAGTGCGCTACAAAGCTTGAGCAGAACCTCCTTGGACTTGTACTCCACACCTCAGGGTGCTATATAATCTAACATTCTGTTAGCCTTCTCAATGGCTTCTGAACATTGTTTGGCATAGAGTCCACTATGACTCCTTAATCCTTCTCATTAGGTGTACTCTCGATTTTCAGACCTCCAATTATGTATTCAAAGCTATCATTTTTTACTTCCTATGCGTAATACTTTACATTTACTGACATTAAATTTTATCTGCCACAAATCTGCCCAAGCCTGTATGCTATCCAAGTCATTCTACAGTATAATAATTTAACATATTCCAAATTATCTGCTAATCCACCTATCTTGGTATCATCTGCAAATGTAACCAGCTTTTTACTTATATTCCTATCTAAATCATCTCTATATATAATCTTCATTTGGATCTTGATCTTTGTTTGTCCGCGAATTAGAAGAAGAAGCACTAGATGGCAGTAGAGAGACAGCTAAAACATAGGCATTGCATTAAGAATCTCCTTCAGGCTTATAGTACTGAAGACTGTAGTACTCCAGTCACACCTCAAAACACAGACATTCAAACTAAACAAATTGTTGTGCTTTAAATTAACTAATCTTTATATATAATCTTCATTTGGATCTTGATCTTTGTTTGTCAGCGAATTCATGTTCCCCTGACACTGCCTTGGTTGTTACTTTTGTTTACAAACACTGTCGATACCACTCTTTGTGTTTAGATCTGGCGTCGACTACCTTGAGTAGCAATCGTACCTCGAGTACAAAAAATTAAAATGAAAAGAAACAAACTTGATGAGGAGAGAGAAGAAAGGTTGAGAAGAGATCATGAGAGGAAACGACAGCGTCGTGAAAACGAGACGGATTGTGATCGGAGAGAAGCAGAAATGCTCCTCCACAACCACATAATTACTATTCGGACATTGATTCCGAGTAGGCCGTTCCTATCGAATCAATGTCCAAGGGTTTTGTTTTGTAATTTTGTTTCCCTTATAAAAAATCATAATGCTGTGCGACGAAGGGCCTAGTTCACGACTGGCAGCCGTGTTTAAACAGGGATCCCTTCACAGACAACTTTAACACGCGCAACGTAGTTGGGCTCACATGGCTAGTTTATATATATTAAAAATAGCAGTGGCCCTAGCACTGAGCCCTGAGGAACACCACTCTTAACATCGGCCAGTTCTGATGAGGTTCCTCACATCATCACCCTCTGCTTCCTGTGTCTGAGCCAATTCTGCACCCATCTAATAACATCACAATGAACTCCCCCTTCTTTTAGTTTGATGCCCAACCTCTCATGTGGCACTTTATCAAATGCCTTCCGAAAGACAAGTTAAATAATTTCATCTTCTCCATTTTGATCATATCTCCTTTTTTTGCTTCCTCATAGAATTCCAGCATGTTGGTAAAACTTGACTTTCCTCTTCTAATTCTATGCCGTCTGTTCAGTAAAACTCTTGTTCTTGCCAGATGTGGCAGGAACAATCATTGCTTAAAGTGGAACCAAATTGTGGTGGTACTCTTTTTATGGTGATATAGGCGACATTCGATAGAACAGTGAGGGTGGAGATGAGACTCATGGAGCTTCGAGCACTGTGATAAATCAACATTACATTGAAGAGTGTACCCTCATGAAGATTTGCGAAAAGCTGCCGGTACACTAACAAAAGCTGATGGTACTCAATACTGAAATTGCAAGAGGTGCCAGTTCTACATATCAGTGAGTACCGGCCCCCTGAATGCACTAGGAGTGGTGGTAGAGAGTCATCTAAAACAGTGGTCCAACAAATACAAATTGTACTCTAGTATGTGCCACAACAATATTTTCTTTTTTTCATTTAAGTGTTGTGACGAGCTACAGCACCAAAAATAAGCATCTTTTTATAATATAGCACAGGTCAAAAAAAATGTTTTGGGAGAAACCATTGCTTAATTCTATAAATATAATGGAATGAAAATGTGGTTTAGGTCTACAGACTTTCATTTAATGTCCATACTTATGTATGTCTCACAGGTGACACTTTAGATTTCTTAAATTTGAATTTTAGACATATTTCCTAAAAGAGCATATAGCATAAAGCTGTGTAACATTCCAAAATAAAACTATTTATGATAGATGGCCAGGAACACTACCCCGCCTGGATGCCTGGAGGAAGGAAGGTCCTTGATCCCCCAGGGACAGCGCTTCCAGGACACCAGGAAGTGCTGACAGACCAGGGACAGTGTATGCCCGGAGTGTTTCCAGGTTAAAAGGCAGCACTTCCGCCACACTGGGGAGTGCTGCCAAAAGTTCATCATCAGGCACCTGGAGCACATCCGGGGCTGCCTCACTCCATTTGGGGCTCCAGAGTCGGGAGAAGGAGGACGAAGCTGCCCTGGGAGGAATGGAGGAAGAGAAGAGTGTGATTTGGGGTGTGATTTACTTTTGTGTATTTTTGGGACTGTGTTAGGGCCAGTGGGACACGAGGAAGACGTGTCCCACGGCTGAAGAAAAAAATAAAACTTTTTGTTTATTTTGCTCGTGCCTCTGGTGTCAGTCTGTGTCAGGTGGGCATCAAAATAGCTCCTTTATCACACATTACACTACATGCGGAAATGAATGACGTGAATATGTACCGTCAATAGTGATAAACACACACTAAACACTCCAATTTGGACAACCCACATAAAGAATAGAGATTTTTAAGGCTGATGCAGATGTGTGTGTTTATAACAATATTACTACAAACATTTTTATATTAAATTTCAGGATGTAGGCATGTGTGCATTTTCTTCTATCTCCATTGCTTGGCAAACTCAAGATATTTTTGGTATATTTCTTTTTCAGTTTTTGCACATCACCAAGCATATGTTACTCAATTATTCTATTTGAGTCATTAAGTATCACTGAAGGATGCAAGTGTATTTATAGCAAGCATGTAAGTTACATGTTTACATAGACGCATCCAAGCGTATAAAATCCATTTTCTCATCGTTCTTCTGCACTTGCAGCCATTAGTGCCGTGCCGCCATCCAATATGACAGCCTTCTTTACATGAATGGCAAGATACGCTGTTACGGCTAGTGAAGCGATACACGCAAACTGAATAAACACTGTGTAACAAAAGCACAGAGAGATCAAAAGAGGTTTGGGGCACTGTGGTGAAACCCATGTAATTAGCTGAAATGAAAATAATTAAAAATTCGAAGAAAACGCAAGTATATCTTCAAACACTGGAGTCAAAAAGGAAGAATATCTGGGTTAATATGGCGCAGGCAGGAAGGAGCAGGTCCAGGAGGGCGGACAGCAGGAGTGACGTCAGAGGTGGTAAGGTTGGCTTTCATTCTATAGAGGGAAAAAGAATAAAGGCCTTAAGCAACATCGCCAACCCCTGGTTTGGAGGGTAATTGCTATCACCAATCCCCTTGAGCTACCTCCTATGTGCACGTGCGTGACAACTGCCAATAAGTTTCTCTAATATTATTACATTTCATCTTCCCAAGAATGGGACATACATGTGTCTTGTAAGATTTTAGACTATGAAAGTTGCACCAAAATACAAATCACCCACAGGAAAATTATTTGTATCCTCTGAGACAAAAAAATTCATTTGAAAGGTGCCAAATATAAAACAGGAAATGACATCAATTATCTAAACCAATTTTGGGGCCACTGCCCAATAGACTTCCAAGGGAACCACAAGACGACCAAAAGTATTGTGGCAGTCAGCTGGCGTCCATGCCCAGCCGGGACGCCCCTGCACACTATATTCAGCAGTGGGAGCAGCCCTGGACAGTGCAATGCCTCCCCCTGGACGCTAGATGGCCGCCCCCCTGGGCTGGAGTAGTGCCTCGGTTTCCCACAGGGCTCCCTGGGAATTGAAGTTGGGGGCATCCCTGTTGGGTCCCGCAGGTACCGCCAGGGGGTTCTGTGTTTGGGACTCCTGAGCCTGTGTGGGCAACAGATACATCACACCTGGAAGTGCAGCCAGAACACGGTGATCAAACACCTGGAGCACTTCCAGGTGACCTATAAAAGGAGCCAGCGACCACCACTCAGGGGCCAGAATCAGGTGGAGGAGGACAAAGTTGCTGGAGAGGAGTGATGGTGCCAAGGAGAAGAAAACTGCTGGTACTGGTGGTTATTAGTGCTTGGGAGTGTGTATTGTCTGTGGGTCATGGGGAAGACGTGCGCCCACGGGTGAAGAATAATAAAATATTTGTATTTTATACGTGCCTCCTATGTCAAGTCTGTGCCGGGTTGGGCGCAATATAGCGCCTTTCTGACACTATCCATAAAAATTGCAACAAAATACTTAAATCACTATATTTCAGCTACAGCAGGGGTGCCAAACATTTTTTAAAGCACACTGCTTCATTAATATTCAAAACATGTTACATGCGGTGAAGAATGACTGTAAGTTTTCACTGTGACCCCCTTTAAAGTACATTGTATATTTTAATTGAAACAATGCATAGTTTAGCAGAAGTACATTTACACTTGATATTGAAGTGCGTCTCCATTGTATGCATCATGTCTGATCAGATAACCTCCGCACATATTTTATGCATTGCAATTCAATCTTTAGTGGTCGCTCGCATCTATCTGTGCAGCACAGCACACAGCAGCTACTAACCCATAGTTAGAATGAGAACAGACTGCTGATAATGGAATGATAAGAAAAATTGAAAAGATGTTAACAAGCCACCATGCCATAAAGAAATTTAGTGCTTTAAAATGATGCAAAATATGTAACAGTCTCCTAAAGGGGGTGGTAGGTCAACTTCACACACACCTCTACTGTCACTCCACACCACTTTTTAAAGCTGCACATTTGTCAGGCCTGGCCATCCTTCTGTGGATTACCTGACTGTTGCCACCACCACACATGGTTCTTTTTTATCTGCTATTTTGATTGTTGTATGTGGAGAAAAAGAAATGCTATTGCATTTCCACTCATGTTCAATGTGGCTGTTGCTGATGGAACAACTTCAGTGCTGAATCTAGGGGATAGATAGATAGATAGATAGATAGATAGATAGATAGATAGATAGATAGATAGATAGATAGATAGATAGATAGATAGATAGATAGATAGATAGATAGAACTTTATTTGACTGAGCCTGCTGACACAAGAATCAGACAAGATGCTGATCTGCCCTTTCTTATATAGTTCCTTAAATAATCTTCTTCCTTCTCATATTTTACAATGCTTATACCCCTACATTCCAAGTTACCACCTAAGATCTTCTTACAGTGGTTTGCTTATTATTCCAAGAATCAAGCACAAAAGAAGAGGTGAGGCTGCCTTTTGCTGTTATGCACCAAAATTCTGGAATATGTTACCAACAGAGATACACCAGTTTTTTAAAAAAAGCATGACAGTCTCTAAATGCTTATTAATTCTGTCATACAGAATTTTATTTTAATTTTTTTTTTTGTTCCAATACAACATATTATTTGCTGTATTTATCATAAATATATTCTGCCAATTTGCTCTGTATTTAATCTTATCATTCAGTACCCTTTTTTACATACATATGGATTTTTTCTTGGACATGTGTCTGATTTTAGTCATTGTCTGTTTACAGTATCTATTTTCTGACACACAATTATCCAATTCCAGGTAGCTGGAAGCAAAACATACAGTATGACAGAAAGTGAATATTTATTTCATGACATATGAATTAATACATAATTCATTGGCTGAGTGAACACTTAATAGAATGATTATGAGACTCTCGATAAGGACAGCTGAAGGAGCGAGAGGGATTGATGTTCACATGGAAACAGCATCATCCAGTCACTATTTAGAGACAGACCCATAAAACATATATGGCAGAAGTTGGGGTTCTAAGTCGTTCACAAAATAATTGTGACAAAAATTATTAATATTAGTTTTCCATTTATTTTTCTTATAAATCATTTAATAAAAAAAATTGGAACAGAACTGAGCCACAAATAATATGATCTTTTTCTTAAATATTAAGTTACAGGTGTCCATCTAAATCATAATGATGAAGAGAGAAACAAAACTCTAGTCCAAGATGTCAGCTATTGTAGATCAGACCCACTAGAAGCACATTTAAGTGCCCCACAGTATAGGCAATTGTTGATTCTGATGTAATTTGAGAACGGGTCTGTGATTAGGAGCAACATGTCCACTCTGATGGCCGTTCCAAAGTGCTGGGAGCTACCTTAGTCAATATACCTGTAACAGCAAATGCTTAGAAGATAAAGAGGGATAAAAATGGGAAAGACTTACTAACAGCCATTGTAGGCAACTGTTAAAAAATGATGAAAAACCCTGATGGCAGCTGTAGCAAAGGCTTACTATACTAAAATGAATAGGTCAGTTTTTTTAAATGATGATTCTTAATTACAACCTAATAATAATAACCTAAAAGCCAAACAAAAATATAAGCACCATTACACAAAGGCGCTTAAAGGCTCTGGTGGTGGTAACTCCTTGCCAGTCCAAAGGGTGGCACTGTATTCTCATGCCGCTTTTCTTCCTCCCTCAACAATTCACCACCTCTGATGTCACCCAGTGTCTGCCCACCTGGTGCCTCCTTTTCCTGCCTGGCTGGCATTTAACTAGAAGTGTTGGCATCTTGGATGGTCTGATCTAAGTCTCACAACCTGAGGGACATTCTTTTGTTGAAAGTTACATTTATTACTTTTCCTTTACAATATATGGGGTCTTGGTGTCTCCACAAATCTTTATCTTTGTATTGTCCTCTTTTACAGCAGAAAGGCAAGAAGTAAAACAAACATAAAGACTACAATTTTGTAATATTCAAAAATAATTCTTTAGATCTGGTAAACATCTTTGTATTGATTGGTACAGTAGCTGGCAATGGTAAGATAAAAAAACCCCATTGATTTTGATCCAATCTTATGCAAAACTCCACCAGTTATTGTATCTGTTTCACTCATTGCAAGTATAGGTGCCGTTGTACATGCCAATAAAGCTTAAATGAAGCAGTTAAATGTCAGCGCAATTAAATACTAAACTATCAAACCAATCATTAAGTAAGAAATATATTGACATACTTTACATCAAATATTCTTAATTCCTAATATTAATCATTCATGAGATCTTTATTTTAGAGTATAAATTATTTGCAAGTATTTATGGCACTGTCTGGTTATTTTAAGTTTGATTAGGACAGATTTTTAAAAATTCTATTGGTCAGGATTTAATATGAGCATTGGAGAGAAGCAAGTGCCACCTAGTCAACCACGGCTAAGCCGCCTGGGTAAAGGTGTCTGATAGTGAAAGACCCAAAACACCCGATGACCTCGGGCAACACTGCTGATGATGTGCTCAGGAGCATCGAGAGAAGTATCGATATATCATGCATTTATTAGAGAAAATGGCACAGAGCAGGCAGTTAATAAGCAGGGGTCTGTGAAGACTAACAGCCTTTTGGCAAAACCAAATACCTAGATAGAAATCAAATTAAAAAAGTAACTAGAATCAAACGGAGAAAAGAATGCTACAATTTTAAATATATTAATAAGTTATTCTGAAAAGTAAGTTTTATTGTTCAGACACTCTTCAATGTAAGCATAACCCCAATGACGTTCCAGGTCTCATGTGCTTAGCAACCATGCAGAGACAAGACCCACAAAATGGTGGCATTCAGAAAAAATAAGCACACGCACAATGGTGATGAAATGGCTTTGTCAAATAAATGTATATAATAAAATACTAAGGTCTGTCCATTTGTCATGCAATTTCTTGTGAACTACTGGAGATAGAACGAAGAACACTATAATAATAAGAAAGAACAAGAAGACCATTGACATCTGCTGACCATCCAGCACATCTTAACAAGAAAGAACAGGCAGACAAGATGTTGAACCACATTGATAAGCAGATATTAATCCTAATTATAGAGCAATTGAGCAGCAGACAAATAAGACAAATGTGTATTTGACAAATAGACATACAACACAAAGTCCAGGATACAAAATGCAAGAATTAGAAAGACACAGAAGTGCACAGAAACAATCAACAACATTGTCAAATCCAGCCTTTTGAAGTAACTATTTCCAAAACATAAGAAGTATCAATAGCTCCTTATCTTTAGATTAGGTTTGGTTTGCCTTTTATTTCAGGACAGTGGTTTTACTTATATTTACATCAAGACAAATAATAATTAACAACATTCAAAAATGAACACAGCAAAAGTCAAACACATTTCTAACTGTCTTGATCTTGTCTTTCCAAAAAGTCCAAAAAAATTGGGTGCAGGTCTCAAGAAATAAAAGTCAGACCTGCGGTATACTCCACATGGGTCAGAAACAAAGATTAGACCTCATCACCTCTGGCAACCTGGCCCCAAACTAAAACGTCAGGCTTACAGACTGCATAGGCCCCAAAATAGAGCAAAGGTTTTGTCATGATCTGGATATTTCTTTAGCTTCTCCTTGGCCTCCAAAAAAAGTATTTATATTACTTTAAGGGTTTTAGAGGTCAAGGAATTTAATAGTCAGGTTGTTTTTCTGATTTAGAACATTTGTGACGATTATATTTTTAAAATATGTCTTGCTGTGGCACCATTTTGTTTTTATTATGGACACCACCATTGTTTTCTGTTTGTGATGCGGAGTGAACAGGCTGTTGGTAAGGCAGAACAACCAGGAATATGAGATGTGTGACATTATTAGTGTGACTGTATAAAAGTTCAGCATCATGCACTCCCCAGCTGTCTTTCTGCATAAATCAAAACTAAAAGTTATTTTCTGTTCTTTGACTTTGACTTAGATTTTGCATTTTGGCTTCAGCTGCATTGAATACTTAGATAAATTAGAGGTTTGAAATTTGCAAACCTTTCTGAAAACATGTTTTCACTTTGTCATTACGGGTTATTGAGTGTAAGCTGATGAGCAAAAATGGCAAATTTCTCCATTTAAAATTAAACATACAACACAATTAAGAGTGCAAAATGAAGGGGTTGGAATACTTTCTGAATCCACTGTATACAGTGGCGGACCGTGTATTTCACACCTAGGCCTTCAGTAGTGCTCCGTCTGAATCAATCCGCCCCTCAAAAACTAATTTATGGTTATAAAAACCATCTTAATATGCAGAAATACAGTATAAAGAGCCGTTGCATCACAGATAGATAACTCCTGTAGCCACAATAAATGCCTTTATTGAATAGACAAACCAGGGGTGAACAAGTTCCTTTCTACTGCAGCTACAGTCGCGACACACATAAAAAACATCAATAATAACTCATAAACTTGCAATATTATTTAGGAAAATCGCAACATTTTACTCACCAAAAATTCGGATTATTTGTAAACAAAATCCATCCTCCTCTCTTTCCTCAAAAACAGTCAATTACTCTATCGTACAGATTATCCGTGCGCTTTAGTTCCAACACGAAGTCCCTTTCTATCGCCATCGAAGCTAATGCTGAAAGTCAAACCTGCCCTGTTGTATTTCTGGCATAAGTTTTAATTTGCTTTATGGCTGAATATGTCCGCTCGACAGAAGCAGTGGACACGGGAATGGTCACCGCCAAACATACCAATGTGTACAGCTGCCCCATGATGCTCTCATTCAGATTTTTCTATTACACCATCCTATCCAATCAACGGGTCTGAATACGGTGACGTTGCCGTACGCCTGCTAGAGGGCCCTAGTGACACCAACTCAAAATCTGATTGGTTGAAGCAAGAGTTTAATCGACATTTATTTTGTGTTAGAGGGCCTGCAGAACGGATTGTGAAGGCCTCCGGGCAGACTTCATTGACTTTGACCCTGCCTGGCAACAAATGATGGCTGAAATGTGATTGGTTAAATGCTTTAATACAAAAATACATGTCTAGAAGCAGCACAACCATCGGAAAAGCTATGAAAGGAAGCGGACAGACTATTTGGAATTATTTAATAAGTATTCATGGACAAAATATAATTAACATCAGTTTGTGATTCAGATATTTTTTTATGCCAGCAGAGAAGGCCTTGCAGGCCCTGACGGCCCACCACTGACTGTATAAATAAATGTAAAAGAAGCCATGTGGTGGTGCAATGGATAGCAATGGATGGTTTTAGACCCTGGCTTGGTCTGTGTGGAGTCTGCATGTTCTCTCCGTATCTATATGTTGTTGCTGTTTTTGAGGGGTCTAGGGGGGTTTGTTTTAATGTAAATAATATTTTTTCCCCTCATCAAAATACCATGCATATTAAAGGAATGTGCCCAGAGATAAGATGGTGTCATGTCCAGTCTAATCTCCAGTCCCAGCACAACCCTAAATGAAGATTAAGTGGGTTTAGAAAATGTATGGATATGTGAATTTGATTTAATTGGAAATGAAAGAAGACAAACAGAATTACTGACTAATTGTGCACAGTGGGGTTGTCGTGCTATCATGGGTACATTGTGCTCCTGGCATGTTCTACACAGCTTTGGAGAAATCAGGATTTGTTCATAAATGGTAACCTTCACTAACAAGGAGGACTCAGGCTCATACAAGACAATTGTTCATTTAATTAGCGACACTTAGTTTCACACAGATGTTTTGAATGTCCCAAGAAGATATCTGCCATTTCTGGTAGATTACCTTAAAATGTAAGCTACTGTATTCTATGTTTTTGTCAGATTTTTCTCATTATCTGAGCAAGCAATATTGCTCAAACTGGTTTAAAAATTTTTAGTATTCTTTTTGTGACAAAAAATAATAAGAGTGTAGAAAAACGATTAATATTTTTTAAGGTGACACACAGCTTGCAAGAGGTAGTCAGGGGCAAGGATAAACCATGGAACCAGAGGGTTAGGGTTACTTTAAGTCTATTAGTGATGAGCCAGCAGCTCGAGCAAAAGTGAGTTTTCAGCAAAACTTCAGAGTTGCAGTTTCCAAAAAAGAAAAAAAAAATGTTTTTCCGTGACTGGTGAAATTCATGCCATCAACCCAGGAAGAAAGGTGTTTAGTACTATATATATATATATATATATATATATATATATATATATATATATATATATATATATATATATATATTCATTGCATTCATAGTCTGAGTCCCGATCTGATTGTATGGGTGGTTACCTACCAGGTAACGCATGTCCAATCTACAGGCTGTCAAATAAACGAACTACACGCCTTGGCGCAGCATAAAAGGACTTCGTCTCTGACGCTGACGTCCGAGGTTCAATCCCCGCAAGGGGAGCAGTAGAGTGTGTATGCCTGATGAGCCCAAATAAGGGCGAAACACATGTCGCGTACTCTTTGCATTATTTGACAGTAAACTATGCAATATATATATATATATATATATATATATATATATATATAGTGGAGTCCAGCCGGGGCCCTTGACTGGCCAGGACACCTCTACGCTAGAAGAAGGGGAGGGCGCATATCCAGAACATTACCTCCTCTTGAGCACTAGGTGGCAGCCCCCCTGGGTTTCAGGGCTCCATGGGATCTGGAGTTTAGTGCTGCCCTGTTGGTTTCCCTGCTGCTGAGCCCTTAATTACAGCACTTCCGACCACACCTGGAAGAAGACGAGGCTTGACAGAAGGAGTGGAGGCAAAGAAAGAGAAAGAAAAGAAGGGAAGTGTGCTTTTGGCTGTGCTTGTGATTGTGCTATACACGTGGGAAGGCATATTGAACGGGGAAAAGGTCGTTGTGTCCTGTGCCTGTCTATGTCAGGTTTGAGCATATATATGATAGATATTGCCCCCATATATAACCTTATGGTAGTTGTGACACAGGGTCTACAATTCCCGTCAGGTAGCAGGAATGTGCTGGGGCTGATGGGAAGATGCCTTATTCATCGCAAACAAAGTTTAAATAGTTTCAATTTCACTGGGAAAAGTCGGATGTCATCTAAAAGTGTAGTTACAGCACTTCCTTCTCATCTAATTTAGATTACATCATTTTTTTAGGTGTAAGTCTTTTTGTCTCATCGTGGGTCATGTTTAGCCAACTTGAATTTCTAAGACATTTTTCCCCAAGTTTAATTTCATTTGGACCCTAGGGTCAGTAACTTACAGGTCCAAAAGAAGTGCATGATGCTGCCAGACCCTTAATGAGCAGTATGTCCCTTGCTTTGCACCCCTAACAAAAATTTTAAAAATTACAAAAAATTCTTTTTAGTGAGATTTGCAGTTGCATAATTGTACGTGAAATGAGTTTTAGCATCAATATCAGAAAATTGTATGTTAAATGAAACTGAAATGTTTTTCTCATCACTCCTTATTATTTTGTGATGTTTTTTAACATCACCTCCATTGTGAGATTCAGAATGTTGGACAGCAACAGTGACAGCGTGGTGCATGCTGGTTAAACATGCAGGTGGGGATATTGTTGTATTTTATGTGACAAGAAATTTGAACTGATAGTGTTACATTTTTAGAGCAAAGTTTACATTTGCAAAAAAGTCAATGTTGTTGTACCCCTGCGTATCACTACCTAGTGCAATAGAGATAAGCGGTGATTAAATCAAATGAAATGCAGTTTTTAGTGCATACTGATTTGCTTTTCAGTATATGGTAGAAAGAGAACAACTGATGGCTGGGGTTACTAACTTTTGCTGTTTACTCTAAGTAGACATTTATTCTAGTCTGTTTTATGATGAGACAGTCATAACTTTAGACTTTGATATACAGCATTGGGATTTGTAGAAATTTGACATGAACTTTGAATTATCCTTATTAGAAAGCAGCAGTATTTGATATTATAATAAATATGGAGTCACTATCCCCAATGCCCCATGGTCCCCCTATTGCAAATGATATCCGCAGTCCAAGGGGGTGAGACACACACTTGCAGTACAAAAAGCCCTGCATATACCAGTGTTGGCGAAGTGTAGGGGGCAGTAAGAACATTAGAACAATTTAGACATAAACTGACAATTCAGCCCAAAACCCAAAGTTTTGCTGTACACTCTGGAAGGACATCGGTTAGAGGCCTTAACATTAGTGTCAGTGAGAGAAATGAAGTGTGCAATATCCTTCCTGAGACACTAGGGAGCAGGTGACACTGAGGTTGGTATGCCTGAGCCTTTGGTGTCTGATAGAGAGTGTGAGGGAAGTCATGGAGATGATACTGGATGTTACTACACTTTCTAATTTCTAGATGACACACAATCCAACAAAAAAGGTGAAAAAAGGTACCAGGCCCCCCTTTAGACACTGGGGAGTTGCCTTTCAAAACTTTCTTTATGATGCAAGATATAATTACAACACCAATAAATTTATCAAAAATAGCTGGCAGATTTCTTCATGGGTTTGCATCCTGTGAGACAGTTAATTTAAATGCCACTAGCACATCAGACATTTTGAAAACAAGGCAGCAGTATCTCACGTCTTAGTCTGTCACAAGACAGTCTGCTATGATAAATACCAATTATGAATGCAGCATCTCCTGATAGCACCCGCTCACTGCACTTCTAAAAACACGATTTTCAAAGTGATAGCAGATAATGGGTTTTGGGCCAAATCCTCTGCTTGAATGAAAAGTGTATTGACCCTCCACCTCCCCCCACCCCCACCTCGAACTCCTCTCCCTCTAAATCTGTGAGATGTTTGAAAACTGTGTAAAATGAAATTCATGGCCCAATTTTAGAAAATATTAGATAGAAACCATTGGATCATAACCCTTAAAGTTGTAATGTAAGCTTCACTACTTCATATTACTGATAAAGGGCATATAGCAGAGCCTGCCTTTAATTTCACTTTGACTGTAAACAGTGCTGAAGCCACCATTTAACATTTAGATTTCACTTCTTCATCTAACTTAATGCTGAAGTAATCAAGTTTTTCAAAAATGATACTGAACACTTTGAAGTATTGAGACAGGCAGTGTTGCTGAGTGGCTAAGCCTTTAAATGTTAAACCCTAAGATGTCCAATTCAATCTCCAACTCAAAGTCACTGAACCTAAAATGTAGAAAATCAATGGAAACCATTATACTATTACTCTGAACTGATAAAGTGCTCTGGGTTAGAGTATGCTGTAGAAAGGTGACTAATAAAATAAAGATGGTTTGTTGTGATTTTGACTTGTTATTGATGTTGAACCAACACAAGTCCGTTCCATCAGCTCAGGTGCTGTTCTTGTATAATATCTTTTTGTTGAGAAAAACAGTGAACAGTGAAGCTGTCTTGTAATAATCAGATATGCAGCAGGTACAAGAAAGGCTTTCATTCTTGTAATGCAAATGATATGACATTTGCAGAAGAGCTTTGTGCTGAGTCATTCTCAGTCCTATCATCAGCTGATAGAGACCTGTTTCCAAGATGGTCAAAATTAAAAGGGATGTTCAAAAAGTTTCCACACTTTTTTCAACTCTATTTATTAAGTATTTCAAAAACAAATTACATCACTTTTCTACATATTCACCTTCGCTTGCGATGCAATTTTCCCAGCGTCGTACCAACTTTTTAATGCCCAATTACTACTCCTCCAACGAAAATTTAAAAGTGCAGAAACTTTTTGAACGCTAACATTAGGGAAAGACACACTGATCGTGTATTGCTTCTTTCCAAATTGTTCATGCCAAAGCAAAATATCTCCATAAATTCACATTTTTCTATAAGAACTAAGTTATATCCCACATACCATGAACTGCCAATGTCTGGGATACATGGATCAATCACCACTCCAGCCTGTTGTCCAACTGACACTGCACTCAACCCTCAGACACAATTTTAGATTTGCTGCTCAGTCTACTGAATATTCCCATCTCCACCTTTGGTTGTAAGATCTAGGTAGTGACTGAAAAAATGAGATAAGGAGTATAATAACAACAACAATGTATTTCTTGTATAGCCCAAAATCAATAAAGAAACAACCTCAGGACAGAATGGCTGCTCCTTTGGATCAAGAAGAACGAATCTGAACTGGTTTCAGCATGCGTGTGTTAGATGCCCACTGGGTATCTCTCATGTCCTTGTTCTGAGATAGGCTGGTGGGATTGTTTCTCTTAGCTGGCTTGAGAATGTCATGGAATGGTCTGGGAGGAGCTGACAAAAGCTGCTGTATATTAATAAAATATGAAAACTTCCAAGAGGTGCTTACTTTTTATAGGCACTACATTTAATATACAGGCCTATTAAAATAATAACATATAGAAAATCAAGACAAGAATATACCATTTATTTTGACAATTCTCATTTGCCATGTACTTTTTTTTTTTTAATATTTTTATTTTATTAATTTTCATTGTAATCATTCCATACAAACAGATCAATTTATAACCCAACAAATTTGAAGACAAATCAAACCCCACCCCTGAGAAGGAGAGCTTAGCTAAAGGAAAATTGCTTTAAGCTTTTTAATAAGGCAACATTAGACAAAAGAAGGGGAGAAGTAAATATCTATATAAATAAGAGATGGAGAAGGGAGTTAAATGCAATAATAGTTAATTCTCTTATTCTAAAATAATATTGATTAAATCCTGCCAAGTTTTGAAAAAATTTTGTACAGATCCTCTAACTGAAAATTTGATTTTTTCCAATTTCAAATAATATAAAACATCAGTTTCCCACTGACTTATAAGAGGAGAATTAGGATTCTTCTAATTTAACAAAATAAGTCTGCGTGCCAAGAGTGTAGTGAATGCAATCACCGTTTGTTTGTCCTTCTCCAATTCAAGTCCATCTGGAAGGACACCAAACACAGCTGTTAGTGGGTTAGGAGGGATTGTGATACTAAGGCTGTCTGAGAGGCACTTAAAAATTTTTGTCCAAAATGATGTTAGTTTGGTGCAGGCCCAGAACATGTGACCCAGTGAGGCAGGAGCTTGGTTGCAGCGCTCGCAGGTTGGATCCTGGCCTGGAAACATTTTGGACAGTTTTAAGCGAGACAGATGAGCTCGATATATAATTTTTAGTTGAATAATTCTATGCTTTGCGCATATAGAACTCGAGTGAATTCTCTGCTTTGCTACCTTCCACTCCTTTTCTGATATATTGATTAAGAGATCTTCTTCCCAATGTCCTCTTGGATCTTTGAAAGGTAGGGACTCTAATAAGATTTTATATATTGCGGAAATAGTGTTTGTTTCCTCGGAATTGAGCAGTATTTTTTCCAGCATTGTGGAGGGTGCAAGGTGGGGGAAATCGGGCAATTTCTGTTTAACAAAATTTCTAATTTGAAGATAGTAAAAGAAATGTGTAGCTGGGAGGTTAAATTTTGAACGTAATTGTTCAAAAGATGTAAATATGTTGTCTATATAAAGATCTCTGAGCATTTTAATCCCAAAACTTTTCCAGGTATTAAAAACTGGATATACTTGCGAAGGTTGAAAGAGGTGGTTCCCTTGCAGAGGTGCCACTGATAAAAGATTTTCCATCTTAAAATGCTTCCTAATTTGGTTCCATATTCTGAGTGAGTAAAGCACAATTGGGTTATTAGTATATTTGCGATAACTTTCATTTATTGGAGAGCAGAGCAGGGAATATAAAGAAGTACTACAGGATTTTACTTCTATTGCAGACCAAGCCTGTGTATGTGCATTTATTTGTGTCCAGGTTTTTATGGCTTGTATGTTTGCTGCCCAGTAATAAAACTGAAAATTAGGTAAAGCCATGCCACCTTCTGCCTGAGGTCTTTGTAGGGTCGCTCTTCGGATACGTGGGTGTTTTGAGTTCCAAATGAATGAGGTTATTATTGAATCTAACTGTTTAAAAAACGATTTATTGATATATATTGAAATGTTTTGAAATAAAAAGAGAAGTTTAGGAAGGATATTCATCTTAACGATGTTAATTCTTCCGGCTAGAGTGAGATGAAGGGTTGACCATCTATGCAAGTCTTGCTTAATTTTTTCCATACAGACGCCAAAATTTTGTTGATAAAGAGCTTTATGTTTACTTGTGATATTTACCCCTAGGTATTTAAACTGATCTGCTATGGTAAAAGGTAGGGTGTCTAATTTATTATTATATGCTTGTGAGTTCACTGGAAAGAGTATACTTTTATTCAGATTAATTCTAAGACCAGATATCTTTTGAAATTCTGTTAGTGCTGTTAAAACAGCAGGGACAGTGTTTTCTGGGTCCGATATATATAAGACCATATCATCTGCATATAAAGAAATTTTCTGTTCCAGTCCTTCTCTGACAATCCCCTTTATCTGATGAGAATTTCGGCAGTGAACCGCCAGTGGTTCAATAGCGATTGCAAACAACAGTGGCGACAAGGGTCATCCTTGTCTGGTACCACGTTCTAGTTTAAAGTAGTCTGAGCAAATTTTATTAATACAAACTGAAGCTTCTGGACTGGTATACAGTAGTTTAATCCAAGCACAAATATTCGGGCCAAACCCAAATTTCTCCAATGCAGTGAAAAGGTAATTCCATTCGATCATGTCAAATGCCTTTTCTGCGTCTAATGATAGTAATATCTCTGGGGTGTTTGATTTTGCTGGTGAATATATAACATTAAACAAGCGTCGGAGATTTGAAGATAGATGTCGGCCTTTAATAAATCCAGTTTGATCTTGTGATATTACCGAGGGCAGCACTTTCTCCATCCTTCTAGCTAGGATTTTTGAGAGTATCTTAACATCATTATTCAGGAGTGAAATTGGTCTATATGATGCACATTGTAATAAGTCCTTATTTTGTTTAGGAAAGACGGTGATTAATGCTTGTCGAAATGTTTGAGGTAGTATTTGGTGGTCTTTAGCTTCTGTAAATGTTACCAATAAGAGTGGAGCTAGCTGAGTGGAGAATTTCTTATAAAACTCTACGGGGTAACCATCAGGGCCTGATGATTTCCCGCTTTGTAGTGACTTTATAGCGTCTAGTAATTCTGTTAGCGTTAGAGGTTTATCTAGTTCCTCAGCACTTAAAGCATCTATTTGTGGTATTTATGAATTATCCAGAAATGCATTAGATTGCGTGTTGTCTTCTTTGGGCTCAGTGGAATATAAAGACTTATAGTAATCTCTAAATGTGTGCATTATTTTATTATGGTCGATGATTTCTTCTCCATTCTTGTTGGTGATTACTGGTATTGCATTGTGAACTTCTTGTTTATGAATTTGTTGAGCTAAAAGCTTATTAGCTTTTTCTCCGTGTTCATAGTAATGCTGTCTAGACTTATAAATAAGTTGTTCAGTTTCTTTAGTTGTTAAGATGTTAAGTTCTGTATGCAGGGCCTGCCTTTTCCTGTGAAGAGCTTCACTTGGACGCCTGGCTTGTTCTTCATCTATTCTAGTAATTTCATTTCTTAGCTCTGACACTTTCTTGGTTTCTAATTTATTTCTATGGGAAAGATATGAAATAATCTGGCCTCTTAGGAAGGCCTTTAGAGTTTCCCAGAGTGTTCCTGCAGAAACCTCTGTAGACGTGTTTGTCTCTAGGAAGAAGCTGATTTGTTTGGATATAAATTCTGTGCAGTTCTCGTCTGCCAATAAAAGAGGGTTAAGACGCCATCTGCGAGGTGAGTACGAGGGGCTTATTGATTTTAGCTCCAAGACTAGAGGGGCATGGTCAGAGATAACAATTGTGTCATATTTGCATGATTTAATTGTAGGCAGGAAATTATTATCTATAAAAAAATAATCAATTCTTGAGTAGCTATAATGCACTGGTGAGTAGAACGAATATGTTCTTGAGTTTGGGTTAAGAAACCTCCAGGGGTCTGATAAGTTGTGATCATTTAAAAACTGTGTAATTATCTTTGCAGTATTAGATGTCGTCCCCCCTGTCACGGGAGTCCTATCTAAGAGTGGATTTAAAACACAATTAAAGTCCCCAGCCATTATAATTTTATGAGTGTTCACATTGGGAATGGATGCAAATAGATTTTGCATGAATTCCTTATCATCAACATTGGGTGCATAAACATTTATCAAAATCATTTTATTGTTATATAAGTTGCCCATGACCATCACATATCTCCCTTCAGGGTCCGACACTACCTCTGATGCTACAAATGGAACTGTTCTATGTATGAGAATTCCCACCCCTCTAGTTTTCTTTATAAAGCTAGAATGGAACATTTGGCCAGTCCAGTCTTTTGTAATCTGAACTGATCCTTGGTTAGTAAGTGGGTCTCCTGTAAAAATACTATTTTAGCGTTTAAGCCTGTTAGGTGAGAGCATACTTTCTTTCTCTTTAATTCGTGATTCAGGCCTTTAACATTCCAGCTCACAAAGTTAACTGTCCCATCATGGAGACATTGATTCTGAGTTTTTAATGTCATTTTATAGTTTTAATTGGTAATATGGCAGTTTTAATCTTAGTTTCAAGATTCCCCAGGAGTTGTTGCATGTTAGCCTGTTGCTGCATTGATATTTATAATTATAAGGATTATAAGAATAGATTAAATATAACCTGCTCTCCTTCTCTCCCCCCTTTATCCCCCCACCCCCCCATTTTGCCTCCCCACATTTGCCATGTACTTTTAAGGTTCCTGCCTTGTGCCCTGTGTTGGCTGGGATTGGCTCCAGCAGACCCCCGTGACCCTGTGTTCGGATTCAGCGGGTTGGAAAATGGATGGATGGATGGATGTCAAGGTCCCTACGGTGTTAAATTACTAGGAAATTAGTTCCACACTCCACTATATAACATATTTATTTATTTAGTGAAATTTACACTTCACCATCTTCTTTGTTCTTGTTCTTTGTTCTTTTTGAACATTTACCATCTACCACAAAAAGACCCTTTATAATTTTAAACATATCTATCACTATACCTCATAAGCTCCTTTTGGTTCATCTTTCTTGGTCACTGATAGCCCATAATCCCAACAGCCTTCTGTGCACAACAGAAGTTACATGTAGAAGGTATGTTATTGTGCTGCAGGACACATTCATGCATGTGGCCAGACTCACTCAAACTAGCCCATCAACTAACCTCTTAGCTTTATGTTTACCCCTGAAAAACAGGCCAAAAATGTGGAATGTTTTCCAACCAAACAAAATTTCAAACCTTCACCATAAACACAGTAGGAACGGTATGTCTAGTGTCCACTGCTTTACTGATGCAGATTTAGTACCCGTACATTGTGGGATATATTTGAAAAGATTCATCAACACTGCAATCAGGATAGAAGATGTTTGTTTCTTTACACACTTTTCTTATAATATTTTTTCTGTTGCTTTCTCATGAGAGGGTAGAATATCCTGATCTGCGTGAGTGACTCCGCTCAGTGTGTTATTGTTGGATATCACAGCGCAAGACTTAGTGATTTCTGCATTTCTTCTGACATGAACCCTGTCAGGTGCTGCTGCATTGTGAACAGTGCTTAAGGGGTGAATGTCTTTGTTGGCCTTGTACTTTGTAGAAAAGGCACTATATAGCACCCGACCCGGCACAGACTTACGCAGAGGCACGTGTAAAATAAACAGTTTCTTTATTTTTCTTCAGCTGGAGGGCACATCTTCCCCGTAATCCCTCCAGCCACAACACAGTCCCACAAGCACTTAATATATCACACACAACACTTCTTCTCTCCACCTTGGCACCACCACTCCTCCCAGGCAACCTTTTCCTCTTCCTTCCGATTCTGGCTCCTCAGTGGTGGATGCTGGCCCTTTTTATAGCCCACCCGGAAGTGCTCCAGGTGCTTGATCACCTGTGGCTAATTGCACTTCCGGGTGGGGCTGCAGAGATGTCCAGGTGGGTTCCTGGCTCCATGCAGCACCCCCTGGCGGGCACCCTAGCTCCCCACAGGGTTGTGGAGAACTCCATCTCCCAGGAAACCCTGCGGGAAACTGAGGCACCATCATCAGCCAGGGAGGCTGCCACCAAGCGTCCCGGGGGAGGTAATGAGATGACCATAGCTGCTCCCCCGGAACATATACAGAAGGGCCGGCCGCCTGTCACAACTTGATCACAATCATTTTGCAGCAGTTCAGTCGTACACTGTCATATGCATCCGTTTCACTATCAGTGTCAGTGTCTGATGACCAATTCACATTGTCATCATTGTTGCTTGATTCAACTAATGGTTCAGTTTAAGTTTGTTCCTATACTGGATTTACAGGTTTTCGTTTAAGGACATTGTGGTTTTTGGTTGAAGGCTCCTACCCAATTAATTAAACTGATAGGTTTCCATAGAGTGGCAGAATGCCTACAACTATTTATGACTTTCTGGCAGCATGATGTACAGTAATTTTATCTACTAGATGGCAGCAGAATGCTCTCCCAAGCATTATTCAGGCTTAACACTATATATAGGCTCAAAACAGCTTTTTGGGGTTAACCTTTTTTACATAGTATTCTGAGCCTGGGACAGGCTAGGGGTTAATGCCAAGATGCCACTCTACATAATGGTAGCGCTGCTGCTTTGCAGTAAGGAGACTGTGGACGATTGTGGGTTTGCTTCCCGGTTCCTCCCTGTGTGGATAGCGCTTTGAGTACTGAGAAAAGCACTATATAAATGTAATGAATTATTATTATTATTATAATCTGCACATTTTTAGGATGCTACAAGAAACTATAGTAAACACTAGAGAAGCTGCAGTCTAGACCCAGACAAGGACCAGGCTCAAATCTAAGTTCAAACATTTTGAAGCTTGAGGAAACTGTAAGCTTTTTATTTATTTATCCATTTAATCAGCTTCATTTTTAATGTCAGGCCTGCAGTGAGCCTCAGCCTTCCTTGGCAGTGTTGCATTACAGACATAAGCTACTTGTGAATGGGGCACCAGTTCACCGCTCACTAACACCAGCTAAATCATCAAGCATACCTTTGTTATGTGAGGGGGCAACCAGTGTACCTGGATGAAACCCATCTAAACATGGAAAGAACACACAAACTATACACAGCCCATAAATAGGGTTAAGATGTGAGCCCAGGCCCCCCGCTGCTGTAACTTTGCCAAACTGATGAAAGTTCCTCACACCACTGCTTACCGTTGTCTGTTTAAGTTAATACACCACTCTTCTTACTCTATTCAGGATTCTTGCCTCTAGTGTAATCATTTTTGTACACTCACTTTAATTGAAGGATAAGGGGGACCTTTATCAAGTCAAGTTGGGGAGCATGCACTGGTACAGTGCATTGCCGCACCCACTACACAACGAAACAACTCAGGTTCCTGGTTTGCAACCCCCCAGGCAGACACGCGGTCCAGTCCCACACCCTGGAAATGGCCCTCTATCTGCCGCAGCCAGGTGTTACGTGGGTGACCCCTTGGACAGGTCCAGCCTCTTGGGTCCCCAACAATGAGGATCTTACGACCTGGGTCACCCTCGGGGAAACGTACCACATGGCCGTACTGCCGTAACTGATGCTCCTTCACAATGCAGGCAATGTGCCTCATTCGGGACTTCATGAGAAACCGTTAATTCGACACAAAGTCAAACCAACAGTACCCAAGGATTTTCCGGAGAGACACAGTACCAAATGAGATGAGTCCAGTCTTTGTCTCAGGCCACTGGTTAGCGTCCATGTCTCGCAACCATATAGCAAGACAGGAAGCACCAGGACTCTAAAGACTTGGACCTTTGTCCTTTTGCATAGATATCGGGAGCGCCACACACCCCTTTCCAGCGACCTCATGACCCCCCCATGCTCTCCCAATCCATCTACTGACTTCATAGGAAGAGTCACCAGAGACATGAATGTCATTGCCAAGGTAAGTAAACCTCTCAACAAGGTCAACACTCTCTCCGCAAACAGACACACTGCTGATGGCTTTGCTCAAGAGGTCTGAAGGCCTGAATCTTGGTTTTTATCCAGGTCACTCGCAAGCCCAGATACTCAGACTCCTCGCTCAATCTCTCGAGCACCCCGATCAGAGCCTCCATTGATTCTGCGAAGATCACAGCATCGTCAGCAAAGTCAAGATCCATGAACCTATCTTCACCAACAGATGTCCCACAGCCGCTGGACCCCACGACCTTGCCCAACACCCAGTCCATACAAGCATTAAACAGAGTAGGAGCAAGAACACACCCCTGACGATCCCCAGAATCAAGTGGGAAAAATGGAGAGGTCCTGCCTCCACTCTGCACAGCACTCATAGTACCAGTGTACAGGCCAGCCATGATATCCAGCAACCTCAAGGGGATCCCGCGAACCCTCAGGATGTCCCACAGGGCAGCTCGATCAACTGAGTTGAACGCCTTGCGAAAATCGACAAAGGCTGCAAACAAACTCTCGTGTGTGTGCTCCATGAGCACCTTCAGTGCCAGGATGAGGTCAATGCAGACTTCTTAGGCATAAAACCAGACTGTTCCGGTCTCTGGTAGGTGAGCAAGTGATGATGGATCCCATTGAGGACGACCCTAGCAAGGACCTTACCCGGCACTAAGAGCAGTGTTATCCCCCTGTAGTTGCTGCAATCCAGGCGATCACCCTTCCCTTTCCAGATAGGGAGGACAAATCCCGTTTTCCAGTCAGTTGTGATGATGCCAGTCTCCCAAATGGAAGCAAAGATTGCTTGCAATGCCAGGACGACAGCCTTACCACCAGCCTGGAGAAGTTTACCCCGGTTACCACAGATCCCTGCAGCCTTTCCCACCCTCACCTGGTTCACCACCTGTGCAATCTCAGTGAGATTGGGTGGTTCACAGCTAATTGGAGGATCAGCATCAAGAACCGTGGACCCAGAGATATCCAACGTCCTAGCCGGAAGATCAGTTTTGAACAACTGCTCAAAACAGCCAGCCCAGCTGGTCACAACTGCAGTGTCATCTGTAAGGACCGTTCCATCAGCTGCCCTGACTGTGACTCTCAGAGGAACAGATTCAGATGTGCATAATGCTTTGATTCCTCTGTAAGCAGCACGTGGATCGCTAGACCACAGATGGTGTGTCACTTGCTCACAGATTCCTTTAACAAGCGCCTCTTTATCTGCCCTCAGAGCCCTCACAGCTGTCCCTCTCAGTTTCCGGTACAGACCAGAGTTGCCATTGAGCCGTGCGCTGCAGATCCTCTCGATGATATCCAGGGTGCCCTGCGAGATGAAACACCTCCTTCTGGGAATACCGGTAACACCAAGACGACCCACAGCAACCTTCAGGGTCTTGTCACGGAAGGTCTCCCACATCACATTAGGATCGTCAGTTGTACCCAAATCTGCAAGTTCCTCACACAAACTGCGTGCAAACTCATTAGAAACAGCCTGGTCTTGGAGTCTGGCTAAGTCCAGGCTCATTTTCCTAGTAGGTGGTAACCTACTGGACCTAAGCTGGATCCTAAGAGTAGCAACATCAAATCTGTGGTCAGAATTCACAAACTGGGCACCTCTGTAGACCCTGCAGTTTTGCAAGAGCCTCCAGTGTCTGCCTATGAGGATGTGATCGATCTCCTTCACCGCAACCACCAGTATTGGAGTACCAAGTCCAATAATGAGGTTCAGGGTGCTGGATCCAGGATCCAGCAATTCGCAGCCCCTGACCTTTTGCAAAGTCAAGAAACATGGAGCCACTTTCACCACGGTCACCAGACCCATGGGGACCAAGACAATCCTCATAGCCAGCCCTTTTAGTACCAGTGTCTGCACTGAAGTTGCCCATGACCAGAGGAGTGTCACCACGTGGGCACCCATCAACCACCGAGCGAAGCTGCAAATAAAATGTCTCCCTCACTGAGACATCACTCACCACGGTCGGAGCATACACTGAGACAACAGACGAGGCACCCAGAGAGTGCCGTAATCTGAGTCTCATAATACGCTCGTTGAAAGGAGTGACATCGGACACCATTGGAAGATGCCAATCCTCTACAGCAACCGCTACTCCCCGAGTATGACAGCCATCAGAGTGACCAGACCAATAAAAGGTGTATCCAATTACAGAGATCTGGCCAGTCCCTGGTCTGCGCACCTCAGAGATGCTGCCACTGAAATGCGGAGTTTACGCAGCTCCTCCGACAGCAGAGGAAAATAATCATCTTGCCGGAGAGACAAGACGTTCCATGCGCCCACCCGTATGGGCCACCTCAAATTGGGACCCGAGTGCTGCCGTGCAGTGGGCGACGGCTCAGCACCACACCAGTTCTGAACCCCAACACACCTGACCCTATTGGCTCTCCAACGATTTTGACTCTTCTGGGGATGGGGCTCCCGAGGGCTTTCCCCCATCCCCTTCATGATGCGAGCAGCCTTCCTATGGGCGGCTACAGCAGAGCTACTCCCGTGGAGAGCAAAAAGGAGTCCTTTCTGTAGTCTTGGAGCTTTGTGAAGTTTTTTTTATGGTGGCTGGAGTGCCAATCCTTCCACCAACCCCCATGATTTCCCTGCAAGTTGGAGGACCGCTTGCAGGGCCAGATGCAGTTTAACGTCATACCCAGCACCTTTATAGTCTACACTAATTCACAGGGCTTCAGAAATATGGATGTTTAAGGGCAGAAGTGACTCTCCATTGAGAGGGCATGAGAAAGCAAACAATTTCAGGAACATGTAGTTAGTTAGTTAGTTAGTTAGTTAGTTAGTTAGTTAGTTAGTTAGTTAGTTAGTTAGTTAGTTAGTTAGTTAGTTTCTTTCTTTCTTTCTTTCTTTCTAAGATACTTGTTAAAAGCTATTTTGACACTAAATGCAGCACAAGGGCTGTGACTTTTACAATTGTTATTTTCATGTGAATTTTTGCTCTTAGAAGTGTTGGCTTCTCTGACCACAGACAGAGGAAGTGCAAGCAGAGGCACCAGACACAAGGCTAAACTAGCGAAAATTAAACTTTTCAATGCAGGAAAGAAAATGTAGTCTGGCAAGATAAAAGGTTAGAATCTGAGCTAGTCTTTTTTCCTGGATGTTCCACGTCCATAAAAGTAAATGCCATAAACCGTTGAAAACCTTTCTGTGTACTTACCTCATGCCCATGTATTGATATGACCATTCAAAATGGTATTGGATAGAGAAGGCCTAGGGGTGTTTGACACGCTTTTAAAAGTCAATAGCTTCAAGTGAAATACGGAAGAGAGAAGAATGAAGATTAGATGCATCTTGCTGTGCAGAAATGCACGAGAAGAGCCTCATCAAACACTGACACACATTGGGTGTGCTGGACAGAGACGTCTATGACAGGTTGAACGGAGTTTCTCTTTTTATTTTGCTCCTGCTTTATGGCATATTCAAAATGTTAAATTTATAATGACTGAGTAAACGTGTGTTGCCTGCTCTCCTTACTTGCGTTAGTATTTGCTCTATCTTGTCATCTGTGGTGTAGGGAAAAGTTGAGACATTTTGTAATAGGAATGAAGCAGAGTAGCAGTCAGTCCTGGGTGAAGATGGATCTGCAGACCCTGTCTTTTCATCCAGACTAGGTGAGTGCAAGAATAAAAGAACTAGAGTAGAGGTGGAGGACATATGTGGGGTCTATATGAAACTTTGTGTATAAGAAATAAAGGATCTGTCTTTTTAAGATATGCTCACCCCAAAAGCTCTTCCATTACGCAGCACATTGGAACTGAGAAACCCAGTCTGGTGGAGGGTATGACTCTAAACTTTCTGACACTCACTGTTACCAAATAATTTTGTTTCCATCTCATAATATTTCAACATATTAGTAAAGTGAGATCTCCTCTGTGTGTATGCTTGCTGTTTTTTAACTGCTTTGATCCATCATCACTTGTATGTCACAAGTACAAATTACAATTAATTTAATTGGAGTCCCAGCAGGTAAAGTTAGTCAGGGGTCACATGGTAAATCATTTATAGTGGTCCAGACTGAAAGCTTGTGGATTATAAACAAATGTCTGAGCCACTGGGATAAAGTACCAACATTATGTTTGTTTACAGATGGGTGCCTTTGCCCATTTTCTTCATAATTAACACAATTACCAAGAAGTCTGAGAGTGCATGGCTCTCTAGGAAGACAGGGTTTGCTTTCTTGCGCCATTAGCACAGTGGTGTACTGCATGTAGGTGGAGGAAAAGAACAAGCCAGAGACGAAGAAAGAGAATATGAGTCTTTCATCAAAGACTGACTGCTGTGAATGAATTTCACAAATAGGAGCTGTATAATATTTGCCGAGGCTGCTCATCCTAGTAGGAGAAAGTTACATTTTGGAAAACTTAATGAATGTAAAAAATGCGATTCTTGCCAACAAATTGAATGCATTGGTTCATTTGCATAATTATTGTGAAGATCTTTGCAAATTGTAGACGATACTTAGCCCTTGGGGAGCAGGTCAGTAATGTGTAATAAATAAGCTCATTAGAAATGTAGTTCGAAGAATCAATAATTGATGTTTTAATTGCATACATAGAGTTTATCATCCTTTTGAGACATAGTACAATAGAACCACAATATTAATGAATTTAAATTAGCCCTTTTTTCAAATCTATAAAATGAAGCAGTAAATGAGTCCATTCCCAATACACCATCCCACCCCTCCCTTAAGATTTCCCACTCAACTCCATTTATGGATCAGATCAGCTCTTAACAAGCAGCACATAATTTTTTTCTTATTATTTCAAGTGAAGCTACAACTTGAAGTGTCATCCCAAGAAGTCTATGAATATGTCATTATGCTTCAAACTTTAATCACCAGGGGTGGGTGGAGAAATAATGCCGTGTGGGTAGATTATGAAAATCATAAAACTCCACATTTTGTCAAAGCTAAAGCTTTCTTTTTGTTTTAATAGTAATCATTTATAGATAGATAGATAGATAGATAGATAGATAGATAGATAGATAGATAGATAGATAGATAGATAGATAGATAGATAGATAGATAGATAGATAGATAGAGTGCATTCGGAAAGTATTCACAGCGCATCACTTTTTCCACATTTTGTGATGTTACAGCCTTATTCCAAAATGGATTACATTCATTTTTTTCCTCAGAATTCTACACACAACACCCCATAATGACAACGTGAAAAAAGTTTACTTGAGGTTTTTGCAAATTTATTAAAAATAAAAAAATTGAGAAAGCACATGTACATAAGTATTCACAGCCTTTGCCATGAAGCTCAAAATTGAGCTCAGGTGCATCCTGTTTCCCCTGATCATCCTTGAGATGTTTCTGCAGCTTAATTGGAGTCCACCTGTGGTAAATTCAGTTGACTGGACATGATTTGGAAAGGCACATACCTGTCTATATAAGATCCCACAGTTGACAGTTCATGTCAGAGCACAAACCAAGCATGAAGTCAAAGGAATTGTCTGTAGACCTCCGAGACAGGATTGTCTCGAGGCACAAATCTGGGGAAGGTTACAGAAAAATTTCTGCTTCTTTGAAGGTCCCAATGAGCACAGTGGCCTCCATCATCCATAAGTGGAAGAAGTTTGAAACCACCAGAACTCTTCCTAGAGCTGGCCTGCCATCTAAACTGAGCAATCAGGGGAGAAGGGCCTTAATCAGGGAGGTGACCAAGAACCCGATGGTCACTCTGCCAGAGCTCCAGAGGTCCTCTGTGGAGAGAGGAGAACCTTCCAGAAAGACAACCATCTCTGCAGCAATCCACCAATCAGGCCTGTATGGTAGAGTGGACAGACGGAAGCCACTCCTTAGTAAAAGGCACATGGCAGCCCACCTGGAGTTTGCCAAAAGGCACCTGAAGGACACTCAGACCATGAGAAAGAAAATTCTCTGGTCTGATGAGACAAAGATTGAACTCTTTGGTGTGAATGCCAATCCCTACAGTGAAGCATGGTGGTGGCAGCATCATGCTGTGGGGATGTTTTTCAGCGGCAGGGACTGGGAGACTAGTCAGGATAAAGGGAAAGATGACTGCAGCAATGTACAGAGACATCCTGGATGAAAACCTGCTCCAGAGCGCTTTTGACCTCAGACTGGGGTGACGGTTCATCTTTCAGTAGGACAACGACCCTAAGCACACAGCCAAGATATCAAAGGAGTGGCTTCAGGACAACTCTGTGAATGTCCTTGAGTGGCCCAGCCAGAGCCCAGACTTGAATTCGATTGCACATCTCTGGAGAGATCTTAAAATGGCTGTGCACCGACGCTTCCCATCCAACCTGATGGAGCTTGAGAGGTGCTGCAAAGAGGAATGGGCGAAACTGGCCAAGGATAGGTGTACCAAGCTTGTGGCATCATATTCAAAAAGACTTGAGGCTGTAATTGCTGCCAAAAGTGCATCGACAAAGTTTTGAGCAAAGGCTGTGAATACTTATGTACATGGGATTTCTCAGTTTTTTTATTTTTAATAAATTTTCAAAAACCTCAAGTAAACTTTTTTCACGGTGTAATTATGGGGTGTTGTGTGCAGAATTCTGAGGAAAAAAATTAATTTAATCCATTTTGGAATAAGGCTGTAACATAACAAAATGTGGAAAAAGTGATGCGCTGTGAATACTTTCCGGATGCACTGTAGATAGATAGATAGATAGATAGATAGATAGATAGATAGATAGATAGATAGATAGATAGATAGATAGATAGATAGATAGATAGATAGATAGATAGATAGAAAGAACTTTATTTATCACCAGGGGGAAATTTGGCTTTTTACAGAAGCTCTTTAAATAAATAAATACATAAAGAGGCAAATAAGTGAATAAATAAATAAATAAATGCACACACATACACTTTGGTCTGAACAAAGTGTGTGTATATTATTATTATTATTATAAATGATCTCTGCATAGAATTGAAGGCATGAGATAACAGGTATTTTTATATTTGTCTTGTACTTCCTTTTACACCCCTTGGACTACTGGGATGTGAAAGAAAAATTAACTGCTTGCAAGTTACTAAGGGTTAAAAAACTGACAAAGCTGTTTTGCTATAATGGCAGGTTATTCATACAGGCATCTGTCATAAGACAGGGTGCAGTAAGCTGACCTAGGACAATTTCCTTTTTAGGAACTCATCCGTTTGACACAGGAAAGATGAATTTTCCTTCTTTAGGGCCCCATCTGCAATGTACACAAAAAATAAAGGTTAGCCAATTCGCACGATGGAAGACGAAATGCTTAGATAAACATATTGTGCTTATTATTATTAAGAAGGGGGGGGGGGGATGATATTAAAAGCTGATCGATAAAAGAGAACTTTGCTCTTCTACCTTGCAACGTAGAATCCATGTACTCATCTGTGACTGAATAAAGATTGATTGATTGAACTATTCCTGTCTTCCTCTGGGGTTACTTCCACAGGGACATTACAGTTTAAGGGCCAAATATCCTCTCATGTCATGTTTTTGATCCAGTCCTAACTAAGTATGATCTATGTACTTTCTACTAATCAGTGTTTCACTCATGACCCTGTGCTAAGGCAATGGCAAACATGATTCCTACTTTTTGTCCTTGCAGACACACAACTTACAGTTAATTGCCTGCCTAATACTAATACTAAAGCAAAACACACACAAAGCAATTGCTCAAACTCCATCCTCATATCAAACATTAAAATAAAATTCTTAGTCATGAAATCACACACAGAGAATTGTTCCTCCAAATGGTGGTGCTCACGGGAAATTAAAATGGCAAGCTAAACATTTTTAATATTGTGAAAATGAATCAACAAAAACATCCATCTGAAATGGAATCCTTGGGCTTCAAAACTTTAGACAGAAACCCCAGGAAAGCTCAGAAAAAAAACTAAATAGAGAAGCTGATGATAACAACGTGAGCATCAGGACATTCAGAGAGAGCCAGTCAGCACTTCCTTCATGCCTTTTTGCCAGGCTGCTCAATTTTAGATTTTGTGTATTGCTTTGAACATGAAAATATAAATCTTTAATCAAAGCTGCTTGGCTGGGAATGGGGATATTAACACAGCATCTTACCCTCACTCCTTTATGATAAACTTTACTGTGCTTCATTAAATATTTAAAGTTTTTTTCATTAAGTCTACATTGATGGTAAGGTTAATCTGGGACTTTCTCGGACATCACAGTCTTCTGTGTTTGAATGCACAACTCAACTTGAATACCTACAGTAGGAGTCACAGGCAAACAGAACCCACTTTTATTGCACTCTAATGGGCTCCCTTTGGACTTAATGAGTGAGGTCAAAGATATTATTGATTTTATCTGAGTTAGAGAAAGCATGAATCGGAAAATGAATGAGTGCTTACTAATAGCTATACATAAGACATTTTGCATTAATGAGAAGGCTGGCATCAGAAGATCTCAAGGGCCTGGCAAGTAGATATGTGACAAAACTGAATGGAATTTATCCAGTTAAATTATAACTGAAATGTACAACATATGTAAATAATAAAAGAATTCTGAAGATTATTAGTCTAGCCATTAAGAGGAGTGGGGTGCTCGTTTTGCTTTGGCTTTTGCAAACTCCATATATCTCATTTTTGTTAGCATCTCTATATATGCAGGATTCAGCAACAAATGGGATGCCACTCTTGCAGGACTCACCTACCTGTGAATCCAATCAAAAATAATTTAGGATTTCCAATCCAAACAACATGTGTTTATAGAGTCAGAGCACACCAAGGGCCCAGAAAAATCCTCAGGCGAACAGAGAGAGGACAAGGAATCTATTCAGAGAAGCCACACTGGCCCAGAAAGAATCTAGGGCATGACTGAATTCAAGCAGTCATTCGTTAAATTTGTAAATAAATGCAAACATAATTCTTCTTGACTTGAAGTAAACTGAATGTTGTTTAATGTACAAATGAATACAACAAGAGGGGGTGAGACTTGATAAAAGTCCCACAAAGCAGGTCAAGACCATCACCAACCTACCCAAGTATAGTCTCAACCCAGACAGCCAGCAATCATTCACCACGGGCAGGCTTCAGCCTGCACAGGCCTATAAAGAAGCCCTGGCTTAAAAGCTCAAAAATACACTTTTTTAATGATCCAAAATAGACCACAATGCTCCCCTAAGAAAAGAAACTTTATAACTTCTGGCTAGATGAGACAAGCCAAAACAATTGTGGTGGAATGGGGTGCTCAGATTCTCGATGTTAAAGAAAGTGATTTATTTATTTTATTAGGAAGCACCAGGAGCATACCCACTCTTAACTCAGCCTGCACACATTTACAATACAATAAACACTGCTGTTAAATTAAACTCAGTAAGAATGTATTAAATAAATGAAATACAAATAAACACCAGAAATAAGATAACTAACCCATATGAATCCCAATGGTGACAACCAGTTAATTACACAAACGTAAACAGAAACTTGTGCGTAACTCAACAGAAAATCCCTCACAATACCCCACAAGATGATAAGCACTGAATAATTAAACACTCACAAACAGAGTCCGATGTAACGGATAGTTGATAAATGAAATGTCCCCAGTGAACACCCCTTGAAAGTGATGTAAATTTTGTCCCACCATGATACAGAGTGTCTGATATTGATTTGCAATGGATGGAGTATTCTCTGGGGGTGAAGACTGCCAAACCTGATGAAACCATGTGCAGGGTACAGAACATAAATCCAGGAAAGACTAATCCTTAAGGGTTGTGTTTATTGTAATCCAGGGAAAGAGTTTGCTGAAGCAACAATACAAAAGACTCAACAACATTTATTTATATAGCACGTTTTCATACAAATTATGTAGCTCAAAGTGCTTTACAAGATGAAGAAAGAAAAAAGAAAAATTAAAAAATTAGACAATACTAATTAACAAAGAATAAAGTAAGGTCTGATGGCCAGGGAGGACAGAAAAAATAAAAAAAATTCTAGAGGGCTGGAGAAAAGAACAAAATCTGCAGGGGTCCCAAGGTCATGAGACCACCCAGTCCCACTAGGCATTCTACCTAACATAAATGATCTCAATCAGTCCTCATCACGTGAAGGAATTAGATGATGATGGTCATGTGGACATCTGGCCTTCAATCAATCAATGTAAGAACTGCATGGTGCTTTGATCAGGTGTTGGTGGCGACCCTGGAAAAAGAACAGTGGAGAAAGTAGGGGTTAGTATGGATTTATTATTATTATTATTATTTTGGAGTCATGAAAAAAAATATAATTAAAAGCATATACAGAATATCAGGGTTACACTAAAATGAAGCTATGAGAAAGCCATGTTAAACTAATGGGTTTTTAGCAGTTTTTTAAAGTGCTCCACCGTATTAAACTGGCAAATTTCTATCTGTAAGCTTTGTAAACATTAGCAGGATTTTAAAGTCAATTCTAAATGGCACAGGTAACCAGTGTAGTGATGGTAAGACTGGTGTGATGTGCTCGGATTGTCTTTTCCTAGTTAAGATTCTGGCAGCTGCATTCTGCACTAGTTGCAACCGATTGATGTCTTTTTTGGTTAGTCCTGAGAGGAGTGCGGTACAGTAATCTAGTCGACTGAAAAGAAAAGCGTGGACTAATTTTGCAAAATTATTAGGTGTCTAATTTTTGCTATATTTAAGTGAAAAAATGCTGTCCTAGTAATCTGATTCATATGTGATTTAAAATTTAGGTCAGAGTCAATAATTACCTCTAAATTCTTTACCTCTGTGTCAACTTTTAAGCCTAATGGATCAAGTTTATTTCTAATACCCTCATTATATCCATTTTTGCCAATCACTAAGATTTCCAATTTCTCCTTATTTATTTTGAGAAAATTACTACTTATCCATTCAGAAACACAAGTAAGACATTGTGTCAGTGAGAGAAGAAAGTCGCTATTGATAAATACAGTTGTGTGTCATCAGCATAGTTGTGGTAGTTCACGTTATGCCTTGAGACAATCTGATTTAATGTAAGCATGTAGATCGAAAAGAGCAGTAGACCCAGGATAGAGCCTTGTGGAACACCATATAGAATATCAAGTGTCTTTGAAGTATAATTACCACAACTAACAAAGCATTTTCTACCGGTCAAGTAAGACTCAAACCAATTTAAGGCACTACCAGAGAGGCCCACCCATTGTCTAAGGTGATTTCTAAGAATATTGTGATCAATGGCATCAAATGTGACACTCAGATCTAAGAGGATGAGAACAGATAAACGGCCTTTGTCTGCATTTATCCACAAGATATTTACTACTTTAACTAGCGCCGTTTCTGTACTGTGATTTGTTCTAAATCCTGATTGAAATTTGTCAAGTGTGGAATATTTATTCAGGTGATCATTTAGCTGCATAATGACTGCCTTTTCTAGGATTTTACTTAAGAAACGCAGGTTAGAAATAGGTCTAAATTTTTCAAAAACAGAGGAGTCAAGATTATTTTTCTTTAACAACAGCAATCCTAAAACAGTCTGGGAAGACTATGTCAAGGACACTCTCAGTTAGCACATCAGATACTTCTTTGAAAAAACTTGTTGGTATTGGGTCAAGGATGCAGGTGGAGGGTCTCAGTTGAGAAATTATTTTATATAAATCGGGTAAATCTGGTGAAAGAATTTAATTTGCTTAAAATGGAATACCGGGGTTTAAAAGGATCAGTATTGGGGGATGTACTATATTATTTCTAATATCATTAATTTTTTTGATTCAAAAATATAGCAAAAGCCTCACAAGTTTCACTGGACGTTTTTCAGGGGCATTCCATTGAGTGACCTGGGTTAGAGAATAAAATTCTCGGATTACTAGCATTGTTATTTATAATTTTAGAGAAATAGCACTGCCTCTCATGATAGACTATGTTGTTGTATTCTGTTATTTTAGCCTTCAGTATCTCATAGTGGATAATCAATTTAGTTTTTCTATATTTACGCTCATCTCACCGGCATGTTTTCTTTAAATCAGACACTCTTTGGGTCTTCCATGGTGTAACAGTGCTGGTGGATTTTTTTAACTGTTTTTTCAGGAGCAACTATGTCAGAGGCAGCTCTCATTTTAGTATTAAAATTTTCCACCTTACTATTTACATTATTATCACTATTGAAGTAAGCACTACAAATTAACTGGTTGCTTAAAATGTTTATAAACTACAAAGCTGCAGATGAATCAAAGAAACGTTTTTTAACAATATGCTTCTCATTAATTGTATCTGTCAGTATTTCTATATTAAATAGGAAGAGAAAATGGTCTAATAAACTGTTATCCACAAACTGCCTCGCATCAACTTTTATTCATTTAGTAATCGCTAAAAATCCAACCTGTGCCGTGCTTTGTGTGTTGGCTGACTAACTAACTAACTAACTAAGATCAAAAGAGTGCAGGAGGTTCATGATTTTTTTTTGCTTTTGGGTCACACTGATTATCAATATGAAAATTAAAGTCTCCAACTATGTGGAACCTGCCATAGCTGGTAATTATAATTGGCACTAAATATGAGAATTCCTCAAAGAAAGACGCATTATATTTAGGAGGTCTATACATGGACAATACTAGAGACTGTGAAATTCCATGAATAACAACGGGAAGACACTCAAAATACTTGAATGTACTAAAGCCACCATCTTTACGCTTTAACCAGCTTGAGAAAATATTTGCTGAAACACCACCTTTCTTACCTTAGCGATCCGCATGAGTAAAGCTGTGAACCATCTTCCTCTTCCCAGCAGCCCCAGTGTGAACAGCAGAAGGAGCTTATTGTTGAAGTTATCCCAAGGCTGCTGGGAATTGAAGTTCTTTCATGTTTTGCCATTACACAATAAATCTTTATAAATGAACATTTATTTTGCATTCCACAAAAAGAAATTAAAAAATGACAAAAAGGCAAAAATAAGCCAAAGCATGTAATCCAGTAACTGTAGTCCCAAAAACACATACAAAAATATCAAGAAAACAGAAAAATCAAAAGAAAGCAATGTTTACAAAAATATCCAAACAACAGTCAATGATCCACTGCTAAGGCTGTCTCTGTGGCCTCAATTAAAAGGTAGAAGAAGGTCCCTGCAGCAGTGATGTGACCGTGGCCCCGCCTCCTAGGGCTCCACCTACAAAGTTTAGGGAATGCACTCACATTTTAAGACATCTGTGCATGAATTTTAAATAATCTACTATATTATAAAACACTAAGGTCTCTCTGTGTTTGTCTGTTTCCTCCCAGCAATCTGATTGGTCAGTTTGGCTTTGGTGACCCGATCAAAAGAGAAAGTGTGAGTGTGTGATGCACAAGAAGGAGAAAAAACATAGTAGATACTCTGAGAGTCACCTTCAAAGACAAGTATTAAAGCAGACAGGAGGCATGCAAGGTGCATCAAAATGACTGAGTCTGAGAAGTAGGCTTTATGGGAATGCACTCAAGAGAAGGGCAAGAGATATCAAATATTTTAAAATGTATTCTATTACTTGTCTTCAACAGGTAACATGGCTAGTATACAAATATAACAAATTATATAAAAGTTTAAAAAATAATAATAAATAATGAAATATTTATAATATTAATAATAATAAAATAAAATAAACAAGCAAGTGAAAAACACTGGCTGTCATATAACACCAAAATAACACAAATTCAAAGATAGGTCAAAAAACAGAGCAGGAGATCTTACAAACACCAACATCATAGTGCATTCAAATGAACCGCAAAGGACTGCTTGTTTCCTTGGATTTCATAGGTCTGAGGGTAATCCCTTGATGGAGCTGTACAGGTGGCCCCCCCTCTTGCAGAACAATCATTAAATACATGAAACATGGTGACAACAGAGTGGATACATAAAAATAACATTATACCAAAAACTAATAAAAAAAACCACAGAATAATGCAAATATACAACAAAAGTAAAAATATTAACACTGAAAAAAGAATCAAAAATGGCCAAAAAAGACATAAAACGAGTAATTTGAATCCCAAACCAGATGAGGGTCTGTGGCTGAAACAAAGCAATTAGGGTGTGCAACTGGAAGGGAAAAAACAAGCAACATATATAGGAGGAGGGGAAGGAGGTAATCAGGGCAGATGAAAAAGGAGAGGAATAAGTGAGAAAAAACTGCCATTAGAGAAGAAGACGGGGGGGGGGGGGGGGGGGGGGGGTGGGGGGGGGGGGGGGGGGGGGGGGGGGGATTAAAAAGTTAGTCCTGTAATTAAGACCTTGACAAATCCTAGAGTGAACTTAGCTACTTCTGTTTTTCTTCAAAAAGTGCCTTTGAAGCCTGTGAAAGAACACCAACAGAGATATCAAATGTTCTACTAAAGGCTTTGATTTTTAAAGGCTCAAATGAGCTCCCTGAAACGGTCTGCTCAACATCTCCCTGATTCACCTATGTCAATGGCTGTCTTACAAGAAATGCCAGTAAATAAGATTTTTTAGCCTGCCAAGAGGGCCATTGTTTTAATCTCCTTGGTATGACTTAAGCTCAGAATTCTATGGAAATTATGATTAACCATGGCCAGACTTAGGGTGACATGTAATGATCTGCTTTACATTTTTAATCCTTGAATAACACTCAGGACAGTTATTTTGCTGTCATCTAGTGGATGAACTAAGAACATGCTGCAAACAATCATGAATATTTCTATTCCTTTTGCCACTCTAAGATAACTCATCAATATTCATGAGTGAGGTAGAGCCTCCAACTAAAAACACAATGGCAAATGAAAAACCATAAAGGCATTAGTAGAACAAACTGAAACTGAGATATTGCTCCCAACCATTTGATTGGTCATCACACATTGATACAAAAGTGAATCTGATGCATGATACGCACTGTATGACTGAACTGCCATGATAGCCAGCTGAATTCATTCATGCGAAAGCTTAGCATCACATCTAACATCCGGCGCCGCCGAGAGAGACAGCCTTTTCAGCAGCTCCGTGTATGACTATATGTGTATTTGTATTTTTCTACTTTTATTTTTCTATTTTTATTTATTGATCACTCCTATCACTTTATTTTATGTGGATTTGTTCCCTGGACACACTTACTTTTACAACGTGGGCATGGATTTTTACACGCCGAGACTCGCCTATTCAGTACTCAACTTCGAGCACTGAGAACAAATTGCCAGTGCCGGTGTGGTTCCCTATTTACCCTGACGAGTAAGAAGGCGGTATCATGGCAGCAGAGCCGGCACTAAGCTAAAAACTGAAGCGGCTTGCGAGAAGTGGCGTTTTAAGCTCTTGGTGCCTTCTGTTATTCTGGGGAATGTGAACTCAATATCCAAATAAGATCGACGAACTGGCTGCGCTGGTGAAAAATGTCAGAACCTACAGAGAATGCAGTTTGTTGTGTTTCTGCGAAACGTGGCTAACTACACCAATCCCAGATGCTAATGTGGAGCTACCGCGGTTTAGCACAGTTAGAGCGGACAGAGACGCAAGTACCTGTGGGAAGCGACAAAGGAGGAGACTCGCTCTCTATGTTAATACACGGTGGTGTAACTCTGGACATGTTAAAGTCAAAAATCTCCACTTGCTGCAGGAACATCGAACTGTTGGCCGTAAGTCTGCGTCCCTATACTTGCCCAGAGAGTTTGGACACATCATTGTTGTCATCGTGTATATTCCTCCTCGGGCGGACGTGGAGATAGTGCGTGACATCATCCGATTCTGCTGTTGCTAAGTTACAAACGCAGCACCCTGAGGCGCTTGTTCTAATCGCTGGAGACTTTAACCATGTGACGCTGGACAAAAACATTACCTGCATTCTCCCAGTATGTGGACTGCAACACCGGGGAAACTAAGACTATTGATTTACTGTATGCAAACGTTAAAGACGCATCACAGCCGCCACCCCGCTGCATGCGCTTGGGAAAACAGTCATAACCTGGTTCTGCTTCAGCCTCACTGCACACCAAAAGTGAGAGTCCTACTGTAACCACCACGATCATTTCAGGAAGTGGACCCCGGAGGCCTAAGAATGCTCTGAGACAATGTTTTGGAACTACAGACTGGGATATCCTGCAGGGATCACATAGTGAGAACATTGAGGAGGTTGTTGACTGCACTACTGACTACATCACTTCTGTATGGACACTGTAGTTCCAGTAAGAAATGTCCGCTGCGTATGCTAACAACAAGCCCATGGATTACAAGTGACATCAAGGGCCTTTTGAACAGGAAGAAAAGGGCTTTTAAAGATGGTGATCAGCATGAGCTCAAGCGCGTGCAGAAGGAACTCCGAGTCCAGCTCAGGGCGGCAAAGGAGCAGTACAGGAGAAAGCTGGAGCAGAAGTTGCAGAACAACAGCAATGAAGGAAGTGTTGGGATGGGATGAAGATCATCACTGCTGCAGCTCGAAAGCGGGGGTACCACCATTGAGAGAGACGTGAGAGAGCAAACCAAATGAGATCTTCTTTAACAGGTTTGATCACCCTAACCCACTTCACCCCTCGGAGTACTGCACTCTCCTACACATCCTTCTGCTGATACCAACATAGGAGAGACATTCCACACCCACAATTACAGCAGCGCAGTGAGCAGAGAACTGAGGAAACTCGTGCCAGCAAAGCAGCAGGTCCAGATGGAGTATCGCCCACGATGCTGAAGGTCTGTGCATCAGAGCTGGGGGGTCCCTCTACAGCGCATCTTCAACCTGAGCCTGGAACAGGAAAGTCCGAGGCTTTGGAAAACATCTTGCATCACCCAGTCCCAAAGGTATCACGTCCTGGTGAGCTGAATGACTTCCGGCCTGTCGCTCTAACATCACACGTGATGAAGACCATGGAGCAGCTGCTGCTTCACCACCTGAGGCCACCAGGTCCAACACACCCTCGACCCTTTGCGAATTCGCATACCAAGAGAAGGTGGGAGCGGAAGATGCCATCATCTATATGCTACACCGAATCACCTCTCCCACTTGGACAGAGGCAGTGGCGCTGTAAGAATTATGTTTCTAGACTTCTCTAGCGCCTCAACACCATCCAACCTCTGCTCCTTAGGGACAAGCTGACAGAGATGGGAGTAGATTCATACCTGGTGCATGGATCGTGGACTATCTTACAAACAGACCTCAGTATGTGCGTCTCGGGAATTGCAGATCTGACATTGTGGTCAGCAACACAGGAGCGCCGCAGGGGACTGAACTTTCTCCGGTCCTGTGCAGGATATATACATCGAACTTCCAATATAACTCGGAGTCCTGCCACGTGCAAAGTTTGCTGACGACACTGCTATCGTGGGCTGCATCAGGAGTGGGCAGGAGGAGGAGTATAGAAACCTCATCAAGGACTTTGTTAAATGGTGCGACTTAAACTCACCTACAACTGAACACCAGCAAAACCAAGGAACTGGGTGGTGATTTTAGGAGACCCAGACCCTCAGTGGACCCCGTGATCATCAGAGGTGGACTGTGTGCAGAGGGTTGCAGACCTATAAAATACTGGGAGTGCAGCTGGATGATAAATTGGACTGGACTGCCAATACTGATTCTCTGTGCAAGAAAGGACAGAGCCGCCTGTACTTCCTTAGAAGACTGGCATCCTTCAACATCTGCAGTAAGATGCTGCAGATGTTCTATCAGATGGTTGTGGCAAGTGCCCTCTTCTACGCAGTGGTGTGCTGGGGAGGCAGCATTAAGAAGAAGGATGTCCTCACGCTGGACAAACTGGTGAGGAAGGCAGGCTCTATTGTTGGCATAGAGCTGGACGGTTTGACATCTGTAGCAGAGCAACGGGCACTCAGCAGGCTCCTATCAATTATGGAGAATTCCACTACATCCATTAACCAGTGTCATCTCCAGACAGAGGAAGCAGTTTCAGCGACAGACTGCTGTCAATGTCCCTGCTCCACTGACAGACTGAGAAGATCATTCCCTCCCCCAAAACAATATGCGACTCTTCCAATTCCACCAGAGGGGGTAAACGTTGAACATTATTCAAGTTATTGTCTGTTTTTACCTGCATTTTTTTCTTATTACTCTTTAATTAATATTTTTTGCTGCTGGAGTATGTGAATTTCCCCCTGGATTAATAAAGTATCTATCTATCAATCTAATCTATCTATCTATCTATCTATCTCTATCTATCTATCTATCTATCTATCTATCTATCTAGCATGGTGCAATATTAGCTGTGTGACAAAAAAGCGGAAATAATTGTGATCAAGTGCAAGGATAACCAAGGTGTTAGCCCCATTAGCACTATTTGCGATGTGGCAGCTGTCAATGTTTGTATTAAGAGAAATATGGAAGTCACTAAGCTTTGCACTGTGGTAATCTATAATAACACAATGCACTTTGTTCATTGTGTAGATCAGGCACTGACATTCTACCCTATCACGTGTGAGCAACAGAAAAAATATTATAAGAAACGTGTGCAAAAAAACATGTTTGCACTGTCCCCATTTGTGATGTTGGGTTGTGTGTTGTGGTCGCAATTTCACCATCTTTTTAAAGAAAGAAACCGTCCTCTAAACAGGACAATTCAGTAACCACTGCACAACAAAGTTTTTGCTTCTTAAACACTGTTGGGTGTTTCTTATAGATTTTTGGGTGCTGATCACGAATATCACATCAAAATTTACCCCACCATGTATACCGTTTCAGTTTTGTCATGATTTTCTCTTATATTTGTATCCAAACATTTCGCTCCTGTAAGTGACTATCACACAACGGGTGTGTGCAGGCCTGGGCAGTGTCCAGGCATGGAATCAGGCCAGGATGGAAGGCTGTTCTATGACAGTTGATATCCTGGGAATGCCCTGGGGCAGGTCTGAACGAGCTTGACGCTGTCTCAGCATGCTATAAAATGTGGCTTTGCATACACCAATCCCTGCTCATTTATTAATATAGATAGTCAGTGTGTATGTATAGTATCAGCCGCGATACATTCTGCTATAGTATGTGGCGAAGTATACACTTGCGCATCAGAGATGTTGGATGACTACCTCTTGTGAAGAAAGCTTATCATCTGTATTTTGGCTGCAAAATTGGTGATCCAAGACAAGGAATGGTGCCCTCAGATTTGCTGTGCGACATGTGCTGTCAGTTTGAGAGCCTGGCTCAGAGGCACTCGAAAGACGATACCGTTTGCTGTTTCGATAATATGGAGAGAACAGAAAAGACCATGTGATGGACTGTTACTTCTGTTTGACTAATGTGTCTGGTTTCTCTGCCAAAACACCAAGAAGTCAATTGAATATCCTAATCTGCTTCAGCAATGAGACCCGTGCCACATAACATTTTCCAATTCGAAACCACCAGAGGATTGGACCTTAGATGAACCAGATGAAGAAACTGCAATGCAGGGGTACTGACAGTGACATTGACCCGGATTTTGAACTGTGCTCATCAGGCGATACACATCTGATAACACATTCCCACAATTGAAAGACTTGGTCCAGAGATTTGGGTCTGTCACAAGCAAAAGCCCGAACTGCTGGGTTCAAGACTGCAGGAATGGTGTTTGCTGTCACCAGGTACGAAAATCTTCAGTGTTTCGAGGCCGACATCATGATATAACCAAATTTATTGTACAAGTCGACAGCCTCTGTTTCTGTTTTGACATTGAAGGATTGTTCTTGGCCTTGGGTTGTGATCACAACCCGGAAGAGTGGTGGTCCTCTTCATTGATTCCTCAATGTTAAGCCTGAGAAGCTGTTCTGCTACACAATGGCAAATGTTATGCCTTCAGTACCTGTTGGCTATGCAACACACATGAAAGAAACCGTATGAGAATATGGAACTGTTGCTGTTGGACTGTTGCACGTCCAGTAAGCAGGTACAACTGGAATATCTGTGGAGATCTTAAAAGTCATAGCTCTGTTGCTAGGACGGCAGCTCAGCTATACAAAGTACTGTTGTTTAATCTGTGAATGGGACAGCCGTGCCAAAAGAGTCGCACTATTCTCGACAGAACTGGCCACTCTAAAAAGTTAGTTCCAGGACAGAAAAAATGTGGCACATGAATCGCTTGTCGATTCGGCAAAGATATTTTTGCCTCCTCTTCACATAAAACTGGGGTGTAGATCAAGTGTAGAACTTGTGAAGAATTTCATGAAAGCACTGAACCAAGGAAGGCGAATGTTTTCGTTATGTTAAGACAGATGTTCCCAAGAATAACTGATGCCAAGATCAAAGAGGGCATTTTTGTTGCCACCAGATGCAGACATGCTATGAGTGACAAGCGGTTTGAAGAATCTGTTAGTTGGGCCAGAAAAAATTGCCTGGAAAGCCTTCAAAAAACGTTGTTGACAATTTTATGGGCAATTACAGAGCCCCAAACTACGATTCAGCTGGTAGACAAACTACTCAAAGCATACAAGACAATGAAGTACAACATGTCACTCAAGATTCATTTCCTCCACTCACACTTGGACTTCTTCCCCACAAATCTCGGTGCTGTCAGTGACGAACACGTGAAAGTTTTCACCAGGACATTGCTACAATGGAGAAACAACACCAGGGCAACTGGAATCCTTCAATGCTTGCTGACTACTGTTGGACACTGCCAACGTGATGCACCAGGACATTGAATACAAAAGAAAATCAGGAGCTAAACACTTTTAATTCTGTTGAATTTAATAGTTTATGCGGAAACATAAACGTGACTAAAATACGTTGTCAGTAACATATAAATGTCTGTTTCTTAGAGTTCCTACGTGATGCCTTAAAACCAAACTATATTTGTGCATACCCAGTAGGTACCTGTCACAATAGCAAAACATCTTCAGGAAGCAGAACCTTTCAAAAAAATTGTTGCGCAGTGAATCAGTCAGGAGGAAAAGCTGTTCATGTATCTTTTAATTACTCCCCGGCAAAATGCCTTAGATGAGGCATTCTTGAAAAGCAGTCGTTACAGCATGGTCAGAATAATCAGAATGGTCCGAGAAACAAAGTATAGAGGTTTATTTATAAACTGTTGAATTTACTATACAGTGTCAATCAATGCATACATTTATTTTGTTGGTTGTCGTTGGTTTACACCCAATGAGTTAATAAAAATAAAAGTCTATTATATTATATTCTGGTTCTTCTTATACCCTTTTGGAGATGAGCCACCACCCTTGAAATTTCTGTGCATAAAACAACTGTCCATTTCTTGTTTTAGGACATCTGGGGGCTGATTTCTTAGTCATCTCTTTGTCACTCCTTCAGTACATTTTGCATATAACATCAACCTTTATTCTGGTACATTCTTTATTTACTTGACCATCTCAGTATTTTTCCTAAACCAATTCTTATATTTCAGTGTACATTTTGTTGTTCACTTGATCTTTTTCTCGTTTCTGACATTTATTAACCCTTTATGCAATTTCTTAAAGATGAATGCTATGGTACCCTAAAATTATTCTTCCACAGTGTTGGTGACTGTTTTAAGACATATCACATAAGGGGATGTGTGCTAAACCTCCATAAGTGCAGCAGTGGACACTAGAAATTTCTTTTCTACTGTATATACAGTATGTTGATGTTTTGATATTTATATATTTCAGTTACACATAATAATATGTTGTCTTGTTGAAAACAATTCCACATTTCTGGCTTGTTTTTCTGATGTTAAACACAACACTAAGTAAGATACTATTAAATATACCAAAAGTACCAGATATGAGGGTGTTACTGGTGACATATTTACAATCACGCAGTGTCTCCTATTACAAATAAATGAATGAAGACTTCTATGTTCAATGTTTATAAAGAAGTGAAGCTTGGGTTAATGCTGCATTCTGGTATATTCAGTTAAACACTGTGTATGAGTGAATAACTAGCAGTGAGAGTCCCAAAAGTGTTAGGGTGCTAAAGGGGTCCCCCCTTTTAATTCCCAATAATATAACTCAAAAATTGTGAATCAAAGGCACAACATACCTGCAGAAATAATATAAAGTGACCTTCCTGGCTTTGTTGGAGAGGTATGGCTCTGAAGGATAGATCAATCATAGGAAGCTCCGTCCTTTTGCTAAGTGCAGCTCCAGGATGAGGACATCGACGTCAAACCTGCGTAGCCCTACCTGCTGGAAGGGGGGGGCGGGGTTACTTTCCCTCAGTGGGCGTCTGCTTACTCCTCCAAGGGAGGATAAAAAAGAACAAGGGCAGTTAGTACCAGCTCCCCCTCTCACCCCCAACAGGGTATTACATAGCTGTGATGAGCCAGGAAAGTGTCCCTCTGACGTGCATGTGTGACAACTCACATTAGAATTAATTCAAACGAGATAGTATTTGTTGTCTAAATTATATCTATGTTATAACCAGACTATTGGGTGTGGCAGTGTATACCAAGTGGCATTATGCAGTTTTCAGCAAAATCAAAAAAAAAAAAAACATGTGGAAGCAGTTTATTATCCACCCTTGTGAGATAACAATATTTTTTTTGAGGTTATTATTGGCAAGGTTTAAAAGACCCTTAATATGTAGAGATCATGAGAGCCACAGCTTATCTTGTCAGCACCAGATAAGAATAGGAAAGCATTCTGGGCAGGGTGTCATCCATTCAAAGCATACTCACACACTGTGAGAGGACCCAGTTATCTAAAACTGCACATCTTTGAGAAATTCTGAGTACCCAAGGGGAAAAAAAACGATACCGGCATATGGAGAGTGGAGAACACAGGACTCTGTTCTAAAATAAGCCAGTTGCCCCTTCAGCATAAACTTGCACAGCTCTCAGTAAACAGGCAGAATAGTCAGAAGTGGCAAGACTGGAGTTGGGAAGTGCCCGAGGTGACATAGCGGGTGGGTGATGCTGAGAACGTCACTTAATATCCCAGTATGCTGCTGGTCCCAGGATGTAACTCAAAGTGGCACTCAGTAACTAACTTATTGATGTTAAAGGTGTTGGATAAAAGTAAATGCAATTATGCATTTGTAGTGCATGGATAACTTGGTTAAACTTAATTTAAAGTTCAACTTTCTTTGGAGTAGGAAAGAAAAGAAAAGAAATGACAGTAGTAAGCGGTGTTTTTTTGGCTGCATCTCTTGAACTTTTAAAGTTGACTAATAGCAATTAAGTGGGATGTTCTTTTACGATTAAAGCCGTCTTACCGTGATCATTTTACAACAGTGGAGAAGAAGACATTATTTTAATTAGCATGTAAACGAGGTAATAACCAGAGTAAATTTATGACATGAGTGCTTTCATGAAAAGAAGAAACCTCAAGCTTCTTAAAATCTTGCGCAGCCTGTCAGACTTATGGACATGTCAGCAGATCTATTCATTGGTCCTTTTGGGAACCTCATTTATTCTTTAAAGGTTTGTGCAGCACTGGCACCTATCCAGACAGTACTGGGCACAGTATTGGCCCCAGTTCAGAGCACATCTCACCAGCTCAGTCACACACTTATACTCGTATTGATACAAAGCCACCAGTATCCTGTATGTTTTTAAAAATATGAAAGAAACAAAAAGACAGAGAGAAAAAAAATTCAGGTTGACACGGAGGATAAAATGTAAGCCCCAGATAGGATGTATTACCCAGCTGGGAATCAATGAAGCTGAGATAAAGGATTGCACTAGCCATGTTGGTCATATTTTAAATATCCATCCATTTATCATTTTTCCCTTACTAGTTTCTCTGATAGGAACCAGCTCTTTACAGGACATCAGTCTGTCATCACACTTTCTCATAACTGGTTAATTAAAGGTGACAGTGGAACTTAGTTTGTACAACAGTATGGTGTGTGTGAGGAAATTACAGTAATCAGAGAAAAGCAACATGCAGACAATGAGAATCTTCCAAACTTCACACAGACATCATTGAGCTAGGAATGAAATTAAAGCACCCCGAACTGTAATGTATACCCACGTGCCATCTATGAATAAAATATGGTCATCGCAACTGAAATCAGTGGGCTTAGACAAGAGGGAGGGTGCCTTCTGTGTGGGAGTTCAATCTTGTTCCTATTCTAACATGGATTTTCTTCCCCCAGCCCCCCAAAAAAGTTATTTAGGTCTAGTTATAATGGCATGAGTGATCTTGTGAATGTGTGTGTCTTGTAGTAGAGTGGAGTCTTGTCTAGGGTTGGTACCTACCTAGTTTCCATTGTTATTGCATAGGTTTCTCTTCCCAACGTCCTAAAGTGGAAAAGCAGGCTCAGAGAATAGAGAGATGATTTTATCTAATAAAAAAACTCAGTGTCCCACTGAAGACCTTAACTGCTTTGCAAGAAGATTCTAAATATAAAGGGTAGACATCTAGTTGAGTTCTTAGTAGTGCTACTTGTTCTGTCTATAAAGGGTCTTATAGAGTGAAATGCTATGGCTTCTTTTGAGGGGTCACAAAAGGATGAACTACAAAGAAGAGGGAGATGTGCCTGGGCAGAGTGAGGGCTCAACATAATCTTTTGGTTGCTGAACAGAACCTAAACTGGCAGAAATATCCCATGTTACTCTAATGGGCACAAATAGGAAGAGGTGTGTAGTATATTAAACAAGAGTGGGATCAAAAACTGATTATTCTAAAGGTACAAAGGTGAAAAGAAGTCTGGGAAGAAATGAGAGAAAGATTAAGAGAAAAGGTGTGTCCATGGAGATAGAGACTCTTGATAAACATTTTAGAGGACAGTCCACCAGGGCATTATTATTGTCTGGAACTTTATATGGAAGCAGGACTGCACATACAATGGGGAACCTGGGGAGATAATAAAGCAGAGTTCAAAATCTTAGACGTGACCTCAGGATAGGGTGTGATGCCCTAAACCCCACAGTCCAATGGTGTGTAGAGTTGTGAGGTGAGCTTGGGATAAATGTTCAACCTGCAGAAGGAAGACAATCCAAGATTTAGAAGTAAACAGACAGGGAGAGAGAAAGGTGGAAGGTGAAAGTGTGGAACATTGTGGTGGACAAATGGGTGAGTCACATAAAATAACTGACAGGTATAGAATTGTGTAAGAAGGAGTTGATAATCTGTATAATATACTTTTATGTTTATTTTGCACTTTATATTCTATCTTGGATCACTGCTACTCCTTTGCTATGGCCAAACTAGAGAAAAAATGGGCAGTACAACTAGAAAAGAGCTCCTTGTAGAACTGTTTTACTTATCAGTACAAACACCTCACTGTAAACTGTTAAAACCTTTATAAAGTGCGTATTTACATATGATGACAATATCATTTTTAAGATGAAATGCAGCAAAATGTTTATTACATTATACAGATACAATTTTAACATAATTTAAATATTCTATATTGTTAATAATTTAATATGTGAGAACATGGTGGACAGCAGTAGCAATGAGCGATGAACTGTTCAGGGATTGTTCCTGACTCACGTTGTATGCTTGCTGGGGCTGGCGCGACACTGGATGGATAGATGGATAGAATAATTAAACATGTACTACGAAGATATTTCAATGTTCCTTAAAAGTTTTGAAGAATCGGCGTTCTAAGGTTACAAATGGCTTGACATCTATTACAGAGCTGATTGTGTGGCGATTGGGTACTTGGAGAAAGAAAAGGAAGGACAGGAATTGGGGTTAGTACAAATGAAAGAGACAGTACTGTTGCAATAAATTATTTCATCGAAGGTCGTGCACAGCGTAGCAAACATCTTGTGGGAGGCAGGAACAATCTCTGGACAGGGCGCCAGTTCGTCATTATCACTGCGCCACCATGCTCCCATGTTTAATACATGCTTTAATTGATATGATATGAATACTGAAATGATATCAAATATACATCTTAGTATTTAAATTATTCAGAGAACTGTAATGTTATGAATGTAATGGATTCTGTGTCCTGTTGGAGAAAGAGAAAGCCCTTTTAAGAAGCACATAGTAATTCACACACACAGAGCACATAAAAAAACACATACAATACAAAGCATTTAACGTGCTACTTTAGTTACGATGGTATTTGAGAAACTAGTAAATTAAATGATTTTAAGATGAAGTTTATGATGTTCTACTTTAAAGACAAAATAAACTATGTGATTAAAGTGTAAATTTCAAGATTAAAGTTGACATTTCAAGCTTTTTTTCTCACTGTGTGCCTATTTTTTCTTTTCTCTGTACCCTAATAAGCTTCCATATTACACTCGGTGGGCTACGACTCGCCTTTTCATGGCAACTTTGTCACTCGATCAACTTCTTTTTGTTGTTTATACCTCTGTTTAAACCCAACAAATAGTACGTTTTTCTTGCCTCCTCTTGCTATTCGCCTGAAATTCTTCAATTTTTCCCCACTGCTTTTTGCCATTGCCTTTTCACAGAACGCTGAGCTTAAGGGATATTTATATTGATTTGCCTATTCAAAGAGGCATAATTTTTGGGAAGAGATGGGGCGAGGACAGCAGGCACTGGCACTTGTGTTACTTTTCACACTGACCGGGGATTTATGTAGTGAAGAACATGTAAGTCGGCCGTACGCACAGATTCATGCATCTGGAATTTTTTTGCGTACGAACATTTCCGCTTTTGTCCATCTGCCATGTTTTAGTGGGAATTCTACTCACAGCGTTATGCATGAGGCCCCAGTAGATGAAAAATCAGAGGAAAAATCCAAAGAATAGTCATTTTAACAAGTAGGTTTCTGTCAAAGATATGTAAAGTTTTTCACTTTTCTTTATGATTGTTTCTGTAATTCCTTCTTCTTTTTGGGACAGTCTGCTTAGCTAGAATTAATTTATGTGATTGTCTTTCCATCTGGGGTAATTTTCAGTATATTAAAATATTCTGAGTCTTGGCACACCACCATTATGATTTTCTTATGGGCGCCACCATTTTGAGCTGCTTTATTTGTAGTTGCTATGCACGTTACTACCATGTGACAATAAGAGGTCACGACCCATGATATAACTAGTGCCATATTATAAAAGGTCACTGTCGGCCATCTTTTATTATCCAAGATTCTGGGATTGTAGTAGCCTCATGAGTTTGTTATTTATGATTTGGATTTTGGTTAACAAACTGGTTTGGATGGATTTACATTTTGACTTTCACTCTTCGTACTGCTATATCAGACAGTCTTATTATAATGCAGTGAAACATAAAGCAGGAAAAGTGTCCAAAAACAAAGAATCTGTCCTATTTTTTATCTAACACCAAAAAGGAGAAACCAAAAACAGAAGTTGTAAAGATTTTTAACTAGAGAATCCTAGCTAAACAAAGCATAGCAACTCACAGAGATTTGTTTGAATTTATCTGCAGAATTGGACAGAAATGGATCTGTGGTGCCAACAGACAAACATCACTTCTAGGCAATAGAGGCTCAAAATGGCAATGTCCAAGGAAAAGATTTATATAAAAATCAACATAATTAGCTATTGTTCAAATAAAAATAAGAGTATAGAATATAATTTTGTGTATAACAAAACCCCAAAATTAGCAGAAAAGAACTTAGACAGAAAAATATTCTAATGCTGGTACTGTAATCATAACACCTTGTAACTGACGGTAGTTTGTCTCCATAAACTTTTTTTTCAGGGTTTTTCCATCTCCTGGTCCTTAATAGAACTTTTTAGCTCTCTGTGTTGTCAGATAGTACAGCTTCTGTGCAATTAATGGTCGGTAACCAAAACAAAAACATTGGGCAAAAATCAAACTCAAGGAAACAAAGCTAACATTTTCAAATTCAAATCTATAGCACCTTTGCCTAAGAAAAAACTTTTAAAGACTAAGTGTAGTGAAGTCGATTACACATCAACAGGTTTGGATGCTAAGCACTGCATGGTACCGTCTTTCATAATGGGCAGCATGGTGAGGAACGTCACTTACCATGCTCACTTTAATGTCAACCGTCGCTCACTTGACCTGCAATGGGTGTCATAACTATAAAACATGAAAAATGACTGCAAAGTGGTGGTGCCTGCAAAAACATTCAGGAACAAAATGGTGGTGTGATGATGTCAGCCAGGGTAGCATCAAATTCTTAATGGCTATAAAAATACATGCAATCTATATGTAAAAATAATTGGTTATTATTCCCAACAACCTATGTTTAGGAATTGTTTCAATAATGAATGCTTTTGTAGCTCATTGTCCCGTTTGGATTTCTTTCTTGAATTGCTTGTAAAAGCACTTCCTATTGGACACACACTTCACAGAGTCTATTCCATTTACTCTGGACTCTTTTTGTTTTTGTCTGCGGCCTTCACCATTACCAACAAGGAGCCATTTATTATGCAAGGTTAAAAAAATGTACACAAACTAAGGATTCAAACTGCTGTTAGAGGGTTCATTAATTTACCCCTTCTTGTGTGGCCTGAGCCAAGGTGTCAGACTTTCTATTGCAATCAGGTAACATGGCACATTGCATACAGCAGTTAGAATAACCCACAAAGCAATTAAATGACTAACTCAGTGTATTATTAAATGCAAATAGATTACTAAAAGCTCCATTTTCTACTGCCCCCAGATGCTTCCTTGAACTAGCTAGGCCGGCCCCAGGAAGCCAACGGCGGCACTGGTTCTCCCCCAGACACAAAGAGCTGCTTAATTAAATTAAGTAAAACAATTCATCATCGTAGTGAGGCTCCCCTCTGTGCCACTGTTGTGATGGTCGATTGATCGATTGGCGCTTTGACTCCCTTTCAGCCCAAGACATTTCAACATCAGCATTCTGCAGCTGGCCCCTCAGTGATGAAATTCAGAACATGTGAACCCAGACAGCCGCATACATGAAATAAATATGTTTTAAAAATGGATGGCACAGTAGCTTGGTGGTGAGTGGTGGCTTCCTGATGACTTCAGAGATGTGGGTTTGAGCAGGTGAGCTTTAAAAGGCAATTTAGAAGGCCAAACATTATTATGAGTTTAAAAATAAATGACTATTAAAAGTAGTCATATTTTCACATTTTACTGATCTAAAACATGGAATCACAATGAATGTAATTTGGCTATTTTTAACATTGATAAACAAAAAAGGGCTCTGTAATGTAAAAATGAAAATAGATCTCTGTAAACTAATCTAAATTAATTACAAATATAAAACACAAACAGTTGATTGCATAAGTATTCACCCTCTTCCTGTCAGTATTTAATAGATGCACAGCCTTGGCAGCCTTGAGTCTAGAGGGGACATTCATGTTCTTTTTAAGCCATTCCCTGTATTAGCTTTGGCTTCATGCTTGGGGACGTCACCTTACTAGAAAACAAGTCTTCTCTGAAGGTGCTGGTTTCCTGCAGACTGCAACAGGTTTTTTTTTCTAGAATTCCCGGTATTTTGCTTTATTCACTGTTTGCTGCATGCAATCCAGTAATAGAAACCTATTAATAAAATGTCAGTTTAGTATTTATTCACCTATTTTCTATGATATGATATAACAGTGGTGATCTGGTGGCACAGAAGTCAGTGTTCATATCACACATCTTCGGGGGGCCATGTTATAGATAGGTAAAGCTGATGGATGTTATTTACTTCACAGAACACGAAGGACAAAATATGTCCTGAAAGCACAAGAAAATGATCAAATGTTGCTGTTTCTGGTCAGCTTTATGAAGGTTCATATATGGCCTTAGATTTAATAACAAATAGTGGCCAGTGAAATTCACATTTTTTTTCATAAAAAAGGAGAACATGTAATGAATTACATTTTATAATAAGTAACTATATAACACAATTAGTTTATTTTTTCATAAGCAACAAGAAAGTTACTTTTAAAAGTAAACATTCACCAGCATGGCTGTTAAATCACAGGGACCCGAGTTCAGTGACTCAATGAATTTCTCACATTTTCCCAGAGACTTTTGTGAGTTGTCTCGCTCAGACTTTTTAATTAATTAATATTAATTTTCATTGTGAGCAAACGTGTACAAGTATGTCATGCCCTCTCCCACCTTGGCTTGCACCCAATGCTGCTTAGCATAAGTAGCTTGAGGAAACTGAAGGACAGATGGTTTTACTTATGGGCTTATAGCACCTGTGTTGATGGGACAGCCCGCTATGAATACATTACGCTGTTCCTGGTAGTGGGCTAAAATTAGCAGGAAACGTGTGATACATTTAAACACAAAACACACCTGCAGAACAAAACTAGAAATGTGTCGGTGTATTTGTGTCTTAAGGGGAAAGGACTTGTATGCGACTTACATGTAATACAAGAGTGTACCATCTGCATGAAATTTTATTTTTCTGATATTTAATTCTGTTTAATTTATCTTAGGAAGCACAGTGGCGGAGTGCTCAGGTCTCATTCCAGACACAATAATCAGTAAAGCATAGTTGGCAGACGTTTCCCTATCCTTCAGGGACACTTTAGGGACTGTTACAAGGGGGCTCGGCCCCCTACTCGCTTTGCTCGCCTACCCCCAGCTTTTTGAACCCGCGCCCGCTGGGCAGCCACCGCCTGAGGATGACGCACGTTTAATACGGAGCGTTCGCCCTGTGTCACTCTGGGGGCCCCCCCACTGTTAATACGGAGCTCCGTCCGTACAATTATTGGTGCATTGTGGACTACTGCGGACCCCGTAGTGTTTTCTCGTTTCAGTTTGTATCTCGTCAGTCGAGCTTTTTTTTTTTTGAAGCTTTTGAATTCCGGTCTTCATTATCTGTAACCCTTGTTGCCTCGTGTTTGGGCGCCCTCGTTTAACCTGTTTATGACGTTTTACTCTTGCTTTCCACTCTGTCTTTCATTCTGATCTTGCTTATTGTGCTTTTTGTTTCAATGACACTTGGTCCGTGGTGAATATATTTTCCATTTGACTAATAATTTTCATTTGTTTGCGATACTGAGATGTTTATCGTACTGTTAATAATGCATCACTGTAATGTGATTCACGTATGCTGTATAGTTTTGGGCGTGTGAGGATGACATCTGTTTAATACGGAGCGTTCGCCTGTGTCACTCTGGGTCCTCCCCACTGTTTACAACGAAGCTCTTTCCGAACTATTATGCGGTGCATTGTGGAGCATTGCGGACTCTGTACTGTTTCCCGTTTCACTTCGAATCTCGTTTAGTCGAGCTTTTTGTTTTTGGAGCAGTGCCTGCCTGGTCTGCGGCATTTCAGACGCACGCGGTTTCAGACGCGTGTCCGTACCATCTCGGGTTTGATGTATGAACCTTTGTGGACTCCGTAGTGTGTCACGTGTAACTCTGGGGCGGGGCGTTGACTCCTCTTGTTTCACTATGTCTCCTCCTGCTCTTTCACCACGCATTAGTGCCACTCACAATATGGCGGCGACGCCTGCGCCTTCCGTATTATGTCGGTTTTTACCATGCTGTGTAGGCGCGTTTGCCTTTTGTACTTTACCGCGCCTTCTGACGCACGATGTAGGCGCCTGCACTTTCCGGGTCCGCCTCCGCTGTGGACGTTTAACTGTCGTTGTTTCTGCCTTTATATTCTGTATCTCGATGTGCATGTGTTTCGTGCCTAGGTTTTTTTTGAAGCTGTTGCATTCCAGTTTTCATCATCTGTAACCCGCTCTCCATGTGTTCGTCCCCGTTCTTTAATCCCTTTATAAAGTTTGACTTTGTTTCCTACTCTGTGTTTTATTTCTGACCTCGCTTTTATCCTGCTTGCGGCATGTCAGACGGCTCGTAGTCTTTCTCGTTTTACTTCTGGGCAGGGGGGCTTTGTTCTGTAACCTGCTCTGCATGTGTTTTTCCCTGTTTTTTTAACCTGTTTATGACGTTTTACTTTGTTTCCAACTCTGACGGTTCGTAGTCTCTCCCGTTTTGCTCTGGGGGGGTGGGAGGGGGCTTTGTGTGGCACTTGCGCAGTATGTCTTTTGTGTCCACGGGCAGGTCCCTGCATCCATATCCGGTTTACCATTCTCGTTTAGTAATATGGATAATTCACTAAGAACTTGAGAAGTAGTCCTTCCGCTTTGACTTCAGTGAAGTTCCCAACATTTCTACAGTTTCACCGAACCTGAAGCCAAGCGAGTTCAGCGGAGGTTCATCTATCACTAATGCTGACCTATCCGGCGTGCTCTCCTCTGCTCTGTACATGTCATGGCCATTCAGACAGCCTCAGAACTTCAGTTGTATTGCTGGAGCACCTGGTGATGGTTCGACGTGCACATGGATAAGACTTGATGTCATCACCACAGTGTAACAAACCTTTGGTTGGGCCAAATGGCCTGTTCTTGTCAAAGTTGTTTGAATGAAATTACAAACACATTTTCACATTTGTGAGAGATCACAAGGCTCAATATGGTGCTTCTGAATGTTATTTTTCAGCATGAAATTAACTATCACCTTGTTTGTTTTTATTTTGTGTACTTTCTCATTAGACATCATTTATAATTAAAGCTCCTTTTGCAAATTCCTAAAGATTTCACTTGTGTTCATTTGCTCACAAAGTGCCCACAAATTCTTTGATTTGAGGTTCTTCAATCTGCCTGCCTTGTGAAATGCTTAGATGGTCGCTCATGTGCACCCAGGACAGCCTTGGCAGATGCCTGTACCCCTCCTGTCCAAATCCCACCCTACTGCAAACACACACTGACGGCAGTGTGAATGCTGTGTGTTGTAACATGTTGTGTGCCATCGTTTGGTCCTACTGTAGTGATATCCCTTTATTACCCATCATGCCACAGACTACTTCCTAATTCAGGGGTGGGCAATGTCAGTCCTGGAAGGCCACGGTGGCTGCAGGTTTTTGTTCCAACCCAGTTTCTAATGAGAAGTCAATTATTGCTGATGGAGCACTTATTGCTCAAAAGACATATTTCTGCTTCATTTTAGTGGTCTCACTTGTTAAGGTTCCCCACCCTTAACCTGACCATTGGACCTTATCCTTTCCTCAGCTAATGGCAGTATTAAAGGTGCTATATTACATAAAAAACATCTCATTCAACTAAGAAAGAAGTCGATATGTGGGATGATGCTTTCATTCAAAGAGAGGTGGGCAGGAGAAGGGGAGGCTACTGGAATGAAAGGAGATGCTCTTTGAATCGTTCAGATAAGCTGCCCTCAAGAAAAACTGAACAGATTTTCAGAGACAGCAGTTGTGTTTGAAGTTTACATTTCCTTGGTGTAACTTTTGGAGGGGGTGTGGGAGGGGGGTCATCACAGGAAGGTGCTTTGATGATTTAAACATTTCTTCCAGTGAACAACACAAAGAAAGCAAAGAATCAAATTCAAAATGAATTTTCTTTTCTTCTTAATAGGAAGCTAATGGCCTTTCGGTTATTATAGTGCTTCATTACATTTCTCCAATGAAGACTGCATCAAATATCATACATTTGATGATTTAATTTCTATACCTGACAAACAAAAATCCTGTAATGATTCTTTTATAAAGTGTCTTTTATGGTGAGTACTACTACACAGCAGATTATAAATAAAACTCAAATCCTATTCTGAAAATGATAACATTTTATCTGGGCTCCTGGAAAGTCGGAATCACATAGTCCTGCTACAGGCGTCACTGGAGTTCGAGTTCACACCTCATCACTACCTCATCACTGCCTCACTTGGTTGCTTTGTGGAAATCTCAGAAGACTCTTAGCTCCCAACTGTTGCAATATGTATTGTGTCTCCACCGGCTGTGTTAGTGAGCACACTGCCATGAAATAAAAGTTGAATTGTCCAGTGAAAAACACTTTATAAATGAATGATGGACTGAGAAATCTCCTAGTTAATAACTAATAAGTTGTTTTCACACCAGCAGAAGCAGACCAACACACCAGGTACCAAGTCACCTGGGAAGATTCATGTTTTCTGCAGTATAATGCCATAATATGTCCAGGGCATGTATAGGGCTGCTTTAGCCCTGTTCAGACAGAATTAGTTTTTGTACAAGGAATGTATGTCAAACACTAATTACCTGAGGACCTCTCTTGAAGTGGGCTGGTATGCACTACTGCCCTGTTCCAGGATTTCTCTATTCTTTCCTTATGAGTACCGGTAGTTAATGTATGCATTCTATGTAATATTGTCCATTCAGGCCACATTACTTATAACCCTTACTTATAACAACAGTATATCCTTTTTGCACCTCCAAGGTTACCTATAACCTGTAATTCAACTGTGTTTCAATTTAAACTGGGTATATCAGTGTGCTTTCGGACCTCCAGGAGGATACCCCCCATCTGTCTGTCATTCAGCATACACAACAAGGAGTACTGGCAAATGTTTTTTTATGCTTTAAGTATGGGGCAAATTAAAAATTAACAGATACCCTTTGTAATTTTAATCCTGTCCAAATTGCTCAAATGATGGAATGTTACTGACATGTCAATACACACAGAGCTAGTTTAAACTTGGGGTTATGTCTTACAGAAGGTAAAAGGCTCCATCGTCTTTACAGAGACGTGAACACACAGTCTATAAAAAGTTACTGACATGAGTGACTTTTACAAGACTGAAATTGCAGTGGCCCTCCGGTACCAATACCCTGCCTCCTGGCATAAATGTAATTTAATAGGGCTTCAGTTAGCAAAAGTTTGCCAAGGGATGAATTGGTGCTAGACTGTCATAGAACAGGAGAAGGTAAACACTACCAGAATCAAAAAGCACCCTCAGCAAGGTGGTTAGAGATCTACCACTGCATACTAGCATAGACAGAAAGGGGTTCCTAGGGAGTGGTAAGCCCTCAAAACCATCATCAAGGAATCTGGAACTAAGGGAGTAATTTGGGGAAAAAGTCTCTCTGACAGTAAAAAAGAACTTGAGATGCAATATGGGAGGGGAGATGGAGAGTGGGAGGGTGAGGTAGAGGGAGAAACCATTTCATGAAATCGGAAGGGGCAGGGCTTTGTGGGCTGAACAGGAAGTGTGGTCAAGTGTCTTCTGACTGATATCCCTCAATAATGAGGATGGAAAAGGAGAATGTGATAGCAACAGCATCTCCTCTTGGACCGGAGTGATATCTCTTACCACGTAAGAGCCCTGAAGATGCCACCAGGTGCACATGCCTAACAGTGGGTATATAGTACCAGAAACCAAAGTAAGGGACAGGACTGTGGTGCCCGTTACACAACTTAGAAGGAACTGAATGTAGTTATGAGAGGATATTAATGATTTTGATTTCACCTGGAATTTGCAAGGAGAAATAACTCAGGACAACATGGGAACTGGGAGTACAAATAAAGCCCAGGAATAGGGTTTCTCTGTATTGGAAAAATAAAGAAGTTAATGCTTAGTTTACAGGCAGCAACACACCTGAACAATGACTCAAGGGTAGCTAATAAGTAGTAACAGTACTTTTGACTTTTATTTTCTTTTAGCATTCTTGTGATTATCTGTATATTGCGTTCACTAATGACCACATTAGCTTTGTGAATATCAGGCACATACCAACCAGATGCACCCACAAATATGGAAGGGTGTGCGGCCCATCACCTTACCAGAGGCTTTCCTACAGATGAAAAGAAGTGATGGACTGTAGCACTGCATGCTATCATTGCAAACCCAGGTTGAAGTGAAGCACAGGACAACATGAAAAGAGGTGTGACAAAAAAAGGAAAATAAAAAACGAATATTTGATGATGTAAGACCATAATTCAAAGTACAGATCAAAAAATCAAGGAAACAGTTGCTGTGTTGCAAAATCCAAAGGAGCAACTTCACAGACAGCATCCAAAAAAAAAACATACAAAAGGTCAAAACATTGAATTTCAGAACATAATTAAGTCCAAAAGTCTGTGTTTTCAAAAACAAAACAAGGTCATAAAGAACAAAAACTACAGGGAGATTCACTCGAAAGAGGCCCCGAATATTCTGTAATAACTCTGGCTAGGACGAAGCAATCTGAATGAAACAACGTGCAATGTGCTCCTCAGTATATGGAGCTTTGAACAAGCCCTGCATCAGAGCGATGAGGTAAGCGCCGGGCAGTCATCGCGATGTTTAACCTCCGTTTGCAAGTTCTGAGTGCATACCATCCGTAACCCTTCACTCAGTCACTCTACTTCTAATCAGGATGGTGGTGTACAGTATTGAGCAGTGCGTCTTCATGGTGCAAACCTATTGGGTCACCAATTGATTTAAGCAATGTCAGAATCAACTGGATGATCGTGAGTTAATGGAAGGTAACTTCCAGAAAGATGGAGCAATGTGTCACACATTGGCAAGTTGCATGGCAGAAATTGAGTCCTTCTTCAGCAACAGGGTAATTTCAAAGGAGTTCGGCCACCACGGTCACCGGATCTGACACCAGCAGACTTCTTCCTTTGGGGTATGCTCAAAAGAGAAGTCTATCAGAACAAGCCTCGCATTGTGGAAGATTTGAAGAAAAACACCCAACGTGAAATTGCTGCTATTCCCCCCAAGACACTTGCCGATACGTTCAGGAACATGGAGCGCCACGTGGAAATGTATCTGGCAGAAAACGGAAACCACTTCCAGCATAATCGATTACACATATGTCAAGGTATATAGCGTATGTTTTTTGGTTCAGACTGCTTCATCCTAATGGGATTTACAACAGAATATTCTGGGCCTCTTTTGAGTGAATCTCCCTGTAGAAAGTACCAAAATACATTAAGACACAAGTGGAGCCCTAGGTAATGGTTATTTCAAAGGCAAATACACAAATACTTGAGAAACAACACCATTCAAAACTCCATGCCTGATCCCATCATTAGACTGCCATGCAATAAATGTAGTGGAGCAACAGACATAGATGGGTAAGACAGGCTTAAGGAAGGACTGGTTGAAGAGCTTCAGCCAATTTCTGACAGTGAATATGTATACTGTATATTGTTGTCCTGCTATTCAGAGGGTGGAAAAAAGTAAGGGCCAGGTGTTGCTTAACATTTTGCAAATCATCACAATATGGTCATGAACCCTTATTCAACTAATCCTCAACAGAACAGAGCATTCTACAGTTTTGTTTTGCTGGGTTACAGTAGATGAGAAGCTAAAGTGCCACCTACCACTCCACTAACATTACGACTACTGTATCTCCTGGCCCATGTAACTGCCTTGTTTACAACTGATCTGTAACCCTTCCCACCAACCAAACATTGGACCACCACAACATCTCACTCTACTTCATTGCTTTCCAAGTCTTCTCTTGTTCATTGTCTAGAATAACAATAAGACCTTAGGTAAGTATTCACCTGCCTGCTTTGCTTCTTAATTAGTTAATTTTTCATACTACTTTGCCCTCTTCACAGGAGAATACTCTGCCCTCTTAGATGGCGAGCTGCTTTCTTTATATTGTGTGGTATTTCAGTAGATAAATGCCACCCAAGATAATTGGGTAAGTTTTTATGAGGGAGGGAAAGTTGTTGGGGCCATGTTCGTTTTTGAAACATTTCATTTCACTAGGAAAGATGGAGTGCGGCACGGTGGCGCAGTGGTAGCGCTGCTGCCTCGCAGTTGGGAGACCCGGGTTCGTTTCCCAGGTCCTCCCTGCGTGGAGTTTACATGTTCTCCCCGTGTCTGCGTGAGTTTCTTCTGGGTACTCCGGTTTCCTCCCACAGTCCAAAGACATGCAGGTTAGGTGCATTGACGAGTCTAAATTGTCCCTAGTGTGCGTGTGTGTGTGTGTGTGCACCCTGCGGTGGTGCGGCTGGCGCCCTGCCCGGGGTTTGTTTCCTGCCTTGCGCCCTGTGTTGGATGGATGGATAGGAAAGATGGAGTAAAGATTCCAGTGTTCGAGTGACCCTCTAGGCTGTCATCCTGGTAGAGACTTGCTACCTGGGCTCTATTATTCCTTGTCAATCGTAATAGACTTTGTCCAAGCAGTAGCCTCATTTCAATGCAGCACACAGTATTAATGCTTCAATAGTTCACAGATTTTAGTAGAGAAAGTCAAACAGATTTAATAGATACAATATTTTAAAAATATTCAAAACAAATTATACTGCCTCCTTCAAGCTGATGAACCCCTGCACTATATGTGATCAATGTCAACAGTGGATAAATTTGAGGGGCTTGCTGGCAGCACTGTCTGGATCTATGAGGCATTAGCCCTTCTATATTAGTATTAGTACAGCTGTCCAATGTTCACTGAGGTGTATCCATCAATCTCAGAGCTCTTCTCCTCATTAGTGCATCTTTATACTCTGCTGCTGTTAACAGAGAACTAAAAGAAGGAGAAGCTTTTGTGATGCACTCTGTCATTTCATTATCTTTTACAAATCTGTCTTATTTATAGGAGCTTTAGGCTATTCTGATCCATAGAACCAGAAAGTGACCAATGAGAAATTGTCACACTTTGTGGTAACCCAGTACAAAAAAATTCAGACATAACTACTAGATGGTAGATGATACTACTACTCCATGGATACTCTGGATGAGGCATTTAAACATAATTATTTTATTGCCTAAGGAGACAAAGTTGTGCCTGAGGAATGGATATTGTGAGAATAAAAATGACCAGCAGATGAAAATGAAAAGTGAGGCATAGTCAAGGATAGCTGGGATCAAAAGTGTAAGATCAAATCAAACCAGGCAACCAGTAAACAAAGGGACAAGATATTACTTGTGAGTCGGGGCGAAATGAAAACAAAACTAATAATTCAATTCTACTGCTAGGACCTAGTTGAAAAGAAACTAATTAACACTACAAAGATTTTAGATTATAGTTTGATCCACTGAGGAATAACACATACTGCATCAACCACCATATTTATAGTGACATTTCCACTATGTTATCATGGTGACCATCAAAGAAAAGTGACATTCAATATGGCATCACATAAATAAAAAAAACTAAGATGTTAACAAAATAACTTTCATAGCCTTAATTCCTGTAACTGAGCATAATATGTAGCATATAGATTGAAAATATTTTATTTATTATTAATGTCTAAAAATATCAATTTTTAAACTTGCAGGAAAGTTATTGTGTAACTATTGTAGATGCCATAATGGATGGACAGACATCTTGTCTGGGAGGAGGAATTAAATCTTTACCCAGCCGGGGGCCATAATGCATGGACTGTACAAATGGAAATGCAACACGCCTGGGATGGCGTTAGGTTCTTATCCCAGTCAGGGCAGCCAAATAATGGATGTAAGGGAGGGACTGGTTCTCGGGGACAGTTTATCCACCAGGTTGAAAGGTGGCAGTGCCACTCTGATATGGTCCTAGTTTGGATTCCCGCAGAGTTCCATGAGGCACGTAGTTCAGAAGTGTAACCATCAGGATCCCTGCATGCCATCAGGAAAAAGTTTCCTTATTTTAGGGAGCTTCTGCATGATTATGCAATGACATCTTGTTGTATCGAGACACAAAAACTCGTCACACACCGGTTTTTGCCAAACGTTTTTGTCTTTTATTCTTAAACCTTCCCTTTCCCACAAACCCCCAGTTCACCACACCCCCTTTATTCCCATCGTGCCCCTTGTCTTTTATGAAATCAACTTTATACAAACTCTTAAAGAAACACAGGGTTCAATTCCGGACATAACACATCTGAAGTACTCCCAGGTCCAACATAAAAGGAACCATCGTGCCTCACTTAGAAAAGAGGAAACAAATAAGAACAGGATGACATTCAGTGTGGAGGTGGAAGTCGACGGAAAGACATTTGAGTTACTGGTTTATACAGTGTGGACTAACGTAAAATCCTATAAAAGTATTCCTCTGCAATAATATAACTTTGTTTTATCTTGGAACTGTGTTTGTGGTAGTTGTGTCTGGTGTTCTGGGCTCAGTGTTGCCCTCTAGACTGCTCCCTTTGAAACTGGAGAAGATCAGGAAAACATCACCTGGAATGAGGGCAAAAT